>NC_056735.1:360509679-360884105 GCF_019279795.1 Protopterus annectens
CATTCGTAGGAGTACGTCTGAGAAGTCTGTTATCCGAAACGTCTGATGTGAAGTTCAGTCTCACTGTTCGTACGTAACTGATGGGTTCGGAGCTGATCCATCTGCTCCGGTACGGCAGTATACAAAGCTTGTGGTCTTCCAGTAGCGAGGCCAAGCTCCTATCCCATTATGCACTGTGAATTACCCCAGATCTAGTTTGCCGTGTCATCTGATCGGAGGTTCCATTGCAAGCTCTGGCCAGTACTATTTAAACACTTTTATATTTAACAGTTACTTAAATTGTTTGCCAAATTTTCTTAGATAAGTTAGATAGGTAGTTAACTTTTATAGCTTCCTAAAGCTCCCCTTCCCATGTGTGATAATTAATATATCGGCCTTGTGTGTTTTGACCTTAGTTTAGTAGAGTGTGTCTGAATATTGTAGTAGTTTATACTGTCTTCTGTAGTTCAAATTCTTTTGTGAGGCTTGTTTCTGTGTGTGCGTTCAGAGCCTAGTAGCTATTAATTTTGTGATACCTTTTTCTTAGGCTCTTTTGTGTGTGTTAGAGCCTAGGAAATTGCTGATTATCTGCTCTGCGTATTTTTTATAGCAGCATAATGGCGGATGATAGACAAGCACCCAAAGTCTAGTTTTAAAAAGTGTCCTGACTGCAACCAAAAAATGTCCGTCACGGATGGATATGTAACATGTGTTTATTGTTTAGGAGCTGTCCACTTACAGGAGTCTTGTGCCATATGTCATTCTTTTTCTTCGAGTGTGTTGCTAGAGAGGAAAAAGAAGTTGATGGACAGGGGCTTGTTAAAGCATCCTTTTCAAGAGGCTGAGAGTGACCAGGATGTGGCCAGCAAGTCTTCCAAGTCCTCTATATCTTCTCTGGAATCTAACGACTCCAAGTCTAAGAAATAAAAAGAAATTGGAGGATTCTGTGACATCGACTCCACAGACCTCAGAGCCGACTGTGTTTTTTTTTTTGTTTTTTTGTTTTTTTGTTACGGAGCCGGTATCTGAAGTGCCTCAATCTCCATTACTTCAATCCGTACCATCGGTGCATTCTTCTAGGTCATTTATCAGCCTGTTGAATTTGGATATGGATCAATTGGTGCAGAAGCTTTTATGGCACCAGGCCTTGATAAATTGTTGGGTCTGACCCAAACGTCTCTGGAGCCGAAGACCACTACTTCGGCTTTGACTCCTCCTCCTCTGAGCCGTACTGGACTTTCGGAGCCAGAGGAAGCAGACCTGTTTATCAAGGAGCCTTTGGAGCAGAGACCTGCTCCAGTGTCCTCTTCTCCATCCACTCTGATACTTAGTGCCGACCGGGGACTCTAGGAGCCGACACACTCCTTTGGGATCCGGGGAGGATAGTTGGACCGACTTGTCTGTACTGACTTCCTCTCAAGGCTTCAGCTCGGATGAGCTCTGCTCCTACCTCCGGCTCGGAGCCCACGGCCTCGGTGCGGGAGGGTTTGGCAGTTCCTTCTAATCCGTTGGTTCCTTCCCTTTAGAGCCGTGGTGCCTCAGAGGCCATGAGGAGAGCTTTGTCCCACAAGACATCCTCTACTTCAGGCCTTGCTTCCTCATCCCCTAAAGCGCCTGTCTGCTTTTGCTTCCATCGTCCCGGCTGGGCATAGAGACCCAGAGCCTCACGTATCCCCCACAAGGTGCCCCCTGCTCTTCTGAGACTTCATCAGAGGCTCCCACTGAGGAGGTTTCCAGGAAGAGATTGTGCATGAGGTGACACTTGGACTCCTCACAGGAGTCTTTAACATATGACACTGACTTGGATGAGTCAGAAGGGTCCCCGCGGTCTCCCTCTGAGTTTATCTCCTTTGCTGAGATACTTGAGATCCATAAGCAGAGGGGTGATTGGCAGTCCAAAATCGCTATTGAGGATGAGTCAGTTCTCCAGAAGTCTTTCGGGTCTCAGTCCTCCACCTCTTGGGTGTGTCCGACCTTCGATGAGCTCATGCAGTTGGTCTCTTGGAGGGCGTGAGTCACCAGAGTCCATGGAGCATATTCCTAGGAGGCCTAACAGATTTATATCAGCTCTACCAGATAAAACCTTCTTATCCAAAGGAGTCCCTGTTGATGCCATAGTGGTGGTGGTGGCGGCCACCAAAAAGGAAATGTCTGAGACTTACTAGTCTATTCATCCTCCTAATAGAGCATCTAGGATCATGGATAGATATGAGAAACGCATGTTTAATTAAGCGACTTTTGGTCTCCGCTCACTGAACTACTTAACTCATTTCACTAGGTTGCAAAGATATCTTCTTAAGGAGTTGGAGATGCTCTTCAGGGTACAGTAGCTGCAGGGGCCTCTTGACAAAGTTGCTGCCCAGCTTGCTACCCTAAATTCTATTGTCAACTCATCCATCTCATATCTTGTGCAGCTGATGGAATGAGTAGGGCAGCGGGTACAGGAATCGCTCTCAGAAGACATTTCTGGATGCACTTGTGTTCCTTCACGGAGCCCTTTAAGTCCTCCTTTGTTAATGCCCCTTTTGATGGCTCATCCCTTTTTGGGCGTAAAGTGAAAGAAACTCTGACCAGTTTGAACAGGAGGGAAATACTCTTGGCCATCAGTCTCCATTTTCCACCTGTACCTGGCCTTATCCCAAAGGCCAAAGGGGAGGAAAAGTGTGGTTCCCGGAAGCCCATGGATCCTTTCAGGACACACGTGGTGAACCCCCCCTCCAGGGTCAGAGGAGAGGAAGATGCCACCCTTGCAGCAGAGGGGGGTCCGCAGCGTCAGGGTGACAAATCATTTCTCTGGTAAGTCCTACCAGCGCTCCTAAAAGGAGTCCTGACTGTCCTGCTCTGGAGGCAGTTGGGGGTCGCTTATCTTTGTATCCAGATGCCTGGCAAGAAATAAAAGACAGCTGGGTACAAAGTATAATTTCCGGAGGGTATTGCCTACCATTCGCTACCCCCCCATAAGGAGAATTCTGTACATTCCACCTAGTTAAAGGGAGCAAATGACTGTAGAGGTCCACAAGTTGCTAGAAGAGTCATCCAGCCAGTCCCAGCAGTCCAAACAGGATCTGGAACTTTCTCAAGGTTCTCTTTGGTTCAAAGAAAACCGGGGACTGGAGACCCATTTTGGACCTCGGCAGACTCTACCAATATGTGAAGAAAGAGAAATTCCGGATGGTCACGCTCCAGTCTATACTTCCCTTCTTGGGGAAAGACAATTGGATGTGCTCAATAGGTCTCAAGAATGTGTACTACCACATAAAAATGGCCAGGCCATCCATAGATGACCTGCGTTTCCAGCTGGGAGCCAATCGTCAGTTTCGAGCCCTGCCCTTTGGTCTCAGTACAGTCCCCAGTGTGCACAAATGCGTGTCAGTGGTCACGGCTCACCTGAAGCATCTAGGATTCCTGGTGTTTGCCTACTTAGACGATTGGCTCCTTAGCATCACCACCAGGCATCAACTGATCCAGGCAGGGGAGTACACTCTGTCACTCTGCCGTCAGGCATTAGTCTGCCTTGTCGCCATCACAGCATATCATTTTTATCGGGGCAGAGCTAGACACTTCAACCACTACCACTCTGACTACCAGTCGAGAGTCTTCCTTCATCAGCATGTCAGCACATTGGTATCTAAAGACAGTCCAGCAGCTTCAGAAGTTCTTAAAGTATTGGGTTTGATGGCTGCAGCAATCCTAGCCATACCATTAGCAAGAATGCATATGCGGATTCTTCAGTGGCTGTTTACTCAATGGTCTTACCAGGAACTTCCAATGGACTATACGATTTTGATTACGAGCTTTTGCAAGAAAACTCCAGTGTTGGTTGACGTCACCATAGGACGCCCCTTTGTTCTACCCCCTCCAGTAGCCAATGTGACCACGGATGCTTCCCTGATTTTGGGGGGGGGGGGCATTTTCAGGGAAACACTGGCCAAGGCACATGGACACATAGTCATATTTGCATATCAATGTTCTGGAGATGAGAACAGTACTTTTGGTGTTGCAGTACTTCCAGGACTCTCTTCACCTAGGAACGATTGTAGTTTAGACAATGTCAATAGTCTGGTACTTGAAAAAGCAGGGGGAACCATGTCTTACTCTCTTTGCCGAGAAGCCCTCGGCGTTTGGCAGTGGGCTGTTTCCTCCCAGCGCTTTGTGTTGGCAATGCATATCCCGGGGAGATGCAGCATGATAGACTGAGCAGGCCAATCTTGTTGCCACACGAGTGGTCCCTCTAGAAAGATTGTGGACAGGATTTTCCACAAATGGTGCCAGCCACATCAACATGAAATGCAGAAGCTACTTTTTCCTGATTCCTCCTCCGGAGAAGCCCCGAGAGATGCACTCATACATGATTGGCCCCCGGGTCTCCTGTATGCATTTCCACCAGTCCCATTGATGTCCAGAGTTCTACAGAAAGCGAAGTCCCTGGGAAGGACCATCATTTTTATAGCCCCTCATTGGCCTTGGCAGATTTGGTTCCCATTTCTTCGACATCTATTGAGGATCCCTGGATTCTGGACCCAGTTGCAGACTGACACATCCGTTGGGGGACCTTCATCCTTCTCTGCAGTCACTGAAGCTGACAGCTTGGCTGCTCCAGTTCCCCTCATAACCAGGCTTCATAACTTCTCCAGTGAGACGAAACAGATCCTTCTCATAAGCTGCCCACTAGAAGATTATATCTTTGTAAGTGGAAGAGATTTTTCCATATGGGCCTCTAAGTAGAACATTGATCCTTACCAAGCCCCCTTGACATCCATACTAGAATTCTTGACTGATTTTTAACAAAGAAGCGGCAGCTGCGGCAGTCCAGTTGGCTGCTATATCCAGCTTTCATCTTGGGATTGACAGGTTTAATATCCTGTCCCATAAGTTATCCAAGGCCTTTTTCAAGGGGACATTTCATATGAGATCACTTGTAAAAACTCACTTTTCCATGGAATCTAAATTTTATGCAGTCGCGTGTAATCCTTCCCCCTTTTGAACCAGCAAACCATTTTTCTGGTTGCTATTACTACTTTCTGCAGTGTCAGAACTTCAAGCTTTATCCATCAGCCCTCCTTATTTGATCTTTCATGCTGATAGACTTAACTCTTAGGACAAATCCCTCTTTTTTTGCCCAAAGTCTGTTCAGAAACTAATATTAACCAAGTCATTGAGTTACCAGTTTTATTCCCTAATTATTCCAATAAGTTGGAGTATATGCTGTACGAACTTGATGATCTGAAGTAAACTTCATTTGATCAGCAAACTGTGTGGGTATCTGATCCGACCTCTGATCCGAGCCGGCAGCTTTCCAAACTAAAAGATCCGAGCTCTCAGCTCCTCCCCCTTACCCATAATACCCTGCTACCTCCCTTCAGTCCTCGGATCTCGTTTGCCGTGGCTTCTGACAGCTTAAGTGACTAGCTCTTGGTGTTGGCGAGAGTATTTAAAACTATTTAGAACTATTTTCCTCAAGTTTTTAGTGTTTTTTTCGGTGTGTGTAGTAGGCCCTTAGTTTTCTGTCTCTGTATTTTCGGTGGGTTTTTTGTGGTACTTAAGTGTAAATTTAGATGTTAAGTTGTCATTCTCGCCTTCATTCTTGCTGGATGGTTTGGGAGCCGATCCTCGGCTCCGACTCTGCCTATACTATAGCTCGAGAGCTATTTTTTACCGGCTCGAGGCAGCCCTATATCCACCAATACCATGCGCTTAACTCCCCAGATCTCGTTTGCCGCTTCGCTGCGAGGTTGCCTTTTGCCGACTCAGGTCAGTAAAAGAAATTTCAGCAAAGTCTTCCTAAACTTGAGGTTAGTTTTTTTTAGATTAGTTCCCTATCTATATTGTTTTACCTAATTACTTATTAGTAATTTTTCGTTAAGCCCTACCCACCCCTTTAGTTTTCATAATCGGGCCTACGGGCTTTAGTTTTTTTTTTTACTCTCCCCCTTATTGTGTGAGAGTTGTTGTTTGTCAGCCCCTTTAACTCCCCCTTGTGTGAAAGTCGAGTGAGTGTGTGTGCTGACTGTGTTACTGTCTATAGGGTAACAATGTCCAAAGACGCTAAGGTCTCTGGATTCAACAAGTGTGACTCGTGCTGTCAGAAAATGTCTGACAGACGGTCACACTTCTTGCGCCTACTGCTTGGGACCTTTGCACCTGCAGGACTCTTGTTCCGTCTGTCACGGATTTAGTTCAAGAGTCCTGCAGGAGCGTCGTAATAAGCTTATTTTGAGGGGCTTATTGAAGCCCGATGACTCCCCGTCCAAGTCTGGCTCGGGGAAGTCGTCTATGCCCACCAAGCCCTCTGCTCCAGTTTCTGAGTCGAGGGCTGGCGAAACTGAGATTGCTCTGACATCGGCTCCAGTTGGAGCCGATGCGAGCAAGATCGTACCCGCTCCGAAACCTGTATCTGAGCCGACAGCGCGCAAGCGCTCTAGATCTCCATTAGAGTCCGTCCGATCGGCTCCAAGATCACCCCTTCTATCGGAGCGGAGTCATAGGACTCATTCCTCCAGGTCGTCTAGGCTTTCCGACCACGATATCGCGAGGGTGGTTAGTAGACTCATAAAATCTCAGGCACTGGCCCAAATGCTCCAAAGCCCGTCTCAGCAGACTGGCTCCCTTGGTGCCGCCTTTGATTCCTCCTCCGACTCTACAGTCGAGTTCGGAGCTGGAGTTTGTCGGAACCGTAACCTTGCCCACGTCAGAGCCAATACTTCCACCTTCGGCTCCGGTGTCGTTGGCTCCGACTTCATTGGTACCATCCGTGGAGAAGTCCGGGCGCCGAGACTCAATTGTCTGCTCTGAGGGGGAGAGTGGCATCAGATCCTTGTCCGACCCCGCTCTCCCTCTCGGCGTGCCGGCTCTGGTTAGTTCGGCCCAGACATCATTCTCGGAGCCTTCGCTGTCGGTGCCGGGGGCGGTTCTGGTGTCTTTGGAACCGGGACTGTCTTCGGTGCCTGGTAGAGGGGGGCTTTCGAGGTGATGAGGAGCGTGCTGGATCCAGTGTCTGCTCCATGGTTGGGTTCTTCAGCTTCTCCCTTTGCAGTGCCTGTTACGGTCTCTGGCCATCCTCTTGCAACTGATAGCAGAGATCCAATGCATAGGGTACCCACTTTGGGGGTGTCATCCTCCTCTGAGGCCTCTCCTGAAGCTTCAGGAGAGCCACCTAGGAAAAGAAAGTGCAAGAGGAAGAACGTAGACTCCCTGAGTCTCTAACCTCGGACACCGACTTGGATGAGTCGGAGGGCTCCCCCAGATCCCCCTCTGAGATGTCTCCTTTTCAGACATACTAGAGATCCTGAAACAGAGGGGGAATTGGTCCACACTCAAACCCTCCGAGGAAGAGTCGGTTTACCTTGATGCCTTTGGATCTCGCCCTTCCACCTCCTGGGTGTCCCCCCCCTTTCGATCCACTGATGAAAGTGGTGGCCAGAAAGGCATGGGCAGCTCCTGACTCCATGGAACCTACCCCTAGGAGGCCTTCAAAATTTATTTCTACTCCGGTGGGCAAGCAATTTCTCACCAAAGGTGTCTCTGTAGATGCTATGGTGGTAGTAGCTGCCACTAAGAAGGAATTAGCTGATCCTTCTGTACCTGTTCATTCTCCTAACAGAGAGTCCAGGACCATGGACAGGTACGGTAAGCGGACATTTGCTTCAGCGACCTTTGCTATGTGATCGCTGAACTATTTGTCATTTCACGCCTTCAAAGAGATTTGCTCAAAGAACTGGGTGAAACTGTACAGGATCCTTCTGCTGCGGGGTATCAGGACAAGATTAACTCCCAGCTGGCTACCCTGAATTCCATTGCCAATTCCTCCATGCGGCTTATCTCTTTATGCAGTCGATGGAGCGAGTAGGGCCGCAGGCACAGGTGTTGCGTTGAGACGTCATGCCTGGATGCGACTCTTATTTTGATGATCCCTTCAAGGCTTCCTTCACCAACACCCCCTTTGATGGTTCAGAATTGTTTGGACCTCAGGTGAAGAATACCCTCACCAGGTGTGAGCAAGATGGTAAGACTCTCTGCCGTGGGAGTCCACTTTTCCACACCATCTAGACCATACCCCAAAGGTCAGAAGGGTGGAAAGATGTGGTTCCGTAAACCACAGGGAGTCGCGCCTGCCACATGTGGTGAAATCCCCCCTAGAGGCAGGGGGGAGGACAATAGACGCCGCCCCAGGGGCTGAGGGGGTCCACAGAACCAGGGTTCCAGAGAGTCCTTCCCTGACCAACCCTTTCAGCATCCCTGAGAAGCTGCCCGACTGTCCACTTTCGGAGGCAGTCGGGGGAAGATTACCTCTGTACCCGGAAGCCTGGCAATCCCTCAAGACAAATGGGTACAGTTGATCATATCAGAGGGTTACAAAATCCCCTTCATTTCCCCTCCAAACCAGTTGCCAAGACCCCTCCCAGACGTACCACCCGGACAAAAGGGTCAGGCACAGCTGGAAATACAAAAGCTGTTGAAAAAGTCATCCAGGCAGTCCCAGCAGACCAGCTAGGATCCGGAATCTACTCCAGGTTCTTTTTGGTACCAAAAAAGACAGGAGACTGGAGAACCATTTTGGATCTCAGCAGACTGAACAAATCTGTGCAGAAGACAATTTCGGATGGTAACGCTGCAGTCCATTCTGCCCTTCTTGGGCAGAGACAACTGGATGTGCTCGTTAGACCTGCAGGACGCGTACTATCACATAAAGATACACAGGCGCTCCAGGAGGTTTCTCCTCTTTCGGCTGGGAGCCAGTCATTACCAATTGAGAGCCCTGCCCTTTGGTCTCACCACAGCCCCCCCGGGTGTTCACCAAATGTTTGGCAGTGGTCACGGCTCACCTGAGACAAAAAGGATTCCAGGTGTTTCCATATTTAGACGACTGGCTCATTACCGCTACCACCAAGCAGCATCTTGTCATAACCAGGGATTACACCATTCACATTTGCAACAGGTTAGGTATTTCCATAATTTTTGCAAAATCCTTGTCACCTTGTCAATGTATAAACTTCATAGGCGCCGTGTTAAACACCACAGAAATGTCTGCAACTTTAACACCTCAGAGTGATAGATATACGGCAGAATGTCCACCTTCTGATTCAGTCCAACAAAGTTCAATGCAAGTTAGTACTGAAAACATTGGGCCTCATGGCAGCGGCGATTCCCCTTCTTCCCTTAGCCCGCTTCCACGTGAGAATTCTTCAGTGTATGCTTTTCTCTGTGGTCCTACCAACAACTTCCTATGACTCACAACATCTTGATAACCCAACTTGCAAGAAACACCTCGCCTGGTGGATGGTCTCCCCTCAACTTCTTCAGGGCAGACCCTTTGTTCTTCCCCCTCCAGTTGCCACGGTGACAACAGATGCCCCCCTGATCGGGTGGGGGGGGCATTATCAGGGCAGGACTGTCCAGGGCACATGGCAACAATGAGAATGCCACCTGCACATAAATATTCTAGAGATGAGCAGTGCTTTTATCGTTGCGAGCCCTTCAGGACTCTCTTCCCACTGGCACTATAGCAGTTCAAATGGACAATATGTCCATAGTGTGGTACATAAACAAGCAGGGCGGAACTAAGTCCTACCCCCTATGTCGAGAAGCACTCTGACTTTGGCAGTGGGCAATCTCCTCTCAACGGTTTCTGATAACGCACATCCCCGGGAGATCCAACGTCATAGCAGACTGAGCAGAACAATTCTCATGCCTCACGAGTGGTCTCTAGATCAAGTGGTAGCAGAGAGAATTTTCCAGAAGTGGGGCCAGCCTTGCTGCGACCTTTTTGCAACACCTCAAAACAGCAAGTGCCTCGACTTCTTCACACTCTTCCCCCTACCAGGCCACCCCCCCCAGAGACGCTCTAGTCCACGACTGGTCTCTGGGTCTTCTATACGCTTTTCCCCCTTTTCCGTTGATCCCAAAGTTAATTCAGAAAGCAACCGCATTGAGATCCAAAATGCTCCTCATTGCTCCTTACTGGCCTCGACAAGTATGGTTTCCGTTCCTGCACTAATACCTTCTGGAGCAGCCCTGGCATCTGGAACCATTTCCAGATCTTTTGACCCATCTGAATGGCAAGCTGCACCAGTCTCTTCAGTCCCTCAACCTCACAGCTTGGTTGCTCCACTTCCAACCATAGCCAGGCTTCCCTTCATTTCTCTTCCTGTCCGTGACATTATTCTTAACTCCCATAAGTCTAATACCAGGAAGACTTGTGCGAGCAAATGGAAGCGTTTTTCTTTCTGGGCACAAGCTAGGTCCTTAGACCCTTTTAATGCTCCAATTCACAAAGTTCTTGATTTTCTGGCAGAGCTTTTTCATGCAGGTTTATCGGCAGCCACTATCAGAGTTCAGCTAGCGGCCATTGCCAATTTCCATGTAGGACTTTCGGAAACCAGTATTATGTCCCATAAACTCTGTAAAGCTTTCCTCAAGGGCATTTTCTTACTCGGACCGCCCATTAAGGATCCTCCTCCACAACGGGACCTGAATTTAGTGTTATCTTCACTAATTCTTCCTCCCTTTGAGCCTGCAGCTTCTTATTCCCACAAGCTCCTCTCTTGGAAGACTGTTTTTGGTGGCTATAACTTCTGCCGGCAGAGTGTCAGAGCTTCAAGCCTTGTCTAATCGTTCCCCTTATTTGGTCTTTCATAAAGAGAGAGTAGCTCTCAGAACAAACCCTTCCTTTCTACCTAAAGTTTCTTCTGAATCAAATCTGAATCACACTATTCACTTGCTGGTTTTCTTCCCAAATTATTCAAACCGGGCTGAACAGAAACTACATTCCTTGGATGTTCATCGCCAATCTCGGTATTAACTAGACAGAACAAAACAATTCAGGAAGTCAGAACAGCTCTTCCTTTCTTATGCTGACGAGAGGAAAGGACTTCCAGTTTCAAAGGTAACCCTTTCCAGATGGTTAGCTTCCATCATTACCTTTGTCTACGAGTTGAGACGTAAACAACTTCCTTCAAAACCTAAGGCTCATTCAACCAGGGCGCTATCAACTTCAACAGCCTTTCAAGCAAGGTTACCTTTAGATGCCATTTGTGCAGCAGCTACTTGGGCTTCTCAACATACCTTTATTACCCATTACAAACTGGATATAGCCTCCAGAAATAGAGCTGACTTTGGTTCCACTGTACTCAGGAGTCTGTTCCGTTGAGCCAACCAGGACCAAGGTGCTAGGGACTCTGTCCCATCCAGCAAGAATGAAGGCGAGAATGACAACTTAACATGAAGTTATGTACCTACCATAACGTTCCATGTTAGTTGTCTTCTCACCTTCTTTCTTCCGTCCCTCCCTCCTGCCCCCTAGCCTAGACAGACTTGAAGGTTCTGAGATCCTTCTATTTCATGATGTTGCCCCTTTTTCCAGGGTTCCCATATCATGACTACTGTTGCCAGGGACACTTTATATATACATATACATATACATATACATATATATATATATATATATATATATATATATATATATATATATATATATGTGTGTGTATATATATATATATATATATATATATATATATATATATATATATATATATATATATATATATATATATATATATATTTTTGTTGGTAACAAAATTCTATGCTGTGTGTTAGCTGCCAAACGAGATCTGGGGAGTTAGCGCATGGTATTGTGGGATATAGGGCTGCCTCAAGCTGGTAAGAAATAGCACTCGAGCTATAGTATAGGCTGAGTCGGAGCAGAGGATCAGCTCCGAACCCATCCAGCAAGAAAGAAGGCGAGAAGACAACTAACATGGAACGTTATGGTAGGTTCATAACTTCTTAATGTTAAGTTGTCAATCTCGCCTTCATTCTTTCTGGATGGGTTCGGAGCCGACCCTCTGCTCCGACTCGGCCAATACTAAAGCTCGAGAGCTTATTCCACCGGCTCGAGGCTCTCCTATATCCCACAATGCTAGGCGGTAACTACTTGGATCTCGTTTGCCGCTTAGCCGGCAAGGTGCTTTCTCTACCGGCTCTGGCAGGTTAGTGAGTTTTCTTATTAAAAAAACTTCAAATTTCTACCCCTATTTTTCTATTTAGTTTAGGTTTTATACAGAGTATCCCTTTAGTTTAAATCGGGCCCCCCTTGTGTTTAAATTCCCGTTTTATTCCCTTTTTAACTTTTAGGCCTTTGGCCCACTCCCTTTTCTCCCTGTCCTTTCAGTGTGACTGGATTTTTTATTGGTTAAAGGGTGTGTCTGTGTTGTGTTTGTGTTTTTTTTCATACAGCCTTTTTCAGGATGTCTAAAGACTCCAAGGTCTCAGGCTTCAAGAAGTGTGATTCGTGCTGTCAGAAAAGGTCTCTGACGGTCACACTTCTTGTGTCTATTGCCTGGGACCTTTGCACCTGCAGGACTTATGTGCTGTTTGCCATGCATTCAGCCCTAGAGTCCTGCAGGAACGCAAAAACAAGCTCATACTTCGAGGCTTGTTAAAGCCTGAAGGCCCCCCGACCCATTCTACGTCGGGGAAGCCTTCTAGGACTTCCAGGCCGTCGGCTCCAGCTTCAGAGCCATCTCCTGGGAGCATTAAAGCTGCTTCGACATCGGCTCCGGTTGGAGTCGATGTTTCGAAGTCTCATACCATTACCTCGGCTCCGGCCGGAGCAGAGGTTGTCAAGACTCAGTTGGCTCCGATAGGCTTATCGGAGCCACCTTCAAAGAGGTCTAGGTCCCCTTCCATCGGCTCCATCCACTCTGCTCCGGGATCCCCTCTTCTGTCTGAGTGGAGCCATAGGTCTCATTCCTCTCGGTCCTCCAGGCTGTCCAACCATGACTTACAAATGGTGGTGAGTTAGACTTCTCAAGTCAGAGGCACTGGCCCAAATGCTGCATAGCCCTACTCAAGTCAGCGGCTATTCCCATCCCTGATTCTATTCCTCCTCAGACTCCTTTGAGTTCGGAGCCGGGGCTCATCGGAGCCGTGGCTGTTGGTGCTTCGGAGCCGATACCTTCCCTTTCGGCTCCATCGTCTGCTCCCATTTCCTCCTTGGAGGGATCTCTGCGTCGAGCTTCCCTCTGCTCCGAGTGGGCGAGTGGCATTGGACCCTTGTCTGACCCCGTTCTCCCTCTCTGGGCGTCGGCGCTGGTGAGTTCTGCTCCGACATCAGCCTCGGAGCCGTCCCTGTCGGTGCTGGGGGGGGTTTCTTGTCTCCTCGGAGCGGGGACCTCCGGCCTTGGTTGATAGGGGCGCCTTCAAGGTCATGCGGAGCGTGCTAGACCCAGTGTCTACCCCACAGTCTGCTCAGTCAGCTCCTCCCTCTTCAGTGCCTGTGGTGGTTTCTACCCACCCCCTTGTTACAGACCGTAGAGAGCCAGCTATTCAAGTTTCACCATTGGGAATATCCTCCTCTTCCAAGGCCTCTCTTGATCCGGTAGGAGAACCCCCTCGGAAGAGACAGTGCAAGAGGAAGCACATTGACTCCCCTGAGTCTATCACCGACTTTGAGGAATCTGAAGGTCCACCTCTGAGGATGTCTCTTGCTGACATCCTTGAAATTCTGAAAGAGGGGGAACTGGCCCGCCCTTAACCCTTCAGAGGACGAGTCTGTTTACCTTGAGACGTTTGGCTCTCGCCCTTCCACCTCCTGGGTGTCCCCTCCCTTTGACCCCCTTATGGAAGTGGTGGCAAGGAAGGCTTGGACGGCCCCTGATTCAGTGGAACCTACCCCAAGGAGGCCATCAAAATTTATTACTGCCCCTAAAGAGAGAGAGTTTCTATCTAAAGGTGTCTCTGTTGATGCCATGGTGGTGGCCGCAGCCACTAAGGAGTTAGCCGATCCTTCGGTACCTGTCCATCCTCCTAATAGAGTCTAGGACCATGGACAGGTACGGTAAGCGGATGTTTTCATCAGTGACCTTTTCCATGCGGTCGCTGAACTACTTGTGTCACTTCACCCGTCTCCAGAGGGATTTGCTCAAGGATATGGGTGAGGCCATGCAGGATCCAACAGCTGAGGGGTTCCAAGACAAAATGAACTCCCAGTTGGCAACCCTGAATTCGATTGTCAACTCCTCCATGTGGCTTATCTCGTATGCGGCTGATGGGGCCAACTCCTCCATGTGGCTTATCTCGTATGCGGCTGATGGGGCGAGTAGGGCCGCAGGCAGGGGTGTAGCTTTACGACGTCACGCCTGGATGCTGCTTTGCAATTTTGCAGGCCCTTTTAAGGCGTCCTTCACCAATTTCCCCTTTGATGGCTCAACGTTGTTTGGACCTCAGGTGAAGGATACATTGACTAGGTGCGAGCAGGAAGGTAAGACTCTCTCTGCAGTGGGAGTCCATTTTCTACCCCTTCTAGACCTTATCCAAAAGGTCAGAGGGGAGGAAAAATGTGGTTTCGCAAACCACAGGGAGTCTCATCTGACTCACAAGGTCGATTCCCCTCTAGAGGCAGAGGGGGGAATAACAATAGATGCCGCCCTAGGTGCAGAGGTGGTCCGCAAAACCAGGGTAGCAGAGAAACTTTCTCTGAACCCTTTCAGCATCCCTGAGAAGCTGTGCCTGGCTGTCCACCTTCGGAGGCAGTCAGGGGAAGATTATCACTGTACCCAAAAGCCTGGCTTTCCCTCACTCAAGACAAATGGGTACAGTCAATCATAGCCGAGGGTTACAAAATTCCCTTTATTCACATCCCATCCCAACCCAAAGGATCCCTTCCAGACGTTCCACCCAGTCTAAGGGAACAAGCAGCACTAGAAATTTCAAAGCTGCTGTCAAAAAGAGCTATCCAACCAGTCCCAGCAGACCAGCAAGGATCCGAACTCTACTCCAAATTCTTTTTGGTTCCAAAAAAAACAGGGGACTGGAGACCAATACTGGATCTCAGCAAGTTAAACTACTGTATCAAAAAAACAAAATTCCGGATAGTCACTCTACAGTCCATTCTACCCTTCTTGGGTCAGGACAATTGGGTGTGCTCGATAGACCTTCAGGATGCGTACTACCATATCAAAATGCACAGACGCTCCAGGAGGTTTCTCCGCTTAAGGCTGTGAGCCAGTCACTACCAGTTCAGAGCCCTGCCCTTTGGTCTCACTACAGCCCCACCGAGTGTTTACCAAATGCATGGCACTTGTTGTGGCTCACTTGAGACGTCAAGGATTCCAGGTGTTTCCATATTTGGACGACTGGCTCCTTACCGCCAACACCAGACATCAACTGCTTCTATCCAGAGACTTCACCATCCCAACTTGCCAAGCTCTAGGCATTTCAATAAATTCCGAAAAATCTGCCTTGTTGCCTTGTCAATCCTTTATAGGCTCCACCTTAGACACAGTCCATCTTTCCGCCAGACTTGGAGCAAAGAGTATTAGATATCCGCAAACAAGTTTACCTTCTACTTCAGTGCAACAAGGTCAAAGCCAGAGTAGTCTTGAAGGTATTAGGACTCATGGCAGCTACTATTACACTTCTCCCCTTAGCTCGTTTTCACATGCGGATCCTCCAGTGGATGCTGTTTACGCAATGGTCCTTCCAACAGCTCCCGATGTCTCGCATCATCCTACTAACTCAATCATGCAAGAATCACCTGTCTTGGTGGATCACATCACCTCAAGTTCTCCAGGGCAGACCCTTCATTCCCCCCCCCCAATCGCCTTGGTGACAATGGATGCCTCCCTGATCAGGTGGTGGGGGTATTATCGTGGCAGGACAGTCCAGGGCACGTGGCAGCCTTTGAGTGCCACTTGCACATAAATGTCTTAGAGATGAGAGCAGTGCTTTTAGCGTTGCAAGCCCTTCAGGACTCTCTTCCCATAGGGACTATTGCAATTCAGATGGACAACATGTCCGTAGTGTGGTACATCAACAAACAGGGTGGAACCAAGTCCTGCCCCTTATGTCGAGAGGCACTCAGACTTTGGTAGTGGGCGATTTCTTCTCAGCGGTTTCTGATAGCAACGCACATTCCCGGGAAGTCCAACGTTATTGCGGACAAGTTGAGCAGGCCATTCTCATGCCTCACGAGTGGTCTCTAAAAAAAAATAAAATCAGTGCTGGAAGAAGTCTTTCAAAGATGGGGCCGGCCTTGCTGAGATCTTTTTGCTACTCCCCAAAACAGCAAGTGTCACGACTTCTTCACACTCTTCCCATTACCAGGCCATCCCACCAGAGACGCTCTAGTCCACAATTGGCCCTGGGGACTTCTGTATGCTTTCCCCCCGTTTCCACTGATCTCTCAATTAATTCAGAAAGCTATCGCCTTGAGTCACCATGATCCTGATTGCCCCTTACTGGCCTTGACGGATATGGTTTCTGTTCCTCCATTACCTGTTGGAGCAGCCTTGGCATCTGGACCTGGTGCCAGATCTTTTGACCCACCAGTTGGGCCAGCTGCACCACACCCTTCAATCTCTCAACCTCACAGCGTGGTTTCTCCGATTTCTACCCTAGCCAGGCTTCCCTTAATCTCTCATTCGGTCCGTAACATCCTGATAGCCTCTCGCAAGTCTTCTACCAGGAAGATTTATAATAGTAAGTGGAAATGTTTTTCCTTCTGGGCAGCATCAAAAAATATAGACCCCTTCACTGCCCCTATCCAGTCTATCCTAGACTTTCTGGCAGAGCTCTTTCATTTAGGCTCTTCCTCATCTACCATTAGAGTACAACTAGCTGCTATATCTAACTTTCATGTAGGTGTCTCTGACTCCAGTATCATGTCCCATAAGCTCTGTAAAGCCTTTTTAAGAGGTATTTTTCTGCTCAAGCCCCCAATCAAAGATCCCCCACCTCAATGGGACTTGAATTTGGTCCTAGCATCCTTGATCCCCCCCCCCCCTTCGAACCAGTGGATTCATGCCGTCGTAAGTTGCTCTCATGGAAAACACTTTTTCTAGTAGCCATAACATCAACTAGAAGGGTATCTGAACTTCATGCTCTTTGCAGTCGTCCTCCTTACTTAGTTTTCCATAAAGACAGGGTGTCCCTCCGGACTAATCCATCCTTCTTGCCTAAGGTTTCCTCTGAGGCAAACCTAAACCAGACGATTGATCTCCCCATCTTCTTCCCTGATTATTCTAATAGGTTGTAACAAAAGTTACATTTTCTAGATGTTCACCGCCAACTTGGATATTATTTAGACAGGACTAAACAGTTCAGGAAATCTGATCAGCTTTTCCTGTCTTATGCAGAAGGGAAATTGAGCCTTCCAGTTACTAAAGTGTCCCTTTCAAGATGGCTTACACCTGTAATTACCTTCATCTATGAAATCAGACATCAAAAACTGCATTCAAGACCTAAAGCTCATTCAACTAGGGCATTAGCTACATCTGTAGCTTTTCAGGACAGGCTGCCAATAGATTCCATTTGTGCAGCAGCCACATGGTCTTCTCCTCATACTTTTATATTCCATTACAAATTGGATATGGCCTCCAGAAACCGTGCCAACTTTGGTTCCACTGTTCT
The DNA here is from genome assembly GCF_019279795.1 of Protopterus annectens. Classification (NCBI taxonomy): domain Eukaryota; kingdom Metazoa; phylum Chordata; order Ceratodontiformes; family Protopteridae; genus Protopterus; species Protopterus annectens. The sequence continues at coordinate 360,527,065 of NC_056735.1, forward strand.
CAAGAGTCTGTTCCGATAGGCCACCCTGGGTAGGGTGCTAGGGACACGGTCCCATCCAGCAAGAATGAAGGCGAGATTGACAACTTAACATTAAGAAGTTATGTACCTACCATAACGTTCCATGTTGTCTGTCTCGCCTTCTTTCTTGCGTCCCACCCTCCTTCCCCTAGCCTGGACAGACCGATGGGAATATTTGGGATCTTCCATTGGAATTTTTTCCTTCCCACATTTTCTACCACCTCTATTCTCCCTTTTTATGTTTGTGGTAGTTTACCTACAGTTTTATATATAGAGGTGGGTTCTTTCTCTCTTCTCCATTCTATGGAGACCAGAACTGCTTGGTTTTGGCTATCAAACGAGATCTGAGTAGTTACCGCCTAGCATTGTGGGATATAGGGGAGCCTCGAGCCGGTGGAATAAGCTCTCGAGCTTTAGTATTGGCCGAGTCAGAGCAGAGGGTTGGCTCCAAACCCATCCAGCAAGAAAGAAGGTGAGAAGAAGACAACTAACATGGAATGTTATGGTAGGTACATAACTTCTTCTTTTTTTCCCTCCCCTTTCTCTGTGTGTGGATGCGTTTCAACGTACGATGGCTGTGGGGCCTAAGGCCATTTTTTTCTAAATGCACTGTGTGGTCATAAGCTGTCCCCAGCAGATGGCCACACTCAGTGTGTTCTCTGCCTGGGGGTGGCCCACTTGTCTTCAGGCTGCCAAGTGTGCGCAGCCTTTAACCCCCGGGCTGTGAGGGATAGGGGGAATAAGTTTAATCCTGGCTGGACTCTTGCCCGTGGATTCTTCTTCCTCCTGTCCCTCAGCGGCACCAGTCGCAGCTACGGCTGTCCAACCTTCAGCTCCCCCTCCCCTGGCAGGGACTCAACCTCTCTCTCTCTCCCAGGGAGAGGGGGACTCTTCTAGCAAAGAGAAGAGGCATAGGGATAAGGACCGGCATAAGACAAGCGGCGGGCAGAATCTCATCCTTCTGCTCTGCCTGCTAAATTAGTTGGCTCTCCCAAGAGGGTCACCGGTTCTTCACCCTCTCAGCTCCGTTCTCCCAGCTTTTCTCTGGAGCTGGAGGAGGAGTACCGGTCTCCCTTGAGGTCATCTAGGTGGCCTTCCCGGCCCAACGACCTCTTCATGGTCTACTAGGAGTATGTCTGACGCTGATATGGACCGAATGATGCGTCGATTCCTGCAGGCCCAAATGCAGATGGGGGTGCTCTTGCCCCCCCTCTATGGGAGGAGCTCAGCCTCTTTCTTTGCCCCAATTGCTCCTTCTCTGATTCACTATCGGGTTTCTGAGTCTTTGGATCAGAGCCGTCTCGGAGCCGGGGAGTTGGCGCAGACAGTGGTGGCTACTTCGCCGACCGTACCCTCGAGTGTGTTGGATCTGACCTCTCGGGGCCCAGAGCTGAGCTTCGGATCCGCAGGGGTGAGTGTGTCTTCGGCTCCGTTTCGGTCTGAGCACACTCCCCTTTCGGGTCCGAGCGCGTCTGCTCCGACACCGGTCCTCACATCTGAGCCGAGGGACTACTCTGAGCCAGGGGAGAGTGGTTCGCCCTCTGTTTTTGACGTGGTGGGAGAGGGTGCTGTAGAGGAGTTCCAGGTCCTCGATCTGGGCTGCAGATCCACCCCTCACTCCCTTGCATTTGGGCCTATCTTCCATCGTCCGGCCCCAGGAACAGCCTGCTCCAGCGCTCCAGTTGGTTCCTGTAGGTGAACAGGACCCCGTTGGTGAGCCGCACTCACAGCCCCGCAGAGGAGGTCCCTCACAAACAAAAGTGCAAGAGGAGTCCCTCACGGAGGACACGGACTTGGAGGAAGGGGAAGGTTCCCCAAGGTAACCCCCTGAAGACGTCTTCTTTGGAGACATTATGGAAATATTGTGTAATAAAGGGGGATGGTCAGCCCAAAAACCATCCTCGGATGAGTCTGTTTCTGGAGGTGTTTACAGGCCCATCTACCTCTTGGGTTTCCCCCCTGGCTGATCCCCTGGTAGACTTGATGACTACCAGGGCTTGGAAGGAGCCGGACACCGTGGAGCCAATCCCTAGAAGACCGGACAAGATACTTAGTCCTCCCCTGACAAACCGGCATGGAATAAACGTTCCCCAGTAGATGCCATGGTGGTGGCTGCTGCCACCAAGAAGGAACTAGCGCAAGAAAGTTCCTCGGTCCATCCTCCTGATAAGGAGTCTCGGACGATGGACCGTATTGGAAAGCAAATATTGGCTTCAGCCACCTTTTCTGTAAGGGCGCTGAATTGTCTGGCACACGTCATTAGACTCCAGCGGGCTCTGATAAAAGAATATGCTGGAACCCCCACCCCCCCACCCCCGAGTCCATGGAGGCCGAGGGCAAACGGACCTTCCCGACTCGCATGGATACTCTAAAGTCAATTTCTAACACTTCTATGAGGCTTCTCTCCTATGCCACGTAGGGAGCGGCTAGAGCCAGCGGGGCAGGGGTCGCCTTGCGGCGCCACGCCTGGCTTCGCTTTTGCGACTTTGCGGAACCCTTCAAGGCGTCCTTCGCGAACGCTCCCTTTGACGGTTGTATGCTATTCGGCAAAACCGTCAGACACACTGCTCCAGAGTGAGAAAGACGGGAAGATGCTATCTGCTATCAGGATCCGCCTCTCAAATCCTCAAAGGTCCTTCAAGGAATCAGAAAGGACAAAAGAAGATGTTGTTCCGGAAGTCCCAGCAGTCCCGTCCTGCTCCAGACCCTTCGTCCTTCAGAGGCAGAGAAGGACAAGATGGACGCCGGACCAGAGGCAGAGGGTGGCCGAAGAATTTTGGGTCCAGAGAACTTTTCTCGGACCGACCCGCGCAGCAGCCTTGAGGGCTTGCCCGGCTGTTCTTCTCTGGAGGCAGTCGGAGGGTGGTTTTCGGAGCACCTACAAAGTTGGGAGTCCATTACTACAGATTGCTGGGTGCTCCGAAAAATATCCAGAGGTTACACTATCCCCTTTCTAAATCTTCCCCCACTAACAATGCGCCTTCCTGATGTCCCACCCAATCAGAGGGAGGCAGCGGCTTCAGAAATAAAGAAGTTGCTAGAAAAAAGGGCCATCCAGCACGTCCTCCCAGAGCCAGTCAGAGTTGGGAAAATACGCCAAGTTCTTTTTGGTGCCAAAAAAAGACGGTGGGCTTGAGGCCAATTCTCGACCTGTCAACTCTAAACCTGTTCATTGCCAAAGAGAAATTCCGGATGGTCACTCTTCAATCTATTCTCCCTCTTCTACAGGAGATTGACTGGATGTGCTCCATAGACCTCAAGGATGCGTACTACCCCATTCTCATGTACAGATGGTCCAGGAGGTTTCTCCGCTTTTGGCTAGGAGCCAGTCATTTTTAGTTCAGGGTTCTCCCGTTTGGCCTCATGGCAGTTGTAGCAGCCCACCTGAGACTTCAGGGAATTCAAGTCTTTCCGTACCTAGACGACTGGCTCCTCACCGCCCCCACCAGGCATCTGCTCTGCTTCACCAGGGATTATTCCTTATCCTTGGACCAGCATCAAGGCATTACCACAAGTTTTCAGAAGTAGTCTCTTCATCCTGTGCAAGTTCTGGATTTCATAGGGGCCAGGATAAATATGCTTCAGTCCAAAGCCCTTCTAACAGCGGACAGGTTGTGCAGCTTGTCACTCCATGTAATAGCGCTTCTACAGTCCCCAGCCCTGCCTGCAGAATTGGTCTTGAGAGCCCTAGGCTCCATGGTGGCAGCCATCAGCCTTTCACCTCTGGCACGATTGCACGAGTCCTTCAATGGACTCTTCAGGTTCAATGGCCTCTCCTCCTTCACCCATTGGATTCTCCGATTCCCCTAAGCAGGGTTTGCAGGAACTCCCTTCTTTGGTGGCTCCATTCCCGAGCGCTGTGGAAAGGGAGACAGTTTGTGATGCCTCAACCCCAAGCCACGCTGACCACGGATGCTTCTCACCTCAGGTGGGGGGGCATTCCATGGGCAGAACCGTCCCAGGCACATAGACCCCTTTAGAGACCGTTCTGCATATCAATGTCCTGGAGATGTGGGTGTGCTTCTAGCGTTGCAAGCCCTTCAAGACCTTCTTCCTCTGGGGACTATTGCAATTCAGACAGACAACATGGCAGTAGTCTGGTACATCAACAAACTGGGAGGAACCAGATCTTGCCCTCTTTGTCGAGAGGCTATGAGAGTTTGGGAATGGGTGATTTCCACCAACCACTTTCTGATAGCAACGCACATTCCGGGTCGGTCCAACATTCTAGCGGACAAACTGAGTCGCTCGATCCTCACACCTTACGAGTGGTCTCTAAACCCATCAGTAGCGAATCAGATCTTCCTCAGATGGGGTCAACCTTGCTGCAATCTTTTTGCTTCTCCTTCAAATGCGAAATGCAGCGAGTTTTTCGCTCTAATTCCCCCAACAGGGGAGAGCCCCAGAAATGCTCTGGTTCATGCTTGGCCCCCTGGTCTTCTTTATGCTTATCCCCCTCTTTCGCTAATGACATAATTTCTGCAGAAAGCTCATTGGTTGGGGAGCAAGATAATCCTCATAGCCCCATTCTGGCCTCGCAAGATCTGGTTCCCTTACCTGCGGTCTCACAGCGTAGCTCCTCCGTGGATCTTAGATCCCATTCCGGATCTGATCTCTCATCCTGCGGGATTACAACCTCCAAACCTGGACTACCTCAAGCTCACGTCTTGGTTGATCCATTTCCACTAATAGTTAGGACTCCTGGTATCTAGTCTCCCATAAAACCTATTCTGGTGGCGGCACAAACCGTCTACCAGGAAAATCTACAGAAGTAAATGCAACCGTTTTTCCATCTGGGCCAAACATAAGGATTTAGACCCCTTTACTGCTCCCATTCCAACGGTTCTTGAATTCCTGTCCCATATTTTCCACCAAGGAGCCAGTGCTTCTACAGTCAGTCCAATTGGCAGCCATTTCCCATTTCCACATAGGGGATAACTTTGGTCACTTAGCATCCGCTAAGATGTGCAAAACCTTTTTGAAAGGCACCTTTCTGTTGAGACTTCCGGTCAAGAATGCGGTTCCCCCATGGGACTTAACCTTGGTTCTTCAGGCACTGATGGGCCCACCCTTTGAACCGGCAGCTTCGGTGGAGTTAAAATTCTTATCTTGGAAAACGTCCTTCCTGATTACAATTACTTCAGCCAGAAGAGTATCTGAACTTCAAGCCCTTAGTGTGAAACCCCCGTATCTGGTCTTCCATAAGGACAGTGTGTCTCTCAGGACTAACCCTTCATTCTTGCCTAAGGTGGCCTCCGAATCCAGTATCAACCAAACCATTAACTTGCCTGTTTTCTTCCTCAATTTTCAGAACAAAGGGGAATACAGATTGCACTTATTGGATATGCACAGACAATTGCGTTTCTACTTGCACAGGACAGCGACTACTTGGAAATCGGATCAGCTCTGTCTTTTGCTAAGCCATCTTTGGGAAAGCCTATTACGAAAGTTACCTTAGCTAGATGGATATCCCACTGCATCGTGCACGCTTATTTAACTTCCGGCTGGCCTGAACCCTTGGGGGTCCATGCCCATTCTACCTGTTCTATGGCTACTTCTGCAGCATTCTGGTCAAATGTTCCTCTAGATGACATCTGCTCAGCGGCTACTTGGTCCTCTTCTCATACCTTCATTTCTCATTATAAGTTGGATCTGATATCCAGAAGTAGGGCAGCATTTGGCTCCGCAGTGCTCCGGAATATCCTTCCTTGAGGACCGCCCAAGGTTTTCGGTAGCTGGGGACTCTGTCCCACAGGTTGCTTATCAAATGAAGTTAACTACTTCAGATAAAGAAGTTGTGTACTCACCGTTACGTTCCATCTGAGTAGGTAACTTCATTTGTCAGCTACCGAACCCCCCCCTCCTTCCCCCTAGTCTGTTTCATGGTTATGTCTATGACTGAAGGTTTCTCTGTCATGCATCAGGTTAGTGTTACTCTTTCGAGTGTCTTAAATTTTTTTTTTGTGTGCATAATTGGCAAACACTATCTGAGGACTGGAGTTAGGTAGGGCATTATGGGTAAGGGGGAGGAGCTGAGAGCTTGGATCTTTTAGCTTGGAAAGCTGCCGGCTCGGATCAGAGGTCGGATCCAATACCCACAGGTTGCTGACAAATGAAGTTACCTACTCGGATGGAAAGTTATGGTGAGTACATAACTTTTTTCACAGACAACTTTGATTTTATTTGGATAGAACAAGAGAGAGATCAGGCAGTCAGACCAGCTTTGTTTCATTCTCTGAATCCAGTGGCTAAAACAACTCTGTCGAAATGGTTATCTGATTGTATCACCTTTGTCTACTCAGCTGCTATAATATGCCTTTGCAACACAAGATTAAAGCTTACTCAATTAGAGCAGTTTCTACATCCTCTACGTTCAAAGCCAAATTGCCCCTTGATAACATTTGTGCAGCAGCCACTTGGTCTAAACCTCATAATTTTATCACTCATTACAAAGTTGACAAGTCCTCCAGGGACAGGGCTTTTTTGGGGTTTATGGTCCTGAGGAATGTACTCCCATGAGCCACCCAAGATTGATGGTGCTAGGGGTGCTACCCATCAGTTAAGAATGAAAGGCGAGATTGAACAACTTCACATTAAGAAGTTATGTACTCACCATAACTTTCCATGTGAGTTCATCTCTCCTTCATTCTTATGTTCCTCCCTCCTTCCCACTCCTGGCTGATAGTTGACCTAGATGTTGGTCTCATCCTGGTTGCTCAAATCTTTTTCCTTTCCATAGGACAATAGCTCATTTATATGGTTATAGTACACGCAGCAAACAAGATCTGAGGTAATTCACAGTGCATCATGGGGTAGGGGCTTGGCCTCGAGCTTTGCATACGGCCGTACCGGAGCCAATGGATCGGCTGTGAACCATCAGTTAAGACTGAAGGTGATTTGAACAACTCACATGGAACGTTATGGTGAGTACATAACTTTTTGTTGTCCGAAATGTCTGTTGTCCGAAACGTCTGTTGTCCGAAACGTCTGTTGTCCGAAACGTCTGTTGTCCGAAACGTCTGTTGTCCGAAACGTCTGTTGTCCGAAACGTCTGTTGTCCGAAACGTCTGTTGTCCGAAACGTCTGTTGTCCGAAGTTTTCGGGTAGGAAAAAGTGAGAGTATGTAAACATTATATTTATTCACTTGAGCATGTTTTTTGAGCTTGTAGCCAGCTCGTGTGTGAAAGTTTGTCCACTGAATTAGCTGAATGGTTGATTGTTTTCCTGCTTCCAAGAAAAAAAAAGATTTTAGAAGTTTATCTGGTTCAATTATTTATTTAACATTTGTTAACCAGGAAAGTCTGACTTGGAATGAAGCCAATTTTCAGCGGAGGCCCGGGGAGAAATGCTCCAGATGCATGCCTTTGTAACATGGGAGGAAACCGGAGCACCCAGAGGAAACCCACACGAATGCAGGGAGGACATGCAGACTCCACACACAATGCACTCCAGCCAAGAATCGAACTGGAGAACCTCTTTCTGTGAGGCGACAGTGCTGCACCACTGCGCCATCCAATTCTATTCTTTCAATTATATGTTTGATTCTCTGAACAGTTTGATTATCAGAACTACCCTAGGTCCCATTTAGTTCAGATAATCAACTTTCTACTGTACAACCTTTTAAAACCACAGCAGGAAAGGTTAGGAAGGTTAATTTCAAAACATTTTGCTTGAAACCAGTGGCAAAGTAAGCAGGCACTAAAATGCAGCTTTAACCTGGCAAATAAGACTGTTGTAGCAAAACTTTGAATATAAAGAGCTGTAAAACATACTGGAGCACAAATCCCGGAGCAAAATTCATTACACTGTCACTACTGCAATCCCACCCTTAACCTAAGGCACCAGACAATACCAAAATTTACCAGCAGCACTTTTTATGGAAAAAATGATGAAATGAATGGGGCACTGTAAATTCTTACCGGGGATAGCACCCAAAGCTCTCCTGGACATGGGCAGTCAGTAAAAGCAATATTTGGTATTGACTACTACCTTTATGGTATTACATTGTGTTGAAATGGCTAGGCTTAAAATGACCTCTTGGTCGATAGCCTAGTAATCTCCTGTGATCCTGTGACTAAATGAGGTGTGAATCTGACAGTAGTTCACATTTCTGCCACAACTGTCTGTCCAGATTTGCTGACCACTGCAAGCTATGTGCTGTCATTGAATCCCCTATCCATGAAGATATCCTCCAGAAAGATGTGAAACAGACAAATGGCTGCTACAAGAAACTACCTAAAACCCTGGGAAAAAAATGTTTAAGTTTCCCTTTCTGAAGGTGACCACCCCTTCAATTACAGCATTTATCCCCTAAGAGTAGAAACAGTGGTAAGGGACTTAGGAACTCAGGTTGACAGTAACCTGAACTTTGATCACCATGTGTCCAAGGTAGTGAGAGAATTCTATGTGGCGCAACTTGTAAGTAAGGGCTTGGTGTCTAGATCTAAGAAGATCATAGTCCCATTATACTCTCCCCCCATTAGACTAGTAATTGAGTACACTGGACCCTTTGGCATGTACTTGACCAGGTACTGCTGGAGCGGCCACAGAGGTTCCCCACTAAGAGTACAGAGTATAAATGTGTCCTGTGTGAGCTGCTTCAAAGCTCTGCCCCTGTACTTTGTCTCCTACAGACTACTTAAGGGTGATCTGTGCCTAGCCTAAAAGGCATTCTCTGATCCAGTCCTGATGGATCTACTACACATTCACAAAACAGCACTAGAATTACTCGATTTAAGAATCTGAACCTTATCTATGACATAAACCAAACATGTTAGAGGGACAGGTGCGTCTCTGATTACCCATTCTCTGGCATGGACTCCTCATTCATGTGAAATGGAGCCTATTCAAATACAAGTTGGACAAATGGATGGATAATTGAAAATTCACCCCTGGGTTGCCCCTTGTGGCCTTTAAGAATGGGGGCAGTTAGTAGATGCCCGGAGTCACAGGCATATACCAAAGCCATTCTAGCTTGTGGGCATTGATAATTGGGAAATTTGGGGCATGAATGGCTAGGTGGAAAAAGGCTCTAGGACCGTTAGCGTAGTAACCGCCTATGAACTGTAAATGAAGCTACAAGACTAAGGTCCCAGAACATACCAATAAAAATGCAAACTGAACTTTTTTGGCTCAAACAAAAAAAAAAGTACAAAAAGCATCACCAAACAGGTTACTAAATGCAACTTAAAATATTTAAGGAGATTTTTAAATGACAGTTTTAGTTCCCTTTTGATGAAAAGTTTTTCTTACTCTCTGGAAATTCTATAATTCTGGAGTCCTGATGAAATGACAGGGATAGGACTTTGTGGCGATCTGTGTACACACGTTTTATGTTCGGTATCCTTTTTGTGAGGAGCTTCTGTTGACGTTCCAGCTGTTTCATGTTCCTGCTGAGGTATAACTTAGGGGGAGTTGTACTCTGTGCTTGGTTTGATGAGGGCCAAGTACAGTGGAATGATAACTTCCTTGGACCTAGATGCCCAACTCTTGCTTATAAGTTGTGAAACATACCAAAGTATTAATTTTTTTGCAAATGGACACCAGGAAACATGAGCAAAGCATTTATTGCCTGATGAAACACCCTTTGTCTTCTGGCTTTGTCTCAGCACTTTGAAGAGAAGCCAGGAAATCATTCAAGTGCAACTAGACCAGAAGCAATTTTTGTGGTCTTGTTCAACCAGTCCACCAAGTCTGCAGGCCTGCAGCAACATAGCTCATTTGGAGATCCCTTCCAGAATGGAAAATAAGGAGGACATCTTTACATTTTTTTTTTTTTTTTTTTTTTTTTTTTTTTTAGGGACCATTGAACTTTGGTAGCGCACTGGAGTTTGCTGGTGCATGTTACTGCCAGCAGCTCTGGCATCACCCTTTTGATGACTTCTATACCTTCAGTGCTCTTGCTATTGATGACAAGACCAAAAAATACATGTTGAATACTTGTTTTCAGAAATCCACTCTGAATCAGCACTTAATTGAAGGGAAGAGATCCCCTCCCCCCAGAGTAACCATTAAAGACATCTGTGCCCACAACACCATGGTTACACAAATCTTCAACGGGCAACCATCCACTTGCCTAAGCCCTCATGCCTGCAGCTCTATTTTTAAGGTCTAAAGAGCTGACTCCTGTTAACTTCCTGCCAGCCTCCCTTCTACAATGGGGCTAAGGTAATTTGATTTCTTTGTAGTTCTATGCAGTTTGTAGCCAGATCATCTTAAGCCCTCTTTGTCTAGAGCCCTTCATCCAAAAGGAAGAATGATGTGTTTAGTAGAAGACTTTGATGTCCTTCAAGAATGCAACTGCAGTCCTGACATATGGGTTGTCCTGCCTCAGGCAGCCCTTCGGTCGGCCGGATTCCAAAGTCTGGGTCCGGCGTCGGCTGATGTCGCCTCCTCCCCGACGTCAGAGCGGCTGGGGTATAAAGGCATCAGCCGACGCCATCTTCTTCAGTGTTTCTTGCCCCAGATGCCAGGTGCCCTCCAAGGAAGGCAAAATTTTGTGAATGGATAAACAGAAAATCCAGACATGCACAACAGTAATAAACAGATACACCATAACAGATATCCCCAGCTTATAGGAAAGGGGGGGAATGGACCCAAGGGAAAAAAACAGAGGGGTAGGAGGGAGGGAAAATGTGACTGCAGTTGAATATCTATCGGACATCTACATTTATGGTAGGTACAAAACTGTACTTTTTCTCTCACCTCTGAGGAGGAACTGGATGGTAAATGTCCGCTTTCTTTCCCCTGGTTTATAACTTGTATAGTGAGCATGCACTGGCTATATACTCTCCCCACAAGACATTGTGGGCATGTTTCACTTATGGTGGAGCAATTTAAGTGGCTCAGATAGACTTCCGTTTTCCAGAAACGATACAAGGCCCTTTTGAAGGGAACTAGGACATCCTCCGTCTGTATCTGCTGCTTCAGTCGAAGAAGCTACATCATTTGAGTTAGACTACCAAGTCCATAACCCCCCCCCCCAAGAAGACTCTACCATTTTTATAGGGCCCTCAGTTCTTGCTTAGACCTAAACAGTGGCACTGGAAACTGCAAAGGAAGCCAGACTGTCTCCAGCGTGTAATACACCGTCCATGACAAGGAAATCACTCTGCACTAATGTGTACACTTAAGGAACCCTGGCTTTTAGGGCCCTTCGTTTGGAGTACCAGGAGTGCATATCCTGAAGCAACTCAGATGGCCGTTTAGGAGTGCTGGATGTGATACCTGAAGGCAGCTGTTTTTAACCAAGCCCAGACTTTCATGAAGGTAGGCAGATAGACTTTGAAATGTGGGTGTGAGCCAGGGCTTCTGCTATAGATTCAGTCATCAGGAGGCATTAATAGTTGAGAACTTGGTATCTGAGGATGTGAATGTGCAGTTTTTTAATGCCTCCAGGATATTGATTTGGTATTGGGAGTTTGTTTATAATGTTTTAAATACTGAAGGATGAGGGAAGCTGTTAATTTTGTTACCATCCTTTGATATAGTAGAAGCTATATTTCTAAACATTAATCTAGTTTGTTTTATCTAATTGTTGAGCAAGTAAGCTAATTATGCAACTGTCCCCTTTTCAGGGATGACCCTGCCGCACTGCCTGTGGCTTGCTAAGAGTTGCATAGTAGGTAAGTTATGGTAGGGGGAATTAAACCCTGTATCCTGGGCACAGGAAACGGCTCAGAGTGTTAGCCCTCTGTGCTAACTGTCTTTCTCCAGTGGCAGTGTAGACATGCAGCCCAAAGGCTGGATGTTAGAGAAAGTTACAGCAGGATAGTGATAGGCTTGGGCAGTAGGTCTCAGATGTCATCAAGGTGCAGCAAGATTCATACCAGCTTTCTTCGCCACTTCCTGAAACCCCACTACTTTGTCCCTTCCCCAGTTCTTGCCCCACATTGCTTCAGGTCTTGCGACCATTTGGCTTACTTTTACTAGCATTGGTCAGATAACTGCAGACTAGATGGCTTTGCAGCTCTGTCTCCAGACCAGAAACCAAGTCTGCGTGCTCTGACCAAAAAGCATAGGGCTTCTGTCTATTTCAGTGGACCAGGCATTTTTAGTTTCTGCCTTTCTAGCCGAAATGTTGGCACAGGGAACTGTAAAACCTTTCCCTCAAGCCAGGAGTTAAGATTTTTCTTGAGATTGTTCCATTTACCATGAAAAGACATGTCCTAGACAGCTTTTCTAGATTTGCCAAGATTAAATGAATTCCCGGCCATTATAAAATTCAAATTAACCTTATACGCTGTTTTGCTGCTACTTGACACTCATCCTGTCTTGTTGACGCTAGGTTTTAGGTTGTCTTAGGCATTATCTGAAGTTTGTGACAAGATGGCCTCCAGTACAACTTTACCTCACAGACCTTTCGTTTGGCTTTTGCGTTCAGTTTTTATACAACTTTACCTTAATGTTTGCCTTATTCAGGCGCAAACTCAGGAGGGGATACAGAAGGCTAAGGAGTTCATATTGGATGCCTTCAGTAGACAAGCGGTAGGTCAGTTTACATCCATCCAAGGCTGTAGTGGTCTTGGGGGCCTTGATAGTCACAGATATAGCCAATGCCGGTCTACAACAGAACAAAATAGCATCTTTCATTGCTCTGTTTCAGAATATTAAAAAAAAAAAAAAAAAAAAATGGTAACAGCCAAGACAAAGTACCTAAGCAGTTTGGACTATGTGGCATCCACCATAGTAATGGCATCACTGGCCATAATGGACAGAAAGAAACTGCAGTAGCTCCTAAGGAAGATCTGGAAATACTTGTCTCAATTCATAGAATACTGTTTGTCATCCCAGTATCAAGAAGGAACTAGAGTGGTTGGTGCAGTATTTGCAAAGGAATGAGTGCATACCCTTCAGGCAGTGTACCCCAAGTCAGTCCTTAATAAATGTCTCATACATAGTTTGAGGGGCCCACACCATGGGTCTCAATTTTGTGCACTTGAAGTCAAAGGGAAAAGTCACACAAGCATCAGGAAAATGACGACTCATTTGAGATGTCAAATCCTTAGTCTGGGACCCTGAACGTTCTCAGACAAAACCACTGGTATGTGATACATAAGCAAACAAAGGGCATTTTTCTTATCAGCTCCACAGGTTAGCTATGCAAGTTTGGGGACAGGCACCAGAGTTCAAGGTTCTACTGAAGGCAACCCTATATACCCACATAAGCAGATGTTTGTCAGGACCTCAGTAGAGCCGCATGACTGGATGTTAGGGAAACTTTAAAACTCCAGGACAGATGAGGCGTGCCAGAGGTGAATCTGTTTGCTTCACCATGCGTCAGATGGCTGAAACTCTACTTCATGGCGCCAAATAAACAAGCTTAGGTATTAGATGCTTTCCACCTGAAGTGAATAGGTTTGTTTCTTTATGCTTTTCTTCCTTTACCTTTGCCCTTTTGGTAACTACAGATTTGAAGGAGACAGGCTAGAAACAATTTTAATTGCCCCCTTTTTGGTCATAATAGTACTGGATGTCCTGATCGAAATCACTCTTGCAGTATTCATAACGGATGGGTTCTCAATCCGTTGATGTCCAGATGAGATACCAAAGCTTTATCTTCTAAGGCTGTATGTCTGGATATCATCAGCTCATCGGTGTAGGGGTATGTAGACGGACATGCATGCAAGATCCTCAGAATTTCTTACTGCCAGCCTGAAAGCAGGTCATCGCACATGACTGGTCGTTTGCTACTGTAGTTTCACTTGTCAGATTATAGAAAAGTGCCCTATTGGGGATACTTCCTTTTGTAACCTTTTGACTGTTAATAACTGTTAGATGTCAGTTGAAGGGTGAGTGCAAGTGTGGTAGGCAAATTCCATACAAAGACTTGCATATAAAGTGCCTGCTCTGTCTGGGCCTTGAACATGACTACATATCTTGTTCTGCTTCAGTCATTTGATCGTAAAACTCTCTGGTTCATGCTGTCCACTCTTAATGCCTTCCTCGAGAGACAGTCCTTGAAATGCTCAGCCTGCTGTGCCATATTGGAATCCCTTGATGTTGACCACCTGCCCAAGAAAAAATTAAAAGACCCAGAGAGGATTTCTCTTCTGTCTCAGAATCTGGCGTATGCCCTTCTATTCCAGTGTTGCAGTATTCTACATGTGGGTTTACCCTTCTTCCTCTCCATTTTGTCCAGCCTAGTTTCCAAAGATTTTCAGTCCCTCTACGTCTGATGTGACAGTGGGTACATGGGCCATAAAAGTGACGGCATGCACCAGCCCTCAGAACTTTTCAGCCACCATTCGTACATCAGGTGCTCCTACTTCTCGCGGACATGGGATCAATAAAAATTCAGTTAAGTACCCCGTTGGGGATCCTTTCAGTCCTACTGTGAATTTTTATAGTATGTTTATGTGATTCAGAAAGGACCAAGTGTAAGGGTGGTCGGCAGATTCCCCACAAAGACCCACGATCAGTGTCTCTCTTGTTTAGGTAGGGAACATGACCACGCGAACTGCACGATTTGTCTATCTTTTGTCCCCAAGACCTTGCGTCACCGTTTACAGGCATTACATTTGTACTTAGAAATTAAATGCTTGAAACAGTGTTCGGGATGGAGGCCTTAGCTGACATCCCATCTGAACTGCCCAAGAAGAGAGCCAAGACCTTGGGGCCTACTACTTCAGCTGCCCCTCTTTCAGCCGTTCCTCAGTCTGTGACAGTTATCGGCCTGACCAAGGATTCGGCATCTGTCAGTGTGGATAAAGCGAGTACCTCTGAGGAAGCCGCACAATCTTGAGCGGATGCCACGTCCGTAGAGGATATACAGGTGTCTACTTTAGATGCTGGGGGAGTGGACTAGCATTCACTGTGGGCTCGTTGGATTCCACCACTGCCATCCCGAGGCTTTCTCCCAGCTTGGACGCCAGTGAGGCCTCTAAAGAAAAAACAGAAAATAAAACATCTAGCTCCTGCCACTGAAAGCATGCCTGATTGGCACACCTTCAGCCATAGTTTATGCCTTTATGACCCTTAGGTCTACTGCCTCAGAAACCCCTAGCACTGCTCCTCCCTTCCTAAGCCCTAGACTTCTCATTTCTGAAAGGAGGGTAGAACAACTAGAAGAGGAGGATCTGTCCGATTCTTCAGAAGATTCCCTCTCTTACTTCTCTCAGATCTCTCCCCAGTGGGATATGGATCTCCAGAGGAAGGCTTTTGAACCTGACTCCTCTGTGGAGGATTTAACCTTTGGGGAAACTATCAATAAGATGAAAGACCATTTTAAGTGGCAATCCTCAGATGAAAGACCATTTTAAGTGGCAATCCTCAGATATGACTGAAGTACAGAAGAGGTTCTACGACCCTATACAGATGGACACCCCCAGTCCTCCTGCTATCCTTCCCATTCAGCCGGCCTTCCTGGATGCATTTGCTTCTGCTTCCATCAACCTAGACTCCCAACTTCCAGCCCCACGGAGAGCAGATACTCTACAAAGTTTCTGAGACAGAAGAAATTCTGATCAAGTGCCCTCCTGCTGATCCAGCCACCATTTCCATCTCTACTGCTAGGGCTTCCAAGCTTCTTTGTACCACTATCATTATCCCAGCTGACAAACAGCAAGACTGGAGAGGTTGCAAAAGAAAATTTACACCTCTGCTACCCTATTGTTCTGAGTCACTAACTACCAAACTCACATGACCAAATATTCCTTAGCTCTGCTGGACAAAGCCACTAAGGAATTAGCTGACATTCCTAATTGTGCAGCCAAAGCTTCCTTGACCTCCCTGGTAGCCCTCACCTCTCAGGTGAATTGACACTCCTTAAGATGCAGTTATGATGCAGCTGATGCTTCAGCTAGGTCAGCTGCATCAGCTTCTGCACTAAGAAGATACTCATGACTGCACATTCAGCCTCTCCCTGATGACTTCATGACCAGACTTATTGATGCACCTTGGGATCACTCTGCCCTTTTTGGTGAAAAAGTGGCTGACCTGTTTGTCCTTGCAACAAAACGGACCTAAAACACCTCCTTGTCTCACCCATCCCAAAGTTCCATAGGAACTACCCGGCTAAGACTCAATTCATCAGGAAAGCCTCCAGGCCTACAGCTCCCCCCAGGTCTAGATCCCCTAGAGGATAGCCCCCTACGCCTAGAGCTTCTCCATCCTCCAGTCATAGGCCTCCCTTTTGAAATAGGACAGGTAGTGTCTGACTGACTGCCAACCTTTCAAGCCCCCCCATCCTTTCCCCTGTCTGTCCATCTCTGTCTCCCTGTGTGTTCACTCATTACTTCAGACATGTGGGGTTCTGTCCATCATACAGAGTGGTTACTTTGTCCTGGATCACTCCCCCAACAAGGCTGGGTATACCCCAGCCACCCACCAGTCAACTACTCCTCCTTTGGGTTCAGCTATCTCTGCTAATAGAAGGCACTACAGAGCCAGTGCCTACAAAATCAAAAAGAAAAGGATTCTACTCCAGAAACTTTTTGGTACCCAGAAAGAAGGACCGTGGAGGCCGATTATAGACCTTCACATACCTGCAAAGCCCACTTTCAGGAAATACCTCAGATTTCTGGCAAACTCATCCCATTTTCAGTTTTCTGCCTTGCCTTTTGGGCTTTCTACTGCTCCCAGGGTATTTACAAAATATTTGGTTCCAGTCATCACTTACTGCAGGACAAAGGGGATCCAGATATTCCCCTACCTAGATGACTTAATTTAAGCTGAAGACCAGAAGGCACTTCACACCCAGGCCCTTCTGCTCCCAAAATCCCACCTCAAGCTCACACAGGACATTGTCTTCCTTGGTTGCAGAATCAGGACAAACCTTATGAAGGCCTTCCTTCCAGCAGAAAAGGTGGTGTCCCTGACACACCACCTACTTGGTGCCCTTTAATCATCAGAATTGACAGCAAGCCAATTTCTGAGACTTCTGGGTTACATGGCAGCCACTGTACTCATGTTGCCCCTAGCAAGAATTCACATGAGGAAACTACAGTGGTATCTTTGGTCATTGTGGACTCAGCACTCCCATCCTCTGCAGTTCAGGGTCCCCCTCCTTCACTGTTTGCAGCAGGAGTTAAGATGGTGGGTGGCCCAGAACCCAGGCCACCCTCTACAAACACCCACTCCCTCCCAGACTATGCACACAGATGCCTCAGATCTGGGCTGGGGAGCAACTCTAGTCCAGAGAAAAGTGCAAGGTTTGTGGACAGACGCAAAGTAGACCACACAAACGTTAGGGAAATGAGAGCGATCCTCCTTGCTCTACAGGCCTTCCAACCCTATCTAGAGCAGGGCCCTCAAGATATTCATGGGCAGCACCACAGTCCTGTAGTATCTCAACAGACAGGGAGGGACGAAGTCATACCTTCTATATGCAGACTAGCTCTGCAGGTGTGGGAACTGGCTACCCCACAGGGAGTCATCTTACAGACAACTTACATACCATCCCTACATAACTCCCAGGCAGATTACCTGAGCAGACCCATATCAAACAGCCACGAATGGATGCTTCAAAGAGTTGTTTTCCTGAATATGGTCTACAGGTAGGGTATACCACAAATAGACCTGTTTGCCTCCATAAACAGGCAATTTCCTGGCTACTGCACCAAGACGCATGACCCCAACGCACTGGCTTGAAGGGGAAATTCCTGTATGCATCCCCCCTTCCCCTTGATACAAAAGGTCCTACTGAAAATTCAGCAGGGCTCACCAAAAATCTTGCTGGTGACTCCCCTGCCTGCCAAGACAGCACTGGTTTCCCCTTCATTTGTCCAAGGGCAATCACCACAAGTTACCCCCCCCCCCTCAGTGGACCTGCTCATACAGCACAAGAGGATTCAGATACACCCACAGTGGCAATCCCTGCACCTCACCCTGTGGCTGATGGTATTCTCATCCCCTTCAGACTTCTGTATAATGAGGATGTGCTCACTGTCCTGCAGGAGGCCAGGAAACCCAACACAAGAAAATCCTCTCTCTCTTGAAGTGGAAAATGTTTCTGTTTGGTGTCGGAAAAGACAGTTGGACCCACTGGAAAGCAATATTCCTCTAATCCTGTCATACCTGTGTGAACTAATCCAGACAGGGCTGTCTTACTAATTTCTGAAGGCTCATTTGTCTATCTCTGCCTGCCTTCCTCTGGATCCACCCTTTGCATCCAGACTCCTCGCTAAACTGTTCCTCAAAGGTGTACTACACTCGAGACCACCCAGGAAAACATTCTCCTCCTTGGGACCTTAACTGTGTATTAGAAAACTCAGTCTGGCCTCCTTTGAGCTGCCAGCAGACAAAGCCCCCATAAAATTTTGCACTTGGTAAACTGTTTTACTGGTAGCTCTAACCTCTGCCAGAAGGTCTGAGTTGCAAGCTCTTATGGCTACACAACCATTTTTAGTCTTCCACCTGGACAGGGTGACTCTCAGGACTAACCCGTCATTCATTACCAATGGAGTGAATGACCTATCCTTGAACCAGGCCATCCACCTTGCCTACCTTCTTCCCCAACCCACAGGGGGATAGAGAGTACTTCATTCCTTAGACGTCCACAGACAACTTGGGTTTTATATATATAAAACCAAATCTTTTAGGAAATCAGACCAACTGTTTGTTTGTCTCCTTCCACCCCAGAGCCCTGGGGAAAGCTGAGAGCAAACGGACCATTTTGGACTGGATCTCCAGGGCCATTTCTTTCTGCTACCTACACCATGGAAAGACCTTGCAGGGCTATGTCCAAGCCCACTCCACCAGAGCAATGGCCTCTTCTGGAGCCTTTAAGGGGCTAGACACTCCGTACTTGAGGCTACTTACCTGGTCCTTAGTACACACCTTCACCAAACACTGCATACTGGACCATATCTCCAGAGCCAGGGTGGGGTTTCCTGGAAACTTCATCTAGGCCACCTCCCAATTCTCAGTGAGCTTTGGCACTCACCCACATGTAGAATACTGCAACATTGGCATAGAGGGACATAGGAAAGTAGTGTAAAATCTTACCATATCTATAGATGTCCTTCACTTCCGTGTTGCAGTATTCCTTCCCCTCTTGTCAGATTGCACTTGCTCTCCTGGGTGATGCTGGACAGGCTATGCCCTTATAGGACTGTATCCGACTGGGTCTTTTATATTCTGAGGGCTGGAGCGTGTAGACTTCACTTTTATGGCCCATGTACCTGCTGACATGTCAGATGTCCGCTCCGAGGGACTGAAAGTCTTTGGAAACCTGGCTGGACGAACTTGTGAAGGGTAAACCCACATATAGAATACTGCAACACATAAGAGGACATCTATGGTTATGGCAAGATTTTACACAACTTTTCCTATCTGTTGAGGTGCTCAGTTCTATGGCATGTCAGACTTTGATACAAAAGCCGACTACCAAGACCCCACCAGAGAACAGGTATGGATCCTGGGGCCTTGTAGGTGACTGAATTCTCAGATGAATCGTGTCATTGTTTTGTTTATTTTCTTTATTTTTTACCAAACTATTTGGTTTTAGCAAGTCTATCAACATCTAAAACCATGTATAACAAGATAAACTCTATTTACAGAAGTGCATAGCAAGAACATTTATATGTTCTTAACCATTAGTACTTTTCCAGTAAATCATTGAGCTTTTCCCAAGATATGTGTACTGATGAGTTATGTTTAAAATTCTCATTCTATTTCTTGACTCGTTTAGATGGTCTTAGCTAGGTGCACAACTTCACCAAATGCTTAATTGTTTTACCTTTCCAGTTTTTTGTTACAACTTTTCTTGCAATGGCAAGTATTGCCCAAAATAGTAGTAGTTGAGAAATTGGTATAGCTGCTGGAAGTGGGGCATTCACTAGTATCAAGGAGTCAGTAATAATGCAGTTGTCTGACCACAAAGCCTGAGAAAAGTAGAAATCACTCCCCAACAGTCACCAATTTAAATCCTTTATCATGTGTAACCAATCACCATTAAGAACTTCATTACATCTCCAGCATTTCATGTTTCCTGTTTTATGTATTTGTGTAATTTTATGAGATGCAAGCAAGACTCTGTGCAGAAATTTCCATGCGTAGATTTTCCAGTAAAGTGAGGATGTTGACTTTCCTGCAGATTTTAAGAGCAACTTTTTTAGGTCTGAAAATGGTTCATATTTTTTTTGTTGAAGTTCCAGAATATCTTCGTTGGGGTAAGAAATTCAGTTATAATAATCTTGTATATAACTGATGTGACTTCACCTTGAGTGGTCCACTATAAACATTAGAGAATAGATCCAATATTTTTGAAACTGGTTTAGTTTGAAGATCTAGTGATGTTTTGATTTTAACCTGAATATCTTCTTAACAGCTATGTATATCTAACCAACCTCCTTCTGCAATGCTATATCTTGCTATTAAATATTCAACAGGATGTATTTTCTTTCCCTTAAGAAACTGATGCCAAAATATTAGGTTACTATTCTTGAGCTATCATTGTGTTTGCATTAAAAAAAAAATACTACGCATTATGTAGTGAAAGCCTTGGGGAATAATAGGATTAGTAATTCCTTGACCAAGTAATTTGAATTCATAAACCTTTTAAAGATTGAAAGGATTTGGTTTAAGAACCATACCCACAGACTCTATCATGGTTTATTTACTACATTTTAACACCATTCTGGACTATTTACATGTTTCTAAATATTTTTATATGTAATTTGTGTCTGACCACATGGGGTCTGGCATCTTGAAGTAATTGTGATTGTTTAGCCTGCCTCTAAGTATCGCACAATCCAGTGCTCATCTGTAAACAGTTACATTACGCAGGTGTCTGCTCCTGTCACTGCATTGATTTTGCATGCATACACTGCTGTCTTTCAGTCCATTAATTTTAAGTAACGTTTCATGCCATTAACTACTTAAAACGCAAACCGTGCATTGCCACAGAACAAACTTTCAAAGTCCTTTTTACTGCTGTTACTTTTTAGAATGGCTACACTGCATTTTTTTTCTGAAGCCTGAATTGTACTACTTTGACTTTTTTCCCATCCTCCTTCACATCTAACTTCCATGGCTGTCGGTGCCAAGGGTAATTTGAGCTGTTACCTGCTGTGATTGACATCTCCACCGCAGGAGACTTGACTCATGCACTGTTTCCTTGTAGCCTTTACTTCCTGTATGGGTAGGACCAGGGAGCTGTGACTTCACATGAAGGATAGGTTTTTAGGACAGTCATGGGTAATATCAGTTCGGGGAGGCAACTGGCTAGAAAACTACCTGTATTCAGTGGCCTGGATGACATGAATGAATTAGAGACTGCAGCAAGGGCGGGATAAAAGATTTTTGAATGTGAAACAACCGCAGTACAGTAAGGTACTGTTCTAGTGGAGAGAAAGTCAATATTTTAAATACTGTGTTTATTCATAACAGGGACAATAAATGGGGAGAAAAAGGACAGAAGTTGAGTATTTAATAGAATCCCATTGTTGTCCTTTAATAAAAGGCATAAAGGTAAACTTGTCTTTCATTCAGAACAAAATGTTTGAGCCCAGTATAATATATTGATACCCAGTTTCAAAAAAGAATATATGATAAGTTTTTAATATTTTATCATGTAAAGATTTGCAATGAAAAACATGAATCTAACCATAGTAATATTTTTATTACGGCATTAGTATATATCTCAATGTTTGGAAACCCAGTGCCACCTTCCTCCCAGCTTTTGACATGACGGTCTAAAGATATCCTTGTTTCTTAAGGGTGCCGTAAGAGTTTTAAGTAATGTAGAATTTATTTTTCTTTTTCTAATGGGGGAGAATTAATGATTGTAGTATAAGATTTTTGGTAAAATTATCATTTAATCAAGGTGAGTATATTTCATGGTAAAGAATAGTTTATTCCAGTTGTCAACTTTATGATTTCATCCGTTAAGTTTTTATAGTTTTTAAATATGGAATCTGTTACTCAGTGATACCTAAAATTTAATTTGAGAATTTTCCCAGTTTAAATTTTTATGCATTTTAAAAAGTGTATTTTTTGTTTATAAGCAGTGTTTTAGCTTTATTATAATTAAATTTCAAACCTGAAACCTTTTCAAAGTAATCCAAGGCTTTTGTGTATATGATCTAAAGAGTTCTAGGCCACTACATGTCAACAGTATGTCATCAGCAAAAAGCTGGATTTTTGATGGAAAGTCTTCATTTATTTTGAAGCCTTCAATATAGATCTTGTGCAGTTTAGCTAGTGGTTCTGTAGTTAGAGCAAATAAAGGGGAAAGAGGGCATCCTTGTTTCGTACCCTGTGCTATAGTAAAGGATCTAGATAGAAAGGAACCTGTCTTAGCAAAAAATACTGAATTGCTATAAAGTGTGTTGTAACACTATAGGAAAATTTATATTAATTTAATATTTTAAATAAGGCCAGTTCACTTAATCGAAATCTATCAGTATCTAGACTTGTTACCGATTCATTTATATTTGCTATATCAGTTAATGAAAAAAGTATTATATTGTTGTGTACTCTTCTGTTTATAAGGCCAGCTTGATATTCATTTATTAATCCAAGAGTATGTGGTTTAGTCTTTTTCTAGTATAGACATGAACATTTTGTAGTCTATGTTCAAAGTAAGATAAGGTGATATGAAGCACATGATGAAGTATCTTTATCTGATTGTAAAGTAGGTGTAATTATAGAGCATCTCCAAGAGGGAGGAATGTTAGAGCTTTTGGCTTCTTCAAAGACATTCAGTAAGTTTTTTTTTTTAAAATATTAGGTAACAGTTTATACAGTTCTGGGATGATGCAGTCTAATCCTGGAACTTTGTTGGTTTTAAGACTTTTAATTTGGTTTTTCAGTTCTTTAAAAGAAAGCTTTATCAATTTTACTTTTCTGTTCATTAGGTCATTATGTATCTTTTCCTTCAAAAAACTATCAATTTATGTCTGTTGTATTAATTTTTATAATTACTAAAACATTGTAATGTGTCATTTAGATTTGTTGTTTTGACGCTTTTCCCCTCTGTGTATACAGTCTCTAATTTGATGTATTTTGTTATTTTTGATCTAATGGCTATTCTGTGTAGATTCTTTGGTTTACTGAATAAGACTGTAGTTTAATTTTTTTCCAGATCTTGTGTTTAAGTATTTTCTCGTATTTCTGATTCAGCTTTAACTCCGTATCTGCAGCGTTGCCATTGGGCTTTAATTCTAGCTTTTATGTATATTATATTGCAGAGTAATCAAGCCCTAGTCCCATTCTTTTATTTTACGTATATGACAGTGTTGAACTTTACCAAATAGTCTGTGTCCCATAATATAGCAATAACCCACGCCTGGGTGTGGGTAATGCTAAATTTACCCACGGTTGGCGTGGTTTGGTCCCGAGGGCGAAGCCAGAGGGACCAAACAAAGCCAACTGTGGGTAAATTTAGCATTACCCACACCCAGGCGTAGGTTATTGCTATTATACCATGACATTATTTAAGAAACGAAACTGTTACTTTTCTTAAATAATGGCATAGTATAATGCCTGTTTACTGCCCTTCCGCAGATGTCTGGCATCCGCGGCAGTTCTGATGTACTGCGCCTGCGCAGTACATCAGAGTTGGCAAAAGCAACGGAGAAAGCAAGATCTCCGTTGCTTTTATGTCTCGCTATGTTAAATGAGTTTAACATAGCGAGACAGTGTTAAAAAAAGCAACGGACATCTCCGTTGCTTATTTTAAAACTGTCTCGCTATGTTAAACTCATTTAACATAGCAGACTAAAAGCAACGGAGATCTTGCTTTCTCCGTTGCTATTAAACACTGTCTCGCTATGTTAAATGGGTTTAACATGGCGAGACAGCTTTAAAATAAGCAACGGAGATCTCCGTTGCTTATTTTAAAGCTGTCTCGCTATGTTAAACCCATTTAACATAGCGAGACAATGTTTAAAAAAAACGAGTTATACTAATGGAAAAAAGTCCGGGCGACCGGACCTTTTTCCATTAGTATAACTCGATTTACAACGGGCACGCTGGCCAATCAGCGTGCACGTTTTGGGGGGATCATGGTATAATATAGCATATGTCACCTCCCCATTATTACTAAATTCCATGAATTGATTAATTTCTCTCAAAAAACAGCCATTAAAACATTTTATTTTATTTATGTATGCAGGTAACCTTTGACAGTGAATTAAGATATTTGGGCTAAAGGTTAGAGTGAATGTAATGGCATTATGGTGAGACAAAGGGCACAGTACTATTAATAGATCTTCTGTTATTGAATAAAGCTAATTTGATACAAAAACTTTATCACTGTTGGTTTCTGTTACATAAAGAGCTTTGTGGTTTTAAGTCTAAAATATTCCTTATTCGTTAAACCTGTATAGTGATTTAAATGTTTTGCTGTAGAAGATAGTCAGACTCTTTCATTATTGTATCTTTACCTGATAAAACACAGCTCCGGTTTCCTCCCACATCCCAAAGACATGCTGTAGGTGGATTGGACACTCTAAACTGGCCCTAGGTGTGTGTGTGCCTTCTGTGGAAGGCTGGGCGTCGGGCTGGCAACTCGACACCGTAAAACACCACTGCCAATCATGAGTGAACATGTAATCCCCTGTGGTGACCCCAACCGGGAAAAGCTGAAAAAAGAAAGTCTTCGGCTATCACCACATTTCCTTCTGAATGTAATGTCATAATGTCTAGATACTTGGCTGTTTCAGATCATATTCCAGGAATCCAATAAGTGTGTAATGCTTTTTATGTATTTCCATTACCATCAATTCCAGCATATCATTCTTACCAGAATAAGTGGTAACTATTTTAGGTAAACTAGTGATCTGAAGTAGTTAACTTCATTTTATCTTCAGCCTGTGGGTATTCGGATTATCGGATCAGAGCCGGAAACTTCTTAAGCATCTGCTCTGAGCTCCAAGCTCCTCCCCTTTACCCATAATACACCATCTACTACCTTCCCTCAGATCTTGTTTGCCGCTTTATGCATTAGCATCATGATCTCTGTAGCTCTGAGCTTTCAGTGGTATTGTAAGTGCTTTTGGGATTGTTTTAGTGAGTTAGTTTCCCTTTTCCTCCCCTTCGCTAGTTCGTCTGTTTCAAAAAAAAAGTTTTTGTGTAGTTCCTTCCCTTCCATAGCATGTGCGTGATCAGGCTAGGTTTTTTGGTGACTGGGTGTTTTTGTTTTTGCTTTGATGTCTGGTCAGCCTAAACCAACTTTTAAAAAATGCACAGTATGTGGCCGTAAGCTTTCACCAGCGGATGGCCGCACAGTGTTCGCTTGGCCGTTTCCCACTGGTCCATCCAATGCAGCATTTGTGCAGGTTTCAATCTGAGGGCCCTAAGACGCAGGCTAAACTCGTGGCTTAAGGCCTGCTTCCAGCATCGACCTTAGACTCGTTAACTGTTACGGCCTTGACTACTTCTGCAGCTCCCGCTCAAACCTCCCCACCAGGCTGGGACTCTTCCTCCCATTAGATTTGCTAAAGGCAGTGTTATTAAAAGGAGAGACAGAGACAAAGGTCAGACAAAAGGATTCAGAAAGAAGGGAGAGAGACAAGGAAAAGAAAGGGAATAGGCCCCATAAGGGGTCTGATCCAGGAGGCCTTGCCTGGCCCACCTTCAAAAGTTTCTAGACCCGTTTCTCCTCTGCTTCACTCCCCTAGGTTTTCCCCGGAGCCGAGGCCTTCTTCCAGATCTTCCCAGTGACCAGCCAGATTCAGAGTCTGTCGCATCCTCTTGCTTGACTGAGTCTTTCAGAAATGGACATGGACAGGATGATGAGATTCATTTTGACCCAAATCCAGATGGGAGTCTTGCCAGGCCCCTCTCCCTCTGGAGGGGGGGGACCTCCAATGCCTTTCCTCCACCTGATTTCTCCTTCTCCGCTCTTGACTTCATTTTCAGGGTGCATGGATCCGAGGATCTTTGGAGCTGGGGACTTGGCGCCAATGGTTCCACCAACCTCTACTCCAGTGATTACCTTGAGTTTCTTGGATCTGACTAGCTCAGATCCGAGCAGCTGTCGGGGCCGAGGACTGGTGGTTGGATCTGAGGGGATGGATGTGTGTTCGGCTCTGACCTTGTCAGATCCAGGCCGTTCCTTCAGAGTTCATTATCTTAGCCTCGGCTCAGATTCTCACGATGGACCCGTGGAGCGCTTCCTCCTTGTTGGGCTCTAAGGAGCTTTGCTCTCCTTCGGCGTTAGACGTGGTGGAGAGGGGTCTCTACTAAGGCGCAAGACCCCAGCCTATTCCCTTGGATTCCACCCAGACTCCCCTGGAGGAACTTCTCGCTGCTCACGAGCCCTCTTCAGAGAGTCCCACCGAGGAGGGGCATCATAAGCACACGTGCAAAAGGAGGCACTTGGACTCCCGTGATTTCCTTACCGAGGACACCGATTTGGATGAAGAAAGTTCCCCTAGGTCTCCTTTGGAGACATCATGGAGATCCTCTGCCAGAGGGGAGGTTGGTCAGACCCAAAACCGGACGAATCAGTGTTCCTGGAGGCTTTTGGCACATGCCCATCTAGTTCCTGGGTGTCCTCGCCGGCAGATTCTTTAGTGGATCTTATCACCACACAGGCATGGAAGGAGCCAGACACCGTACAGCCGATACCAAAGTGCCCGGATAAAATTCTCTCTCCACCCTCGGACAGACCTGCCTGGTATAAAGGATCCCCTGTGAACGATATGGTGGTTGCAGCAGCCACCAAGAAGGAACTGGCTCGAGAGTTCCTCTGTTCGCCCTCCGAATAAGGAATCCAGGACTGTGGATTGATTTGGGAAGCAAGTGTATTCTTCAGTGACATTTTCCATCTGAGCGCTTAACTACTTGTCTCATGTCATACTACTGCAGCGGGACCTAGTCAGGGAGTTAGCTGAGTTGCCCCCAGAGTCTGTTGCAGGAGGATAAGCATCTGTTCTCTGCCAAGATGTCTACTCTGAAATCAGTGTCAAACAAGTTAATGCGCCTCCTTTCTCATGCTACTGAAGGAGCAGCTAGGGCGGCTGGGTCTGGCGTTGCTATGAGGTGACATGCTTTGCCCAGACTGTCAGTTTGCGGACCCCTTCAAGGCTTCTTTAATGAATTCCCCCAATGATGGTGGTTCTCTCTGGGAAGACTGTCCGTGAAACCTAGTCCAAGTGAGAGACTGGAAGACCTTGTCTGCCATCGGAATCCTCTTCTCTAACCTCCAAAGATCCTTTTCCTGGAATCAGAGAGGGCAAAAGATATTGTGGTTCCGGAAATTTCAGTTTTCCCGGGATTCTTTAGACAGTTCATCCCCTAGAGGCAGAGGGGGACCTGATACTCTGGCCCAGAGGCAGAGGGGGTCCGAAGAACTTTGGGTCTAGGGAGCCCTTCTTGGACAGGCCCGCACAGCAACCCTGAGGAGTTGCCAGACTCTGGAGGCAGTCAGGGGAAGATTATCTTTGCACCCAGTTGCATGGGAGTCCATAACTGCAGACCGCTGGGTGCTACAAATATCCAGAGGATGTTCTTTGTGTTGCACTACTGCAGTCATCACACTTGGGTTATCCTGCCGTCAGGCGGTCCCGCAGTCTGCCAGAGTTCCAAAGTCTTGGTCCAGCGTCGGTTGCTGTCGCTTCTTCCCTGACGTCAGTGCGCCAGGGGTATACAAGAGGCATCCAACGCCATTTTCTTCAGTCTTTCTTGCCGCATGGTGCCCGAAGCAGAAGCAGTTCACAAGTGCTTGTCAGCCGACTCCTGAGATTTTCAAATCGAATTTCAGACCAAAGTCTTCAATAAAGCTAAGTACCCCATGGGGAACCTTTTCTTGCCTCAGTCCGATGTCAGAAAAAGTTAACTGCATTTCTTGTGGGAAGCAAATACCTTATAAGGACTTTCATTCTTATTGTATTCCTTGCCTAGGCCCAGACCACGACGTCACAGGTTGTCTGTTTTGTGCTAGGTTTAACTAACTATAAAACGTCGTTTTGATTTCGCCCGACATTATTTTGGTAGGAAATTTAATTATACCATGCCGTCGGAGCAACCGTCCGAAATGCATAAAAAAATGCAAAGATAAGGACAGGCAGCAGAGACCCAAACCAGACTGAGGCCTCTGCTAGGCCAGTCACCGGTTCTCCTGTTTTCAGTGAGGCACCTACGCAGCCCCTGACGACCGCTGATTGAGCCCCAAGCGGCATCCATTTCCCAAGAGGAGTTTGCTAGGCCTCCACAACCTTTATCTTTAGGCCCTTCCGACTCCATGGCTGAAGGAGATTCCGGCGCAGTTGAAACGCCTTCAGTTGCAGAAGGTGTCTTCAGACAGACTACACTCACTGTTAAATCCTATGCAAAGCTGAAAACTCCTTTAAAAGCAAAGAAGACTGTACAGCAGTCTCCAGTGTAAGGCCCCATGCCTAAGAAACGGATGCTTAAGATGGCTGAAGATTTAATTACCCTAATCAGGGGTTCCCATCCCCCTCCTGATAAAAGGCCTAGACAGGAGGACAACTATGCTTCCTCTGACCAGTTTTCAATTTCCTCAGATTCTTCTGAGGAACAGGAATTTTCTTTTCCCCCTTATGAAGACTCTGATGCTGAAGAGTCTATTCCTTCAGCATCTCCCCCAGAAGACTACTCTTTTGGGGAAACTTTACATACCATGAGGCAACATTTCCACTGAGCAGGCCAGGATTAAGGCTCTGAGAGTTCCTTTTACTACAGCACAGACCACTTGCTATTCCACCAGTGTTAGACATTGTGGATGATTGTTCAGAATCTAGCCATAACCCAGATTCACTACCTTCTGCACCATCCTAACCAGACAGATACTACAGAGTCCCTGACTCTCACAAATTCCTATGTAAAAGCCCTGTTGCTGACCCAGAAACCATTTCCTTGGGTCCCAAAGGGGTTAAGGCCTCTATTGCTAAAAATCCTGTACCCTCTGAGAGGGATTCTAGAGCACTAGACAGATGGGGAAAGAAAATATATACCTCAGCTAGTCTAGCTATGAGGGCCTTAAATTGCCAGTTTCACATGCTGAAATATCAACAATATTTGATGTCTCAGTTAAATCAAAAAATGATCACACACACAGGGCAGCCTGATTACAAGGAAATGCAAGATTTGTTGCATGCAGCTGAACCAAGTGGGGAAACATACTTTGCAATGTGGATTTGATTCATTGAAAGCTTCTTGTAGAGCAGCAGTGACAGGGTCTGTCATACGTAGGCATGCTTGGTTAAAAGAACCAACTTTACCCGATCATGTGAAAGCAAAGTTATTGGATGCACCTTTACAGCAGGATGTTTAATTTGGTGTAAAAGCAGAAGAGGTTTTAAATAAAATGGAGGATAAGGCAAAATCTATGCAGACGGTCAAGGATTTTTTACAGGTTCAACCCCCTCATTTCAGCAGAAATTGGCCAACAAAAAAACTGGTCCTTTCCAGCTTCTGACAGACCACAGAGGGGCAAATAGATGCCCAAGGGGCAGATGTCAGTCATAAGGCTCTTAAAGCCTTTACAATGGGGTGCCACAACCCAGAAAGGAGGAGAAGACAGGTCTCAAATTACCAGATGACAAACACAATGACGTACCCCTCAGACTGCCAAGCAAATCCCTCTTGGCAGCTCCCTTGGGAGGCAAGCTTAACTCTTTTTGCAGACAACTGGCGCATCACAAAAGACAAATGGGTCCTAAATATTGTATCTCAAGGATACAGATGCCACTTTCACACTTTACCAAGGATAAAAGGAATGCCAAACCTGCCACCAAATCAGTGGGCAGAGGCTCAAAAACAAATTATAGCTCTCATGGACATGAGCCATTCAACAGGTTCCTACACAGGAGCAAGGACAAAGATTTTACTCAAGACTCTTTCTAGTTCCCAGAAAGGACAAAGCTTGGAGACCCATTCTGGACCTCTCAATTCTAAACGCATATCTCGAGGTACCCAAATTCAAGATGCTAACACTACAGCAACTTCTTCCCATGCTGGGCAAGAAGGCTTGGCTAGTAACGTTGGACCTCAAGGAGGCATACCTGCATGTCCCTATCGGACAAAATTGCAGAAGATACCTCCGATTTATAGCAGGTTCAACCCATTACTAATTCTCTGCACTGCCCTTTGGCTTATCTACTGCGCCCAGGGTCTTCACAAAATGCCTGGCACCAGTAATTACATACTGCAGACAAAGAGGAATTCAAATATATCCATACCTGGATGGACTGCCTTATTCAAGCAGAAAGCAACGACATTCTTTTAAAGCATCTGGCGTTTGTCAAAAACCTATTAAGTTGCCTAGGGTACACAGTAAACGAAAATAAGTCCAAACTAGTGCCCTCACAAGACATAATATTCCTGGGTGCCAGCTTAAATACAATGGCCCAGATGGCTTATCTCACGCCAGACAAGCAAGGACAACTGACTCAATACTTCAAAATGATGGCAACAAAGACCCAACTCCCCTGCAAGAGAAATTCTGAAGGCCTTGGGATTCATGGCATCTTGCATACTACTAATACAATATGCAAAACTGCATATGAGGAAATTACAATGGTACCTGATAAGCGTATGGACTCAACACAGCCACAGCTTGGAAACAATAATACCACTCATTCCCTGCCTTCAACAGGAGTTTCTATGGTGGGCTCAGGCATGTCACCTCAACAAGGGTCAGCCTTTTACCTTACCCACAGCCAGGCAAACTGTAACAGATGCATCGGATTATGCCTAGGGAGCACACATGGCAGGACAGTGTATTCAGGGCAAATGGTCTGCAGATCAAAAGCATCTACATATCAATCAAAGAGATGCTAGCTGTACAAAATGCCATAACTGCTTTCAAGGACCTCCTACATCCAGGACAGCTACTAATAGACGGACAACACCACAGTGATGTGGTACATAAGCAAGGGGGCACACATTCCTACCCCCATGCAGGCAAGCAGTGACCTTGTGGAACACCGCACTGACCTACCAAGTTCAACTACAAGCACAATTCCTGCCAGGAAAGAAAAACACATTGGCAGATGATCTAAGCAGAAACATCATAGATCCTCACGAGTGGAAACTAGACCCACAAGTATTCGCAATGATAACTCAAAAATGGGGGAGCCCAGAGATCTGTTTGCCTCCCCCTAAAACTACCAACTATGGACATTTTGCACAGACATACCACACACTAGCTTGGAAAGTGGACACCCTCTCATTCAGTTGGAAAACATTAACAGTGTATGCCTTTCCTCCACTGCCTCTCTGGCAGAGGTGCTGCTGAAAGCCAGATTAGAGAGGCCACAAATGATACTCATTGCTCCAGACTGGCCACGCCAACACTGGTATCCAATACTAAGGAACAAGGCTCAAGGCCCACCATGGATTTTACCTCAAATTCCTCACCTGCTCACTCAGCAAAACAATCGGATTCTACACAGCCAGCTCAAGACTTTAAATCTGGCTGCATGGCAAATTACCTAAACAACCAGTCAGCACTTCTCTCTAAAGCTGTTATGGATGTCATTCTGGAGGCCAGGAGGCCCAGCCCCAGGAAAACCTATTCAGACAAATGGAAAAGATTCTGCGCCTGGAACCAGGCTAAAGGCCAGAATCCCCTTGTCCCACATATTCTTCAGATTCTACAATATTTAACTGAGATGGTACACAAAGGACTTTCTTTTTCATCTATTAAGATCCACGCCTCAGCTATTTCAGCTCCAATACAACACTGATCCTCCTCTATTTTCACATCCATTACTAAAACAGTACCTCAGAGGGGCTAAGAACATAAGACCGCCCCGGAGAGCACCAACACCAACTTGGGATCTCAACATTGTTTTGGAAAAACTTACACTACCGCCCTTTGAACCAGCTTTTACAGCTGATTTACAGTTTCTATCATGCAAAACTGCCCTGCTGCTAGCAATAACTTCAGCATGAAGAGTCTCAGAGCTACAGGCCCTAATGACAGTGGAGCCTCATCATTTTTCATCAAGACAGAGTCGCTTTATGAACTAACCCTTCCTTTATGCCAAAGGTGGTATCCAGTGTGGCCCTAAACCAAACCATTCATTTGCCCACCTTCTATCCAAACCCCCAGAACGAAGGGGAAAGGCTCCTACACTCTTTGGACATTCACAGGCAATTACGTTATTACTTGGATAAGACTAAGGCTTTCAGAAAATCTAACCAGCTCTTTGTATCCTATGCTGCAGGATCACAAGGAAAGGCCATCTCAAAACAGACCATTTCAAAATGGATAGGGCATTGTATCCGTTTCTGCTACACACACCATGGGAAACCTGTACCTGGTAACATTAGGCCCCATTCCACCAGGGCTACAGCAACATCAACAGCCTTCCTCAGAGGGGTACCAACCACAAGGATATTTTGGAGGCTGCAACTTGGAGTTCAGTGCACACCTTCACCAAGCACTTTCACTTACCTCTGTACTCTAAAACCAGAGCTGACTTTGCCACTGCAGTTCTGCAGGGCCTACTAGCTTCTCCAAACCCTGTTTAGTTCCACTGCCCATCCTTAGTTTTGGGATTCAACCCAAGTGTGATGACTGCAGCAGTGTAACACGATGAACATAGTACAGTTTTGTACCTACCATAAATGTAGATGTTAGTGTTTACACTGCTGCAGTCCATGTTACCCTCCCTCCATCCCCTCTGACCTAGCTGAATTTTTCTATACCTTTCTATCCTGTGCAACCTTTGTGGTGTATTTGCTTGTAACTGAAGGTATTCCTTTTATTCCTTTTATGTTTTATTAGCAATATGTATTGCCTACGTACTTGGGGGCACCTGACATCTGGGGCAAGAAACTGAAGAAATGGCTTCTGATGCCTCCTGTATACCCCTGGCGCACTGACGTCATGGAAGAAGCGACAGCAACCGACACCGGACCCAGACTTTGGAACTCTGGCCGACTGCGGGACCACCTGACGGCAGGATAACCCAAGTGTGATGACTGCAGCAGTGTGAACACTCTAACATCTACATTTATGGTAGGTACAAAAATTACAGTTTTGTACCTACCATAAATGTAGATGTCCGATAGGTATGCATCTGCAGTCCTTACATAGGGGTTGTCCTGCCTCAGGCAGCCCTTCGGTTGGCCGGATTCCAAAGTCTGGGTCCGGCGTCGGCTGATGTCGCCCTTTTCCCCGACGTCAGAGCGCCTGGGGTATAAACGCATCAGCCGACGCCATCTTCCTCAGTTATTCTTGCTCCAGATGCCAGGTGCCCTCTAAAGAAGGCTAAATTTTGGAGAAATGAAAAAATTCCAATCATGCACAGCAATAAAAAACAAATGCACCATAAAAGATAACCCCAGCTAGCTAAAAAGAGGGATAGGTTCCCAAAGAATACCACAGAGGGGTAGTAGGGAGGGAGAACCTGACTGCAGATGCATACCTATCGGACATCTACATTTATGGTAGGCACAAAACTGTACTATGCCTTCAAGGATGCATCTGCAGTCCTTACATATGGGTAGAATACCATAGCCAAGCTGGGGGTGGTAGGACCTAAGAAAAGGATGGTGTAGCTTACATGCCCTGCAGGACTGCAGTAGCAAAGCCTGCCCTGGATCTGGAATATAAAGGCAAGTTGTAATGCTTGGAAAATGTATGCACAGAGCTCCATGTAGCAGCTTCTAAAACAGGGGTGGGCAAACTTTTTGATTCGTGGGCCACATTGAGTTCTAACATTTGACAAAGGGACCGGAACAGGAGCAGATAGATGGCATGCTTTGAAAAGATCACCTCATTGGGGGAAAATACACATCTTGGGATATGGAGAAAACATGTGCTTTAATTTCCAATGAAAATGAAGAAAAGCATTACAAACTGTCTCACAATGAAAATAGAGTTGGCATCAAAACTTCTCTACATTCATTAAAATAGCATTGAAATCTACACCACATCCAAAGAAAATGCATCTGGCCAATGGTGGATAAAGATTACCTTTGAGCTGTTTTCAAATCATTATCCCCTTGCACACAGCAAGAAAGATATGTGTTCTTTGTTGCACCTTCCTGACTTTAGTAAATTATATTCCTTGTATAATAAATAATAAATGAAATAAGCAGGGAAGCTAATACTGCAAATAAATATCATTAATATAAAAATATATAGTATATTAGTATATAATGCCTTTCAAGATTCTGAAATAAACTTCCTCTTTACTATACGACAAACTTAATAATTAACTTCCTTCAAAAAATAACCTTGATGCATTTGTTTGGGAAGTAGAAAATACTAACGTAAGATTATGGCAATCCTGCTTCTTGAAGACCAGTAGATCATAAGCTTGTCAGAGTAACCTTCTGATTGTAAATCTATAAAAAAGTAGTAAGAATATTTCCAATGCTAATTAATGGCTGTAGGCAACAATGAGTGCACCATGGACATTACAACAGGCAGAAGAAAGGATTTCAGAACAAAACATGAATATCTACAAAATGATCAGCTTGAGTTGCAATAGATAAAGCAGTCAACTTGCTATCCATAGCAAGATCACAGCTCTTATTGAGTTAAACAAGCACAAGTCCAGCAAGAAGTAAATCAGTCATCCCAGCCTAAGGCAGACCCTGATAACATTTTACAAGAGTGTGCTGATTCAGGGATGGATTGGGTTATTTAATAAATCTAGTCAAAAAAGATAGATACATTTAGTCATACAACTGGAAGAGATGCGTTTTAAAAAAGAACACTGCCTACTGCAGAAAAATAAAGAAGCGGTTTCAGGCATGCTTAAGTCTAAATATTTTTTTTTTTCATTTGTAGATGAAAATCAAACCTTCTGGCAAATTAAGCTGTGTGAATCTTTCTAGCAGCATTCATTCACTTTCTCTCTCCGATTGCTCACACACACACACACTTCACCTTTCAAACCTGCATTCACTCACTTTCTCTCTCCGATCGCTCTCACACACACACACTTCACCTTTCAAACCTGCATTCACTCACTTTCTCTCTCCGATCATTCACACACACGCGCTCTCACACACACACACTTCACCTTTCAAACCTGCATTCACTCACTTTCTCTCTCCGATCATTCACACACACGCGCACACACACACACACACACACACACACACACACATGCATTCAGTGATTCACTCACTTTCTCTTTCCTATCGCATACATACACACACACACACACACACACACACACACACACACACACACGCACACACACACACTCACTCTTACCCTGAGTAGTGCTCGGCGTCTTCTGTTCAATCCATCCTCATGTTGCCGCTGCTGCCATTAATCCTGGGCCCGGCTCCGTTTCAGGGCTCGCTGAGTCAGCCTCTTCTGTTCCACATTCCTGCTGACTGTTAACTTAACCGCCAGCCAGCCGGAAATGATGATGCGAGCTCCTTGAGCTCAATTCCGACTGGCTGGTAGCCTGATGGTGCTGACGTCATCGCGCACGTGATGACGTCAGCCCCGACAGCGCAAAAATTTAAAAAAAATTATTAAAATTTATTAAATTTTTTAAAGTTTGGCGGGGCCAAATCAAAAAATTTAACGGGTCGCATGTTGCCCCCGGGCCGTAGTTTGCCCATGCCTGTTCTAAAATGTCCTTTGTAGCCACCCCTCTTAAGGCTGTGGAGGTGGCTGTTGCTCTGGTGGATTGAGGTCTGATGTTAGCTGGCACAGCTTTTCCATGAAAAGAGTAACAGAATCGAATGCAATTTCCTATCCATTTTGAAATTGTTTGGAAATTGCTCTTTTTTGTACACCAGCAGCATATGCTACAAACAGTTGGTCAGTTTTTCTGTAAGTCTTAGTTCTGTCCAAGTAGTAGCGCAACTGTCTGTGAATGTCCAGGGTATGCAGTAGTTTCTCTCCTTTATTTTGTGGATTTGGAAAGAAAGTAGGCAGGTGGATAGCTTGGTTCAGTGAGACCCTGGATACCACCTTTGGCATGAATGAAGGATTGGTTCTCAGAGACTCTGTCCTTATGGAAAATGAGAAATGGTTGTACTGCCATGAGGGCCTGTAACTCAGATACTGTTCTTGCTGAGGTTATGGCCAGAAGGAAGGCAGTCTTCCAAGACAGGAATTGTAGTTCTGAAGATGCTGCTGGTTCAAAGGGAGGTAGAGTTAATTTTTCCAACATGAAGTTAAGGTCCCATGTAGGCACTGGTGGTTTCCTTGGAGGGTTGATGTTTTTTATCCCTCTTAGAAACTGCCTTAGCAGAGGATGAGAAAATACAGGTGGATCAGTGTTGTACTCTGCTGAAATAGCTGAAGCATGAATTTTAATGGATGAATAAGAAAGGCCGTTATGGAGCATTTCAGCCAAGTATTCAAGGATATGTGGAATGCTCATCACTGTCGGATCCTGACCCTTTGTGGTGCTCCAGGTTCGAAATCTTTTCCATTTTGCTGAATATGCCTTTCTTGTGGAAGGCCGCCGAGCTTCCATGATGATATCCTTTACCCTCTTGGATAGTTTATCCTGGTGAGGAGTCAAGGTATTTCCCAGGCTGTCAGCTGCAAGGTTTTTAGGCTGGAGTGCAGAGTTTTGTAATTGTGCTGTCAGAAGTGGCCATTGTGGTAGAGGCCATGGTTTCGTGCGTGACATGCTCTTTAACAGTGGGTGCCAGTGTTGTCTTGGCCAGTCCGGAGTATCAGAATCACTTTTGGTTGCTCTGTCCTGATCTTCAGTAAGACCTTGGTCATTAACGGAAGAGGTGGGAATGCATATACTGTTGGAGCATTCCAGCTGAAGGATAGGGTGTCCACTTTCCATGCTTGAGGATGGTATGGCCTTGTGCAGAATTTCTTCAGTTGATGGTTGTGGGGGGAGGCAAAAAGATCTATGTCCGGCCTTCCCCATGATTGTGCTATCTGAAGAAAAATGTCTGGATGCAACATCCATTCGTGTGGATCCATGGTGTTTCTGCTTAGGCTGTCCGCCAGTACATTGTCCTTTCCTGGTACGAACTGGGAATGCAGCTCTATATTGAGTTTTAGGGAAAGTTCCCAAAGATTCATTGCCAGCCTGCAAAGAGGGTAGGAATGGGTACCTCCTTGCTTGTTTATGTACCACATAACTGTGGTATTGTCTGTCTTTATTAACAAGTGACCTTGATGCAGGAAATGTTCGAAGGCCTCGATTGAATGTATCACTGCCAGCATTTCCTTTTGGTTGATGTGCAGGCGCAATTCCTTTTGTGTCCATTGCCCTTGAATACATCTGCCCTTCATGTGCACTCCCCATCCATGGTCTGAGGCGTCCGTTGTAATGGTTTGGCTGATAATGAGGCTTGCTGAAAGGCAGACTCATGTTTGACTGACTTGCTTGTGCCCACCACAGAAATTCCTTTTGAAGGCATGGAATGAGGGGGATCAAGGCTTCTAGGCTGTGACTGTGTTGAGACCATAGACTCCTTAGGTACCATTGTAGTTTCCTCATATGCAGCCTTGCTTGTGGAATCAGAAGAATGCAAGATGCCGTGAAACCCAGGGCCTGCAGGATTTTCTTTGCAGTCAGCTGGGTTTGTGTTGTCAGATTTCTGAAATAATCCGGTAATAATTCTTGTTTTTCTTCTGTGAGAAAAGCCATTTGGGTGTTTGTATCCAGCTTTGCACCCAGAAAAATTATTCGTTGGGATGGAACAAGTCTTGATTTCTGAATGTTGACTGTGTATCCCAAGGCCTGTAGTAGGCGGATGGCATAGTTCAAGTGTTTTACCACTGTTTGGCTGTCCGCTTGTATAAGGCAGTCGTCCAGGTATGGGTATATTTGAATCCCCTGAAGTCTGCAATGTGCAATTACTGATGCCAGGCATTTCGTGAATACTCTGGGCGCAGTAGATAAGCCAAAGGGCAATGCTGAGAATTGATAATGCTCTGAACCTGCAAGAAATCTGAGGTGTCTTCTGCAACTTTGTCTGATAGGGACATGCAGGTATGCCTCCTTGATGTCTAGAGTTACCAGCCAGGACCCCTTGCCCAGCATGGGAAGGAGTTGCTGTAAGGTCAGCTTTTTGAATTTTGGCACAATGAGTTAAGTATTCAGCGCGAACATGTCCAAAATAGGCCTCCATTGCTTTTCTTTTCTTGGAACAAGGAATAGTCTAGAATAAAATCCTTGGCCTTGTTCTGTGTAAGGAACTTTTTCTATTGCCTTCATTTGTAGTAGTTTGGAAATTTGCTTGAAAGCCTATGCCCTTGGATTTGGTGGCAGGTTTGGCATGCCTTGTCTTTTTGGTAATGTATGAAAATGGAATCTGTATCCTTTGTCTATTTGCAGTATCCATTTGTCCTTTGTAATACTGTGCCAATTTTCTGAGAATAAAGATAGCTTTCTGCCCAAAGGTGCTTCCAATTGAGCCCTGGATGGCGGAGTCCAAGTCAAGTCATTGAGTTTGTCCTTGTGCAGTAGTTGTAGGTCCTGCACTACCTCTCTGGTTAGGAGGCTGCCATTGACGTCCTCTGTAGGAGCCTCGAGCTTGCCCTCTACCTCTGGCACGCCTGTTTTTGCCTCTTTGAAATCTCTGTGCCTGGAAAGGACCAATTCTTAGAAGGCCAATTTCTGCTGAATCTTGGTTGTTGGACCTGGAGAAAATCTTTGACGGTTTGAACTGATTTAGCCTTTTCCTCAAATTTCTTTAAGACCTCTTGAGCTGTGGAACCAAATAACTTTTGTTTTTCCAGTGGTGCATCCAGAAGCTTTGCTTTAACATGATCTGGCAGTGTTTGTTCCTTCAGCCAAGCATGTCTACGTATGACTGCACCTGTCATTGCTGACCTACATGAAGCTTCCAATGCATCATAACCACACTGTAAGAAATGGTTACTAACCTGCTGAGAGTTATGCACCAGATCCTGAAGCATCTTGCAGTCTAGGGGTTCAGGCGAGGATAGATTTTTATGCAATTCATCTAACAGATACTCTTGATACTGTATCATATGGAATTGACAACTTAATGCTCTCATAGAAAGTGGAAGAAGTATACACTTTTTTACCCCATCTCTCTAAAGCCGTGGATTCCCTTTCAGAAGGAAGTGGATTCTTGGCAGTGGTGGTTGTATCCCCTTTAGGGCCCTGGGAAATAGTTTCTGGGTCAGCAGAGTGGCCCTTGTTAAAGGTATAGATGTGAGTCCGGGACCCTGTAGTGCCTGTCAGGTTTGACAGGAGCCGGAGTAAGGTAGTCAAGGGAAATAGACTCAGAGTACACATCTTCTATAACATTTAAAACAGGAGGAATAGCCAAAGGTCTATGCTGAGGTAAATGTAAAAAAGTCCTTGACCTTTTCCTGGAATCAGAGAATTCCTGGCCTTGCCATTTGAAATGCTCTCTCATGGAGTGAAGGGTCTCCCCAAAGGAAAACTCTTCAGGGGGGGAGGCCGAGGGAATAGATTCCTCTGCATCAGAATCCTCGTAGGCCGGAAGGGCCTCCTCCTGGTCCTCTGAAAGGGCAGAGTCATCTGAGGCCTCATCAGAAGACTGGGGTTCTGTCTGCTCAACCCTGGGCCTTTTGTCTGGAGGAGGTTGAGTGCCCCTGTCTGGATGTGGCTGAGAGCCCCTGATTAAGGAAATAAGGTCTTCAGCCAAACTTAAAATTTGTGAACCGGTAGTGGATCCCCGAGGAATAGCCTTGGGAGGGAGAGATTTTGGCTGTTTAGTAGCTTTAGCCCGTGTAAAGGCCTTAATGGACATGGATATAGGAGGCCTGGCTGCCCCACATGCTGGAGTAGTTTCATCAACAGAAATGGTGTCAGATATTTCCTGAGCACCGGTTTCAGAAGGAATTTCTATGACCGACCCAGAGATGGCCTCCGGTACCGGTTGTGCGGTGTCGGTCGGAAGCGGTAGAGATTCGGCTTCAGTAGAGACAGAGACACTTGCGGTAGGCCTAGGCGTGGAGTCGGCCGAAACCGCCGACCCCGTGTGTTGGTCCTTATCCTTTCGTTTTTTGGGTAAATGAGCTGTCTGAAGTCCGACGGCATGATATAACAAATTTTCCCCAAAAAATTCCTCTGCAAACTCTGCCCGACACCTAAGAGTGCGTTTATTGAAGGAAGCACAGGCTGAACAGGCCGAGACGTCGTGGTCTGGGCCTAAGCAGGGTAAGCAGTAAGAGTGGAAATCCTTATGAGGTATTTGTTTCCCACAAGATAAACAATTATTAACTTTAACCGTTTGATCTGACATCGGTGGAGGCAAGAAAGAGTCCCCAACGGGGTACTTAGCTTTTTTGAAGACTTCGGTAGCTGAAATCACAGGAGCTGGCCGACCGGCACTTGCGAACTGCTTCTGCTTCGGGCACCTCGCGGCAAGAAAGACTGAGGAAGATGGCGTCGGCTGACACTTTTATACCCCAGGTGCTCTGACGTCAGGGAAAAGGGCGACAGCAGACGCCGGACCCAGACTTCGGAATCCGGCCGACCGAAGGGCTGCCTGAGGCAGGACAACCCATATGTAAGGACTGCAGATGCATCCTTTGAAGGACATCTGTACTTTACACCATCCCGTTTGTTGCCCCTCCAATCAGACCAAAGCGCCTCCCAGATGTCCCACCCACTAAAATGGAGACAGCAGCGCTAGAAGTTTCCAAGCTGCTTCAAAAACGAGCCATCGAATTGGTCCCTCCCCCCGATCAGTCCTGATTAGTCATTTACTCCAGGTTCTTTTTAGTGCCAAAAAAGACTGGGGACCTCAGACCCATTTTTGATCTGTCAACCTTAAACCTGGCTGTCGCCAAACAAATTCTGGATAGTCACCCTGCAGTCCATTCTACCTTACCTTCGAGAATTCGACTGGATGTGCTCGAT
Organism: Protopterus annectens; assembly: GCF_019279795.1. NCBI lineage: Eukaryota > Metazoa > Chordata > Ceratodontiformes > Protopteridae > Protopterus > Protopterus annectens. The sequence goes on from NC_056735.1 coordinate 360,567,762, forward strand.
AAGTCTCCAGGACGTTTACTACCACATCAAGATGCACAGAAGCTACAGGAGGGTTCTTCGCTTACGGCTGGGAGCCAATCATTTCCAGTTCCGAGCCCTACCCTTTGGTCTCACCATAGCCTCCTGGGTGTTCACCAAGGTAATGGCAAGAAGTAGGTGCTCACTTGAGGCTTCAGGTGATTCAGGTATTCCCTTACGTAGATGATTGGCTCCTCGATGCTTCCACCAAACGTAGTCATTGCCAAGCCAGGGATTTCTTCCTACATCTTGCATCCTTTTTAGGGATTATGGTCAACATTCCCAAGTCACTCTTGAATCCTGTACAGATCTTAGACTTTATCGGGGCATGGCTGGACATCCTTCAATTGAAAGTCTTCCTAACTGTAGACAGGTCCAGAGTCTAAGGGCTCATGTCTCACTGATTCTTGGCCCCAGGTTGCCGACGGTGGCAGATGTTCTCAAACCCTTGGGTTCTATGGCTGCAGCAATTTTTCCTCCCCTGTACACGTTTTCACATGCGGCTGTGGATGGAACAAAGAGCATCCCGCTACAAACTGCGGTAGCTGGACCCACCAGAGAAGTGACGCCCTGCAGGCTTTTCTGATATGAATTGGGTATTCCACAGCTAGGTTGTGGGGGGCATTATCTGGGAAGGATGGTTCAAGGCATGTGGTCCCAGATCGAGGCCAGATTGCACATCAGTGTACTGGAGATGAGAGCATGCTTTTAGCGTTGCAGGCCTTCCACACTGTTCTTCCTCTGGGAACTATTGCATTTTAGTCAGACATGTCTGTTGTCTGGTACATCAACAAACAGAGAAACCAGGTCTTACCCTCTGTGTCGCGAGGTCGTAAGAGTTTGGGAGTGGGCAATCTCCACCAGTCTGTTTCTGATTGCAACGCACATCCCGGGACGCTCCCTTTTAGCGGACAAATTGATTCTGGCTATTTTGATGCCATACGAGTGGTCTCTGAAACAGTCAGCAGAGCAGATCTTCCTTGCGTGTGGTCAGCCTTGTCTTCGCATCTTCTTCCAATGCGAAGTGCAGCGAGTTCTTCACTTTGATCCCTTCACCAGGAGAACCCCCCCCCCAGAAACGTACTAGTTCATGATTGGCCTCCTGGGCTTCTGTATGCTTATCCCCAGTTACCACTCATCCCGAAGTTTCTTCAGAAGGCTTGTCGACTGGGGTGCAAGGTGATCCTCATTGCCCCGTTCTTGCCTCGTCAGGTTTGGTTCCCCTTCCTCTGGTCTTATGTTCTAGCTCCTTCTTAGATTCTAGATCCCTGCCCAGATCTCATTTCTCATCCCTCGGGCATCTGTCCGCCCAACCTGGACAGTCTCAAGCTGACAGCTTGGTTTTTCCAGTTCCCTTAATTGCTAGGACTCCCGGTCTTTCGTCTTCAGTTAAAACTATTCTGGTGGCGGCTCAGAAGTCTTCCACCAGGAAGATTTACCGCAGTAAATCAAAACATTTTTTTGTTTGGGCATCTCAGAGAAAGCTGGACCCTTCTACGGCCCCTGTATCTGCAATCCTGGATTTTTTAGCCAGCATTTTTTCAACAAGGGGCCAGTTCTTCCTGGCCCCTTGTTGAAAAAATGCAACTGGCAGCTATTTCAAATTTTTATGTTGGCGAGAACATGAATGCCCTGGCCACTTCCAGATTGTGTAAGGCTTTTATTAAAGGCACTTTTCTTTTATGCCCTCCAGTTAAGAATCTTGTTCCTCCTTGGGACCTTACTTTAATTCTTTAGGTTTTTGTTGCTTCCCCCTTTTGAGCCTGCAGCTTCTGTGGATTTAAAGTTTCTATCCTGGAAGACAGCCCTCCTAGCGGCTATTACTTCGGCTAGGAGGGTTTCTGAGCTTCAGGCCTTGTCTGCTGTGCCCCCTTATTTTATCTTCCATAAGGATAGGGTTTCTCTCCACACGAATCCTTCCTTCTTAACAAAAGTGGCATCTGAATCAAACATTAACCAAACAATTAATCTGCCTGTTTTCTTCCCAAAATTTTCAAACAAAGGTGAATATAAACTGCATTTACTGGATGTTCATAGGCAACTTTGTTTTTATTTGCACAGAACAAAGCCCCGTCCGCAAGTCTGACCTGTTTGTGTCCTTTTCTAAGCTCTTTTTGGGTAAGGCCATCTCCAAAGTTTATTTAGCTAGATGAATTACTCTATGTATTTTGCAGATTTACAAAGACACAGGATGGTCTCCACCTGGTGTAATTAAAGCTCACTCTACCAGATCTATGGCGACGTCTGCTGCCTTCTGGTCTAGGGAGGCAATAGATGACATTTCTGTGGCGGCGACTTGGGCTAAGTCGCATACCTTCATTTCTCATAAGTTGGATTTAATCTCTAGAGGGAGAGCATCCTTTGGCTCTGCAGTGCTCCAGAATATCCTTCCATGAAGACCTCCCAGGGGCATGAGTAGCTGGGGACTGTGTCCCACAGGTTGAAGATAAAATGAAGTTAACTACTTCAGATAAAGAAGTTATGTACTCACCATAACGTTCTGTCTGAGTAGTTATACTTCATTTTTCTTCAAGCGTCCCACCCTCCTTCCCCCGAACCTTTTCATGTTATGGTTTCTTTCTAGCTTGAGTTGCTGGTTAGTTTGGTTTGCAGCAAACTCGATCTGAGGGAAGGTAGTAGATTGTTATGTATTATGGGTAAGGGGGAGGAGCTTGGAGATCTGAGCAGATGCTTGAGAAGTTGCCTGCTCGGATCCGAATGCCCACAGGTTGATGAAAAATTAAGTATAACTACTCAGATGGAACGTTATGGTGAGTACATAACTTTTTTTTCTTCCAAAGGATAAGAATACCTCTTTTCGAACTAAAATGAGAACTTACTAGAATGAAATGGTCCTTTATTTGTAACCTGTCTAAATAATTAGTCAGAAGATGGAAACCTTATCTGCTTTGTGTAATATTAAATACTTATTTAAACAGTTTCTTTTTAAAGGGGTATTCAACCCATTAACATTTAATGAAAGACATTGTCTTGGCATCTTTGAGAACAAATAGTTTAAAAACTAATGAACAGTGGTTTAGTACAGTTAATACAAATCTAATGTGTACAACTTGTTATGGACAAGCATTCTAAAACTATTAAAAAATCGAAGTTAAACTTTTTTATCCTTTAACATGGAATAAAAAATTCCTAGTTTGATGAAAATGTGTCATACAAGCCATATGTTAATGCCACATCTCTGCCTAATCACACATCTTTGCTACTGCTTATGTAGATATTCTAACATTCTTAAATATAATACGCTCAGCTATTTAAGTTGTGCTTCTAACAGACGAGAACTCTACAATTAGCTTAATCTTGTAAAATCATATTCGAGATAGGAAGCCACTTAATAACAGTTATCTTATTTCTTTGTGTTCATATTACTTTCAAATATATTTATTACTTTCTTAAAACACGATTCATCTAATTCTAGCACTTTTAAATATCCTGTCTACAAAATAATGATTTATCCATGGTATATACTGCATACTGTTATTTATTGCTGAACTGTTAAGAGTATGTGGGATAACCTTTTACTTAATGCTGTATATTGTGTGTAAAAGCTTACTGTTCATGTCAGTGTTATCAAACATACCAATATAAAGTATCTGAAATAAGTGTTATCTTTATTGCTGACAGTGTTATTAGAGTATACCCAAGTTAAGCTCTTGGTGAGATACTTAATTACCTGTGCTTACATTTAATCACTTATAGGCAGCCATGTCACGTATGTATGTTGTCATTAGGATAGTGTTTATTTTTGTGCAAGGGATTTCAGGTTTATGTGCACTAACCCTTCAGCTCCACACTATCATACAGAACTGTACATTTCTCTCCATAGAGCTACGTGACCACATATGTATCTAAATCTCACCTTTTCTATATAGTTGCAATCAGATGCGAGTATGCAAGCATAAACATACACACTCGTCTAGTAGCCGACATGACATTAATATAGGATAGGGTTTTGAAGTGTCTGTTTATAAAGCTGGAATGTTTACTTTTAAAAAAACTTAATTTATTTTCATTCAGACAATGTACTAAACTTTTTGTTTAATATTTTATAAAAAAATGTCATGCAGCAGTTTTTTTACAGCTGTTTTAAAACTGTTTAAACTGAGGGCGGAAAGGTTCTATGTATTCAGAAATAAAACTTTCTGTAACTTGATGTATGCTGACTATTAAGCTTTCACATAATACCTTTTGAGCAGCATTATATGGTTCCTAGAGATTGCTTTTGAGTAACCCACCTTCAGAGATCTTTTCCCTTGTATATTATGATTTGTTCCCCCCTCCAGTCTTGCAGTTCCTATCACAAGTTTCCGTAGAATAGATGATGTTGATCATGTTTCACTGTAGCAGTCATTAATCTTGGGTTATCCTGCTGACAGGCTACCCGCAGTCGGCCTGAATTCCAAAGTGTTGGTCCGGCATCGGTTGTGGTCACCTCTTCCCTGACATCAGTATAAAAGATGCAGCCGACACCATTTTCTTCAGTCTTGCCGCACGGTGCCTGAAGCAAAAGCAGTTCGCAAGTGCAGGTCGGCTGACTCCTGAGAGTTTCAAAATCGAATTTCAGATCCGAAGTCTTCACTAAAGCCAAGTACCCCGTTGGGGAAACTTTTTTCTTGCTCCAGACCAATGTCAGAAAGTTAACAATTGTATTTCTTGTGGGAAGCAAATACCGCATAAGGATTTTCATTCTAACTGTATTCCTTGCCTAGGCCTGGATCATGATGTTGCTAGCTGTTGGTTTTGTGCTAGATTTAACCAATGCACTATTAAGCGTCGGTACGATTTTGCCTTTCGTTACTTTGAAGGTTTAATTATATAATGCCGTCAGAACAGCCGTCGACCGGAGTTTACAAAAAGCGCAAGGAAAAGGACAGGCATCCGAGGCCCCCGCTAAGCCAGTCGCCGGTTCTCAATGAGGTGCTTTTGCAGCCCCTGACACCCGCTACTTCAGAGCCACAGGCCGCTACTGACTCCCACGTGAAGCTGACTAGGCTTCTGGATACTTGAGGTATTGGGCCCTCTGAAACTATTCCCTCAGATGGGTCCGGAGCTGCTGAGCAGGCATCGGCTTTTGAGGGTATTTTCAGACCTACACAATTATATGTCAAGCCTACCTCAGCTTCAAAGACTAAAACAGCTCTAAAGACAAAGAAACAAGTACAGCATTCTCCTGGACAGACTTCCATGCCTACGAAACAGATGCTTAAAATGGCCGAAGACCTAATTGCTTTGATCGGGGGTTCCCATCCCCCTCCTGATAAGAGGCCTAGGCAAGAGACAGAATGACTCCTCAGATCAGGTTTCAATTTCCTCTGACTCCTCTTCTGAACAGGGATACTCTCTTCCTCCCTATGAGGATTGTGATGCTGAAGAATCTATTCCTTTAGCCTCTCCTCCTGAGGATTATTCTTTTGGGGAAACCCTGCATACCATGAGGGAGCATTTTCACTGGGAGAGCCAAGATTATTCAGAATCTAAGAAAAGGCTCAGATTTTCTTTTACTACCTCAGCACAGACCTCTTGCTATTCCATCTGTTCTAGACATTGTAGATGTATTTTCAGAGTCCGGCCTGTCTCCTGACTCTTTATCCCCTGCACCTGCCAAGCCAGATGGATACTACAGGGTTCCAGACTCATAAATTTCTATATAAAAACCCTGCTGCTGACCCAGAAACTGTATCTCGGGGTCCCAAAGGGGGTCAAGGCTTCCACTGCAAAAAAACCCTGTCCCCTCTGATAGGGATTCTAGGGCACTGGACAGATGGGGCAAAAGTTTACACTTCTGTTACCTTGGCTGTAAGGACTTTAAATTGTCAGATGTCCCTCAAGGATGCATCTGCAGTCCTAACATATGGGTTGTCCTGCCTCAGGCAGCCCTTCGGTCGGCCGGATTCCAAAGTCTAGGTCTGGCCTCGGCTGATGTCGCACTTCACCCGACGTCATAGCTGCTGTATATTGGGTATAAAGGCATCAGCCGACGCCTTTTTCCCCAGTCTTTCTTGACGAGCGGTGCCAGAAGCAGAAGCTGTTCGCAAGTGCCGGTCGGTCAGATCCAGAGATTTCTACTACCGAAGACTTCTAAAACGCTAAGTACCCCGTTGGGGACTCTTTCTTGCCTCAGCCGATGTCAGACAAAGTAAATAATTGTTTAACTTGTGGGAAACAAATACCTCATAAGGATTTCCACTCTTACTGCCTTCCTTGCTTAGGCCCAGACCACGACGTATCAGCTTGTCTAGCCTGTGCTTCCTTCAACCGACTGACACTTAGACGTCGGTCGGAGTTTGCAGAGGAGTTTTTTTGGTCCCGCTTTTGCATACAAAATGCCGTCTGAGACTCCGACTACTCAATTAGCTAAAAAGCGCAAGGAAAAGGACTGGCACTCGCGGCCCGCGGTTTCGGCTGAAACCATGGTTAGGCCAACCGCGAGTGTCTCTGTTTCGGCTGAAACCGTGCCCCCGGTTCTTCCTTCGGCCGAAAGCATGCCTCCGATAGCCGAGGCCTCAGAGCATGGCTGAATCTGCTACTGAATTTACTGCTACAGAAGCAGGCACCCAGGATTTGTCAGACACTATTCCTTTAGACATATCTACTCCTGCACGTGGGGCTGCTAGACCCCCTGCTTCTATGTCTATCAAGACTTTTGCCAGGGCTAAAGCAGCTAAATCTTCTAAGGCCTTACCTGCTAAAACTCCTTCACATAGGCCTACCTCTAGTTCCCAAATGCTCAGCCTGGCTGAGGATCTCATTTCTTTGATCAGGGGATCCCAACCTCACCCAGACAGGGCCTCTCAGCCCCCCCCAGACAAGAGGCCTAGGACTGAACCCCCGAACCTGTCTCTACAGATTATTCCTCGGATGACTCTGACATTTCAGACCCTCACGAAGGCCCATATTCTCCTTATGAGGATTCTGATGCAGAAGACTCCATTCCTTCTGCTTCTCCTCCTGAAGAATTTTCCTTTGGGGAAACTTTGCATGCTATGAGGGAACACTTCCAATGGCAGGGCCAGGATTTTTCAGATTCAAGGAAAAGGCTTAGGACCTTTTTACACTTACCACAGCATAGGCCTTTAGCCATTCCGCCAGTACTAACAGTTGTTGATGATGCATATAATGATGCCTGTACTGCCCTGATTCTCTTCCTCCGCCCCTGCCAAGCCAGACAGATATTACAGGGTCCCGGACACACATTACCATTTGTATAAGGCTCCTGTTGCAGACCCTGAAACCATTTCACAGGGCCCTAAATGTGGCAGCTGCCTCTGCCAAAACCCTCTTCCCTCTGAAAGGGAATCTAGAGCATTAGAGAGATGGGGTAAAAGGTTTATACTTCTGCTATTCTTATGCCAGGGCCTTGAACTGTCAATTTCACATGATTCAGTACCAGGAATTTTTGTTAGACCAGATAAACAAAAAACTGTCTTCTCCTGAACCTTTAGATCGCAAGTCCCTTCAGGATTTGGTACATAACTCTCAGCAGGTCAGTAACCATTTCTTAAAATGTGGCTATGATGCACTGGAGGCTTCCTTTAGATCAGCTATGACTGGAACAGTGATTCGAAGGCATGCCTGGTTAAAAGAACAATCCTTACCAGACCATGTTAAGTCAAAACTCCTAGATGCTCCCATGGAGAAACAGTTTGTTTGGCTCCCCTGCACAGGAGGTTCTAAAGAAGGTGGAAGAAAAAGCAAAATCTGTCCAAACAGTCAAGGATTTCCTACAGGTCCAACCTCCGAGGTTTAGCCGAAATTGGCTTTCGAAGAATTGGTCCTTTCCAGACAACTCCAGAGCGCAGAGAGGCAGAAATAGATGCCCCAGAGGCAGAGGTCAATCTAGGGGTGCCTACAGGGGACGTCTGGCAACCTACCAACCAGAGAAATACTGCCACAGATTCAACTACAACCACTTCCACAGGGCAGACACAATGACTTGGCTCTAGTTCCGCCTACCAGGGAACAACTGGACGCACCCTTGGGCGGAAAGCTAGCCTTATTCTCCGACAACTGGCATTACATTACAGGAGACAAATGGACTTTACAAACAATAGACAAGGGCTACAGGTTTCACTTCCACACTCTACCAAAAGAGAGAAATGCCAAACCTACCACCAAGCCAAAAAACAGATGCTCTAAGACAAGTCAACAACTTACTAAGGATGAGAGCTATAGAAGAGGTACCACCTGTGGAACAAGGCCAAGGATTTTACTCCAGGTTTTTCCTTGTACCAAGAAAAGAAAATCAATGGAGACCTATTCTAGACTTGTCCGCACTGAACACATACCTCATTGTTCCAAAATTCAAAATGCTGACCCTCCAGTAGCTTCTTCCCATGCTGGGCAAGGAGTCTTGGCTGGTGACTCTAGATCTCAAGGAGGCATACCTGCACGTCCCTATACAACCAGATTGCAGAAGACACCTCAGATTTCTTGCAGGATCAGAGCATTATCAATTCTCAGCATTGCCTTTTGGCTTATCTACTGCCCCCAGAGTATTCACAAAATGCCTGGCATCAGTAATTGCTCATTGCAGGCTTCAGGGAATTCAAATTTGCCCATACCTGGACGACTGCCTAATACAAGCGGACAACAAGGCTAATTAACAAAAGATTTGGAAAATGTCATACAACTGTTGCAAGCCTTGTGATACACAGTCAACATGCAAAAGTCAAGACTAGTACCATCCCAAAGGATAACATTCTTGGGTGCAGAACTGGATACATCAACTCAGATGGCTTTTCTCACAGAAGAAAAACAAAAGCAACTACCAGCCTACTTCATGACATTAACACAAGCTCGGCTTACTGCAAGGAAAGTCCTGCAAGCCCTGGGCTACATGGCATCATGCATAATATTAGTTCCACATGCCAGGCTGCATATGAGAAAGCTACAATGGTACCTAAGGAATGTATGGTCTCAACACAAGCACAGTCTAGAAGCCCAGATTCCAATAATTCCATGCCTGAAGCAAGAATTCCTGTGGTGGGCTCAGGCCTGTCAGTGGAACAGAGGCTTGCCTTTCCACAAACCACATCCAAGCCAGACCATCACCACGGACGCCTCAGACCTAGGATGGGGGCACACATGGTGGACAAGTGTATTCAAGGCCTATGGACCCAAGACCAGCTGAATCTACACATAAATCTAAAGGAGATGCTGGCAGTGAAACATGCGATCCAGGCATTCAGACCACTCCAACAGGGTCATCTGCTGATAAGGACCGACAATACCACAGTCATGTGGTACATCAACAAACAGGGAGGTACACATTCATATCCTCTATGCCGGATGGCAATGGACCTGTGGAATGTGGCCCTGAACCTCAACATTCAACTTCAGGCCAGATTTGTACCAGGAAAAGAAAATTCTCTAGCAGACACCTTAAGCAGAACTACCACGGATGCTCACGAATGGATGCTGCATCCAGATATCTTCAAAGCCATAACAAAGAAATGGGGACTACCAGAGATAGACCTGTTCGCCTCCCCACACAACCACCAGTTGAAGAAATTCTGCACAAGAGCATACCACCCACTTGTTTGGAGGGTGGACTCCCTTTCCTTCAGCTGGAAAAACCTGACAGCATATGCATTTCCACCTCTTCCCTTGATGTACAAAGTTCTACTGAAGATCAGAGAGGATCAGCCAAGGGTAATCCTGATAGCTCCAGACTGGCCGAGGCAACATTGGTACCCGCTACTGAGAAGCATGTCTCGACACACGCATGGCCTCTACCTCTATGTCCCTTGCTTCTAACACAGGACAACTACAAGATCCTACATCCAAACGTGAAAACACTGCAGCTAGCTGATTGGAATATTGCATAAAACAAAATAACCCAGGTTTATCCCAGAGGGTTAAGGACATCATCCTGGAGGCACGCAGACCTTCCACAAGGAAGACTTATTCAGCCAAGTGGAAAAGATACCTCATTTGGAGTGCAGCAAAGGGAGAAAATGTCTCATTGGCAAACATAGCAGACATCCTGGAATATTTAGCAGAACTGTTCCACAATGGCCTGTCTTACTCCTCCATTAAGATTCATGCATCAGCAATTTCAGCAGAATACAGCATGGATCCTCCTGTCTTCTCTCATCCTCTACTCAGGCAGTTCTTGAGAGGAATCACAAATGTAAAACCTCCAAGGAAACCACCTTTACCTACATGGGATCTCAACTTTGTGCTGGAAAAGTTAACACTTCCTCCTTTTGAACCAGCAGCAACAGCAGAATTACAGTTCTTGTCTTGGAAAACTGCTTTCCTGCTAGCAATCACTTCAGCAAGAAAGGGTATCTGAGTTACAGGCATTAATGGCAGTACAACCCTTCCTTATCTTCCATCAGGACAGAGTCTCTCTGAGAACTAACCCTACCTTTATGCCAAAAGTGGTCTCCAGAGTATAATTGAACCAAGCGATTCATTTACCTACATTCTTCCCCAACCGACAGAACAGGGGGGAAAGACTGCTACATACCTTGGATGTGCACAGACAATTACGCTACTATCTGGACAGAACTAAGACCAGCAGAAAAACTGACCAGCTTCTGGTAGCATATGCAACAGGAATGCAAGGAAAAGCAATTTCAAAACAATCTCAAAATGGATAGGAAATTGCATTCGATTTTGCTACTCTTTTCATGGAAGACAACTCCTGAAAATATCAGACCTCATTCCACAAGAGCTACAGCCACCACTACAGCTTTCCTACGAGGAGTGGCTACCACAGACATTTTAGAAGCTGCTACTTGGAGCTCCGTGCATACATTTGCCAAGCATTATAATCTTCCCTTATATTCTAGATCCCGAGCAGGTTTTGCAACTGCTGTTTTGCAAGGGATCTTAACTACACCATCTTTATCTTAGTGCCTCCTCCCCCAGTTTGGCTATGGTATTCTACCTATATGTTAGGACTGCAGATGCATCCTTGAAGGACGTAGTACAGTTTTGTACCTACCATAAATGTAGATGTCCGATAGGTATGCATCTGCAGTCAGGATTACCCACCCTCCTTCCCCTCTGTGGTATTCCTAGGGTATTTACCCCTCTTTTAGCTAGCTGGGGGAATCTATTATAGTGTATTTGTTTGTATATATATGTATATATATATATTCTTATATTGTTTGCTCTCTACTGTTTGGAATTATTTGCATTTATCCAACTTTAGCCTTCCTAGAGGGCACCTGGCATCTGGGGCAAGAAACACTGAGGAAAATGGCGTCGGCTGATGCCTTTATACCCAATAAATAGCAGCTATGATGGGTGAAGTGCGACATCAGCCGAGGCCAGACCCAGACTTTGGAATCCGGCCGACCGAAGGGCTGCCTGAGGCAGGACAACCCATATGTTAGGACTGCAGATGCATACCTATCGGACATCTACATTTATGGTAGGTACAAAACTGTACTTTTCATATGCTTAAATATCAGCAGTATTTAATGTCACTGCTTAAACAGAAAATGTTGACAAATTCTGAATGTTCTGATAAGGAAATGCAGGATTTATTGTATGCAGCTGAACAAGTGGGAAAGCATACTTTGCAATGTGGTTTTGATTCACTGGAGGCCTCATGTAAGGCCACAGTTACGGGTTCTGTCACTAGAAGGCATGCTTGGTTAAAGGAACAAAGTCTGCCTGATCGTGTTAAAGCAAAATTATTGGATGCTCCATTACAGCATGATACTTTCTTTGGTTTTTAAAGCAGAAGAGGTGTTGAAGAAAATGGAGGATAACACGAAATCCATGCAGACAGTTAAGGATTTCCTACAGGTACAGCCACCCAGATTTAGCAGGAACTAGCCTACAAAGAACTGGTCCTTTCCAGTGTCAGACAGGCCACAAAGAGGCAGATACAAATGCCCAGAGGCAGATCCCAGCCCCAAGGCTCATACAAGCCTAAACAATGGGGTGGTGCTACCTCCAAAAGCGGAGAGGACAAATCACAACCATACAGGAAGCGGTCCCAATGACTTTCCTCTACCAGAACCAAGCACTTATCTTTTGGCAGCCCTCTTAGGGGGGAAACTAGCACTTTCTTCACCAAATTGGCACATGGTTACTCAGGACAAATAGGTCTTGAACATAGTGTCTCAGGGCTACAGGTTCCACTTTCACACCCTGCCAAGAGCAAAAGGTATGCCAGACCTGCCACACAATCAATGGGCAGAGGCACAAAAGCAAGTTCCATCCCTCGTGGACATGAGGGCCATTCAGCAAGTACCACAACAAGAGCAGTGACAAGGATTTTACTCAAGACTTTTCCTGCTGCCCAGAATGGACAAAGCATGGGGACCAATACTGGACCTGTCTATTCTAAACACATTTCTGGACGTTCCAAAATTCAAAATGTTGACTCTGCAGCAGCTACTGCCCATGCTGGGCAAGAAGGCTTGGCTTGTTACTTTGGACCTAAGAGGCATACCTGCATGTCCTAATCAGACAACCTTGCAGAAGATGCCTCAGATTCATAGCTGGCTCAATGCACTACCAATTCTCTGCACTGCCATTTGTCTTATCTACTGCACCCAGGGTGTTCACTAAATGTTTGCAGATAGAGGAATTCAAATATATCCTTACTTGGACGACTGCCTTATTCAAGCTGAGAACAAAGACGTTCTACTACAGCATCTGACGTTTGTAAAAAGATTACTAATTTGTCTAGGGTACACAGTAAACGAAAAGAAATCAAAACTAGTACCCTCTCAAGAGATAATATTCATGGGTGCAAGCTTAAGTACAACTGCCCAGATGGCTTATCTCATGCCAGACAAAGACAACTGACTTCTTACTTCAAAATGTTGGCAGCAAAGACCCAGTTATCTGCAAGAAAAATTCTGCAGGCTTTGGGCTTCATGGCATCCTGCATACTGCTAATTCCATATGCCAGACTGCATATGAGGAAACTATAATGGTATCTAAGAAGTGTTTGGACTCAACATTGCTACAGCCTGGAAACGTTAATTACCCTCATTCCCTGCCTGCTACAGGAGTTTCGATGGCTGGCACAGGCCTGTCACCACAACAAGGGGCAGCCATTCACTTTACCCACAGCCAGACTGACACGAACAGATGCATCAGATTATGCCTGGGGGGCTCACATAGCAGGAAAATCTATTCAGGGCACATGGCCCGAAAGCCAGATGCATCTTCATATCAATCAAAAAGGGATGCTAGCTGTTCAGAATGCCCTGACAGCTTTCAAAGATGTACTTCATCCAGGACAACTACTAATAAAGACTGACAATACTACAGTCATGTGGTACATAAACAAGCAGGGAGGCACACATTCCTACCCCCTCTGCAGACCAGCCATGACTTTGTAGGACACAGCATTGACTTATCGAGTTCACCTGCAAGCACAATTCCTGCCAGGAAAAATACTCTGGCAGAAGAACTAAGCAAAAAGCTCATGGATCCCCACGAGTGGAAACTGGATCTACACATCTTCAGCATGATAACAAGGAAATGGGGATGCCCAGACATCTATTTGCCTCCCCTCACAACTGCCAACTACAGAAATTCTGCACAAGAATTTACCACAAGCGAGCATGGAAAGTGGATGCCCTATTCTTCAGCTGGAAAAACCTAACAGAGTATATGCCTTTCCCCCACTGCCTCTCCTCCCCAAGGTACTCCTAAAGGTCAGACGAGAAGCCAAAAATGATACCGATTGCCCTAGATTGGCCACGCCAGCACTGGTTACCCAATCCTAAAGAACTTGTCTCAAGGACCAGCCTGGACATTACCTCAAACCTCTCACTTACTGACCCAACAAAACAATTGGATCCTGCACAGCCACATCAGTACCTTAAATCTGGCAGCATGGCGGATAATGTAGCCATTCATAACACTCCACTCTCCAAAGCTGTAATGAATGTTATCTTAGAGGCCAGGAGGCCCAGTACCAGAAAATCTTATGCAGAAAAATGGAAGAGATTCTGTGCTTGGAACCAGGAACAAGGAATTGACACGTTTGTACCAATTATTCCTCAGATTTTACCATATTTAACTGAGATGCTGGACAAAGGCCTATCCTTTTCATCAATTAAGATTCATGCCTCTGCCATTTCAGCCCATTACAATACGGAACCACCTATTTTTCCCATCCATTACTAAGGCAGTGCCTCAGAGGGGCCAAAAACGTAATACCCCCAAGAAGAGCACCAATACCTGCGTGGTACCTAAATTGTCTTGGAAAACTCTCACTGCCTCCTTTTGAGCCAGCCTCAACAGCGGATATTAAATTCTTATCCTGGAAAACAGCTCTGGTCCTACCAATAACCTCTGCAAGACTAGTCTCGGAGTTACAGGCACTCATGGCTGTGGAACCTTTTATCATTTTCCATCCAGACAGGGTTTCTTTGAGGACGAACTCTACATTTATGCCTAAGATGGTGTCCAGTGTGGCCCTTAACCAAACCACTCACTTGCCTACTTTTTATCCAAACCCACAGAACAAGGGTGAGAGACTTCTGCATTCTTTGGACATACACAGACAGCTATGCTTCTATTTGGACAAAACTAAAGCTTTCAGAAAGACTGAGCAACTTTTAGCAGCATATGCTGCAGGATCACAAGGAAAGGCTATCTCAAAACAGACTATTTCAAAATGGATAGGCCATTGCATTCGTTTCTGCTACTCACAGCATGGCAAATCAGTGCCTAAGGGCATTAGGCCACATTCTACCAGAGCAGCAGCCACTTCAGCAGCCTTCCTCAGAGGAGTACCAACCAAAGACATCTTACAGGCTGCAACTTGGAGTTCAGTGCACTCTTTTACGAAGCCCTACCACTTACCTCTCTACTCCAAATCCAGAGCAGGCTTTGCCACTGCAGTTCTTCAGGGCCTCATAGCCTCTCCTAATCCTGTTTAGCCCAGCCACCCATCCTCAGCTTTGGGATTCAACCCAAGAGTAATGACTGCAACAGTGAAACATGATGAACATAGTACAGCTGTGTACCTACCATAAATGTAGATGTTGGAGTGTATTCACTGTTGCAGTCCAGGTTACCCTCCCACCATCCCCCTTTCATTTGCTGGGTCTTATCTGTACTTCTCTGTTCTATACAACCTATGTGGTGTATTTGCTTGTAGATGAAAGAAATGTTTACCTTAGTGCATGCATGTTTTTTAGCACAATCTGTTTGGCATACCGTTTTGGGGGCACCTGACATCTGGGGCAAGAAAAACTGAAGAAAATGGTGTCTGCTGCATCTTTTATACCCCTGGCGCACTGACGTCCGGGAAGAGGCGACAGCAACCGACGCCAGACCTACACTTTGGAATTCAGGCCGACTGCGGGTAGCCTGCCAGCAGGATAACCCAAGAGTAATGACTGCAACAGTGAATACACTCTAACATCTACATTTATGGTAGGTACACAGCTGTACTTTTGTTTCACTGAAGTAATATGTATAAAATTAAAAACCATGTTTTAACTTAATCATTTCTAAAATCAGTGTAAAGAAGTCTTCAAAACAATCCAATGTCTGTGTTAATATTCCATTCAAAAATTCCCTTCATTTCCTGTTGGAGAGGTTAGAGCTCATGTAGCACTTCCTTTCTCACAAGTTGTTGAAAATGAAACCAGGCTGCTGTGGAAACTCAAATAAGCTCATACCATAAAAAAAAACAATTGAAACACTTTTAGACTTTCTGGCAGCAAATTGATGTAAAAGAAAGATGAAGGCTTAAAAGGGCTCGTTATACCTTTGGGGTAGCCATGATCTATGTAAAAAGGATACTTTAGTTTCCTTGAAGAAATAGAGTTCAAATTAGCCCATTTAAAATTAAAATCATTAAGTATATGTTATGTAAGCATTCCCCAACATTTTGTAAGACTGCTCTTTATTATTTAAATGTTTAAATTTAACACAAATCCATGACTGAGCATATCTACGCACTCATTCTTTTAGTACATTGTTTTAAATGAAGCTTTCACTCTATATCACTCCCAGAGCAATTACTTGTATGCCATCTTATTAATATGTAAATAAGGTGAGCTATAAAACTTTAATCAGATATTTAAACTGATTATTTCAGATTACTATTAATATAACTATTACTTAAGCCGCGGTGGTGCATTGGTAGCATTGTTGCCTCACAGCAAGAGGTTCTCCCATTCGATTCTCGGCTGGAGCGCTTTGTGTGTGGAGTCAGCATGTCCTCCCTGCAGTCAAGTGGTGTTCGAAAGACTTGCATGAATGGGCATGCCTTCGTTGAAGGGTGGGCGTCAGGCTGGCACCTTGGCACTGTAAAAATCTACTGCCAGTCATTAGCGGACCGGAGTTCCGCTGTGGCGACCCTTAACTGGGAAAAGCTGAAAGAACAAACATTAATATAACTATTACTTGTACTTTTACCCCAATCTAGTGAAGAATCAGGTGTATTTCAATAAGCAGGAAATTATTGCTTACTGTGACTATATTTTAATATGAAAAAATGAAAAGTTTTACTTTTTTATGAAATCCATTCAGAAATGCTTCAAAAACCAAGTTATTAAAAACGTGCGTTGTACAGCATGAATATTCATTTTGTCCTAGAGTTTATTTTTGTCTTTGATTTGTCCATTCATTTCTTGTAGCACGTCTTTTCAGAGATGAGGTCCACTCCATTTTTCAATGGGATTAAGTAAGTTTTTTGTATAAAAGAAATGGCATCTTCCAGGGTTTCAAATCTTTTTCTTCCTTCTGGCAAAAAGTCTCAATTTTGCTAGTTAAGCTAGATACGATTTTATTACAGATTTCTTTAGAGTTTAAAGCAAGAGTACATGCTTGACTTTTCTTCTTGTCTCGAAAAGGAATCGTCATATCTGATAGTCATCACCTATTTTGATGGTGATGCAGACCAGGCAGTTTTAGAATCAAGTCTGTGCTGACTGGAAATTAATTTCACTATTATGGATCTTGGATTTGACGTTTTCTTGTTTGAATTTGTTGTAGTGGATCTGTGTGGCTTATCTATGCTATATGATAAGGCTTCCGGGAGGTTTAAAGTTTTTGGAATCCAAGTTGTTAAAAAGTTTATCATATTTTCTCACTCTTGCATCTCAGGCACTTCATATATCATAATATTGTTCCTTCTTGCCCTGTTTACAAGATAATTTATCTTCTCCAGGAACTTGTTTTGTTTTAAAGTAAATTCAATGGTGCTCTCTCCTTTAGTCAGTCTACCATTTAAATCAGAGTGCGAGTCTTCCATGATAGATATCTGAAGATGTCCTTCTGTTCTCGTGTTAGTGTTAATAACTGTAGGGAGGTTGCTGCCTGCAGTACTGGACATCTGGCAAGTTAAACCCAAGTGTTAAGATCATGGGTACGTGCAACGTTGCATGTCAAAGCCATAAACCGGCATTGGCCTTAAAAGTGACGTCTGAAACCACCACTACCCACTTCAGAAATTTCCTGCCACACTGATCTATGAATCTCTCGCCAGCTCCGGGAATCGGTCTGCTCATTTGCTTCAGCTGTTTGATACAGATAAGTAACCTTTGGGTTTTTTGTTACTTCTCTTACAGCTTTTCAGATGTATGTCAGCTAGGAAGGGTGCTTGTGGAAGACTAATTCCCCATAAGGACACACATGATTGTGCTTATTCTGTTTAGGTGTAGGCCACAACTATGTCTTGAAACATCTGCAAGTCTCTTGTACCAAAAACTCTATGCAGCTATCTGGCTGCCTTAAAACTTTACTTAGAAAATCAGCCTTCAGCGTTTAGCATTAGGTATGGAGGGGTGAGGTAGGTACGTCCTGTAAGTCGCCTCAGAAGGCGGCCAAGAAAGTTAGGCTTGACACCCATGCTGCATCACAGGAGTCCAATGAGACTCTCGAGACTGATGTTAGCCCAGGGTCCCATCAGATGTCCGTTTCACAGCTAGAACTGGGAACCATGGCAGAAGCTGGTTCGTTGGAAACAGAGTACGTCTGCTGAGGTTCATCAGCCATCACCTCCTGGTGGTGAGAGAGAACCATGACTTCGGAGGGGCCTATCTTTCCATCCTCTCAAGCATCTGCTTCTAAACCAATGCATGCTTCTACTCTAAAAATAAAACAGAAATTAAAACATACAGAAGCAGACCAGCTCCTGGATGGGAAGCCTTTTCCCAAAATCTTTTCAGAGCCTTCCAGGCCCTCTAGTCTCGGGTGCCGCAACCAGCCCTTACACCTGTGCAGGCCTCTGGTGAATCACTTACTTGTTCCCAGATCGAATCCCCAGGGACGTAATTACCCCTGAGGAGGACACTATTACTCCTGAATCTCCGGGGGAAGAATTCTCCTTTGGGGACACCATTTCTCTTATGAGAGAACATTTCAAATGGCAAACCTGTGGTGTTTCTGAAACTGAAGAGAGATGCTTTGAATTACTGCAGATGGACCAGACCTCCCCATCTGCAGTCTCTCCCCTGCTCCCCAGCCTTTCATGATGCCTTTCTGGCTACATCCCAAGCCCTTGATTCTCAGCCTTCAGCTTTCAAACAGGTTTTAGAACGTTCCTCAGGATATACAGTTCTAGTTCAAGAACCCCTCTACAGATCCTGCTGTCTTAGTAGTGTCAGCAGATAAATCATCCGGACAGCTGCCTTCCACCTCTGTTTCGCACAGACAAGGACAGCAAATTTATGGATAGGCTAGGGAAGAAAGTCTATACTGCTTCCACTCTAGGGATCAGAACCCTAAATTATCAAACGCACATGGCTGGGTTTGTTTTAGATATCTTGTCAAAAGCCTCTGCACTTGTACCAAATGCGCCAGACACTCCTGCTAAGTCGCAGTTCTCCACTCTGCTCTCTACTGCTGGTCAAGTGACCAGGCACTCCTAAGTGCAGTTATGCGGTAGAGGCATCTTCCAAATCTGCAGCCTCAGGTTCTGTCCTGAGAAGATATACCTGGGTGAGGCTCCAGCCCCTTCCCATGGATGTCAATTCCAATTTGCTGGATGCACCACTTGATAAGGCTCTTTTGGTCTAGCTGCTGCAGAGCTCCTTAAATCCCTACAGGAAAAGGGCAAGGAGCTACAAAACTTAAAACATTTGCTAGTCTCCCCTATTCCTAGGTACCGTAGGAACTATCCTCAAATGACCACCTTTGTTAGGAGGCAGTCCTCTCTCTACTGCCCCACAGGCTAAGGGACAGACTATATCTAGGAGACGCTCCATTCCTAGACCATCTTCTTCCACTCCCACTTCCTTTCAGAGGCAGCCTGACTCAGACACAGCCCCTCTACTGTGACTCGACAGTTACTCACCTCTACTCCCCTGTTCGTCTGCCTCACCCTTTCCCTACCCTCCTGGTGGAAAATTACATCAGAGGCTTGGATCCTCTGCATCAATCAAAAGGTTGCTTTATGACTTGGACGCTACCTCCTTTTCAGGGGATACCCCAGCCCTCTCCCAAGTCAGCTTCATCTTTTCCCCCCAATTCTGGATCAGCTTCTAGCTCCGGGCACTATTGAAAGAGTACCTCTAGACCAGAGGAACAAGTGTTTTTCTCCAGGATATTTTTGGTCCTAAGAAAAGATGGCCCTTGGAGACTAATTCTGGATTTGTGTGTCCTCAATCTATTTCTCAAGGTGCCTAACTCTAAAATGCTCACCTTGCATCACCTCCTACCCCTCATCCCCTACCAAGCTTTCATGGTATCCCTGGAGCTGAAGGATGCCTACCTTCATATTCCCATTCACCCCAGCTACAGAAAATTCCTATGCTTTTCAGTGGATTCCTTGCATTTTCAATTTTTTGCATTGCCATTTGGGCTGTCCACAGCCCCCAGCGTATTCACAAAGTGCCTAGCTTCAGTTGTCACCTACTGCAGAATGCGGGGCATTCAAATATAACCATACCTGTGCCCTGTGCAACCTTTTGATACTTCACCAGGACAGTCACACCCTTTGTCATCACCTATGGATGGTGTCCAAAACCCTGGCAAACCTAGGGTTCACTGTAAACCAGGGAAAAGTCTCACCTGGCTCCCACTCAAGACCTGCTTTTCTTGGGTACAGGATAAAAACCGACCGGATGACCGCCTTCATTCCTTGGTAGAAGCTGTCACACATTACCTCCCAACACCTCTCTCTCTCTCCAAACCTTATCCGCTAGGGAATTCCTGAGAGTCCTAGGCCACATGGCATCCTTGATACCCATGCTTCCCTTGGCAAGGCTGCTTATGAGGAAATTCCAGTGGGTGCTGGAGAGTTGTAACTAACATTCCCACCCTCTGGATATTCCCCTACCTCTCCTTCCATGCCTGAAAAAAGAACTGGAATGGTCAATTGCAGCCATCCACCTTAATCAGGATATACCTTTGCAGATCCCTCCACCCTTAACAAGTCTTCACAGATGATTCAGACCTGGGTTGGGGAGCAGTTTTGCAAAACCACAACAAAATAAGTTCAGGGAGACTGGTCCTCCCTCAGGCAAAGGGACCACATCAGTATCGGAGTTGAGGGCCCTTCTCTTAGCATTGCAAACATTCCACCAAATTCTTCTACCAGGTACTTTGAAAGTCGTTAGACGATATGACTGTCCTGTGGTGTATCAAAAAGCAGGGGGGGCAAGGTCCTACCAGCTCTGCAGATTGGCAGTTCAGATTTGGTCCCTAACAACAAAACTACACATTCATCTGTAAGCAGTGTACGTTCCTTCCAGAGAGATTGTGATGGCAGATACACTCAGCAGAACCTGTGCACCCTTTCACGAATGGATGCTTCATAGGAAGGTATTTTTGGATCTTATTTCAAGTGAGGTAATGTCCTTCTGTTCACATGTTGCAGTATTCAGTACCAATGAGTTTACTCCTCTTGCTACACGAATGTCTGACTAGTATACAAAAGATTTCAGTCACTGTATGGCACGTGGGACGTCTAATGTGGCTAGCAGAGCACGGGCCATAAAAGTGATGTCTGCACGCACCAGACCTCAGAACTTCTCAGCCGCCAGTCGAATGTCAGGTGTTCCTGCCTTCCAGACTGTCTGATTCTAGAGAAATTAGATAGGTGCCCTGTTGGGGAACGTTTTCAGTCATTTATTCTATTTCTTGTTCATGTCATCTAGAAATGGCCAGTTTAAGTGCGGCTGTCAGATACATCACAAGGATGCGCATGAGCAGTGTCTGTTTTGTTTAGGTAGGTCGCAGAGCTACAAGGCCTGCACCATCTGCCAGGCATTTGTGCCCAAAACTCTGCAGCGATCTCCACACGCTCAACCTATATCTAGAAAACCATCGTCTCAGTTAGCTTTGCTTATGGAGGGTTCCACCAGTTTGCCTGCCGAACCACCAAAAAAGGCCAAGATCATGAGGCCTACTACTACCGCTGTGCCTCATTCGTCCAAGACTGCCTGTGGCTGTCAGCCTGGTTGAAGACTTCTGCTTCGCTGCTTTGGATAAGGTAGGTACCTACTTGGAAGCCTCACAATTCTGCGCAGATGGCATGTTCACAGAGGCTTTTCTGACGCCAGTGGGGAACCAGAGATTTTGGTATGACTGACTGATCCCTTCATTATCTTACAGTTGCCTGACATTAGGCCTTTCTCCATTCAGATGCCTATTGGGTCGTCTCTCAAAAAGAAGGAAAAAAGAGCATTTGTTTCCTACTCCTTAAAGTACCCCGGACTGGCAAGCCTTCAGCCAAAGCCTCTAATGCCTTTATGGCCTTGTGGCCTACCACTCCAGGGATGTCCACTTTCCCTCCTCATATACTGAGCCCTAGGCCTCTGACATCAGATCCCTCCCAGAGGGAGGAGGAGGAATTCTCTTGATTCTTCTGAGGAATCCTTTTCATATTCCTCCCAGCTGCTTTCTCCCCTGGGATACAGCTCCCCAGAGGAAGAATATGTTGACCCTAACTCCCCAGTAGAGGATTTAACTTTTGAGGAAACGATTACTAAAATGAAGGAACACTTCAAGTGGGAATCTGAAATGACATAGGTACAAAAAAGGTACTATGAACTCATTCAGATGGATTCCCTAACCCCTACTGCTCTTCGCTCATTCTGCCTGTTTTTCTTGATGCCTTCTCATCAGCATCCTTAAACCCAGACTCGCAGCCCCCTGCCCCACGCAGACCTGACAGCAGTCTCAGGGACTTTATAAAACCTAAGTTTCTAAGTATCCTGCTGCAGACCCTGCCACTATTTCCATTTCCACGGATAAAGCTTCAAACCTTTTGCCTTCTACCACCCTTCTACCAGCTGACAAAGACAGCAAAACCATGGAACGTCTAAGAAAATATGTACTTCTGCTATTCTGACTTTCAGCGCTACTAATCAACTGACACACATGGCTAAATATCCCATATTCCTTTTGAAGAATATCTCAAATGAATTGTCTGACTACCCTGATTTTGCTGCCAAGGCTTCATTGTCTTCCCTTGTTGCCCTTACCTCTCAGGTTACCAGGCACTCCAAGTGCAGTTACGATTCTGCTTCGGCCTCAGCCAGGTCATCAGCATCTGCCTTGAGGAGCTACTCCTGGCTACACCTCCAACTTCTACCAGATGACTTTAGAGGCAAGCTGGTGGATGCTCCTTTGTACATTACAGCCCTGTTTGGAACAGAAGTGGCTGACGTATTCAAGTCATTACAACAAAAAGGGAAAGAGCTGCAGTATTTAAAACGCATGCTGGTTTCTCCCATTCCAAAATTCCAGAGGAATTACCCAGCAAAAACTCAGTTTATTAGGAAACACTCACCCTGCTGTCTCCATAAGGCCTAGGAAAACCTCCAGGAAACAACCCACTCCTACCAGAGCCTCACCATCTACTAGCCAGCGGCTGCCCTTTCTAGACAGCAGGTAGTGTCCGAGTACCTGACAAGCTTAGAGCCCCCAACGTCTGTCTATCCCTTTCTCTGTGCATCTTTCTCACTGTCACTTCAGACAAATGGGTCCTTTTTATAATAGAAAATGGGTACTTTATGACCTGGCTTATGCCTCCAAAGAAAGGGGTATCCCACAGATACCAAAAGAACAGCTCCCCTTGTTGCAGCCAGTGCTAGACAACCTTATGGTTCAAGACACCATTCAAACAGTCCCACTGTCTGCAAAAGGAAGAGTTATCTACTCCAGGAATTTCCTAGTTTTAAGAAAAGGCAGTCCTTGGAGACCAGTTCTGAACCTTTCACTACTCAACCTCTTCCTTCAGGTACCAACCTTCAGGATGCTGACTTCACCAACTCTTTCTGCTCCTGCTTCCCCAAGGGTTCATGGCCACCTTAGTTGTCAAGGATGCCTACTTTCTCATCCCTGTAAGGCCCGTTTTCAGGAAATACCCGAGGTTCTCTGTGGGCTCCTCTCGCTTTCAATTCTCTGTCTTGCCCTTTGGGCTTTCCACTGCACCTAGAGTCTTCACCAAATGTCTGGCTCCAGTTATTGCTTTCTGCAGGACAAAAGGAATACAGATTGTCCCTTACGTGGACAACCTGCTCATTCAGGCAGACTGCATACAGGCCCTCCTGCAACATCTGCAAGTTGCCATTAGTCTCCTACAGTTCCTGGGAATTCAGATCAATTTTCCAAAATCCGAAAGCATCCTACTCAAGACATTGTCGTCTTGGGGTGCAGGATTCGTACTGACATCATGAAAGCCTACCCCCCCCCCCAAAAAAAAAAAGATAGAGCCTGACAAAGGCTACTTCTGGTCCTCCAGACCACAGAATTGACTGCAAGGCAGTACCTCAGGCTCCTGGGCTACATGGCATCCACTATCCCCATGTTACCACTAGCAAGACTCCATATGAGGAAATTGCAGTGTACTTCAGGACAGTTTGGACCCACCACTCCCACCCCCTCGAGTACAGGGTACCGCTCTTGCCCTGCCTCAGACAAATTCACTGGTGGTTGAAGCAGGTGAACCTCAACCCAGGTCTCACTTCCAGCCATCTCAACCCAAACAGATCATGTACACAGATGCCTCAGACTTGGGCTGCGGAGCAACACTGGAGCACCTGGAAGTGCAAGGAGTGTGACCAAGGTGTCATAGGAAAGAACACATCAATATCCAAGAAATGAGGGCTATATTACTGGCCCTGCAAGCTTTCCAGACCAGTCTCCTACAAGGACTACTAAAAGTCTTTACATACAGTACCACGGTGGTGTGGTATCTCAACAAACAGGGAGGACCAAATCTTACTTGCTTTGCAGACTAGCTGTCCTGGTGTGGGAATTGGCCATCTCCCAGGGAGTAACCTTACAGGCGGGCTATATAACAACTTCACAGAATTCTCAGGCTGACTCCCTCAGCAGATCTGACTAACTCACATGAGTGGATGCTTCACAGGTATGTTTTCTTGGACCTGGTCCACCAGTGGGGTACACCTCCAATTAGACTTGTCTGCCTCCTCCATCAACAGGCAACTTCCTTGTGCACCAGACTTCCAGACCCTCAGGCTATGGCAACAGATGCCTTCTCAATATCCTGGAAGGGGATGTTTCTCTATGCACCCCCCCCCCTTGTTCAGAGAGTCCGGCTGAAGGTCCAGCAGGACAGACCAAAAATCTTGCTGGTGACTCCCTATTTTCCAAGACAGCATTGGTTCCCCCACCCCTTACAACTATCCAAGGGCAGTCACCACAAGTTACCCCTTAAAGTGGACCTCACACAACAAAAGGGATCCCAAATACACCCACAGTGGCAATCTCTGCACCTCACACTCTGTGCGATAGGATTCTGATCCATTTCAGACACCTTTGCAATGAGGATGTGCGTTCTCTGCTGCAGGAGGCCAGGAAACCAAATACCAGGAAATCTTGCCTAACAGAGTGGAAGAGAGTTTTCATATGGTGTTTCAAAAGGCTTTTGGACCTGCTTGCAAGTGAGATCCCTCTAGTACAGTCTTACTTATGTGAACTTTTGCTGACTGGATTCGTTTTCTCATCCATTACGACCCACTTGTCTGCCATTTCAGCATGTCTTCCTTTGTATCCCCCCTAACTTTCAGATTACCAGTTACGTTATTTCTTAAAGGGATCCTCCATCTCAGATCACATAGGAAGCACTCTTCCTCCTTGGGACCTCAACTATGTTTTAGAGAAGCTCATGCTTCCCCCATTCGAGTCAGTGGATAAAGCTTCCCTAAAACATTGGACATGGAAGACTGTCCTCCTCCTGGCTTTGCTTCAGCCAGGAGGGTATCAGAGTTGCAAGCGCTCATGGCTGTTCCACCCTTCCTAATATTTCACATGGACAGGGTTACTCTAAGAACTAACCCTTCCTTCATGCCCATCATGATGAATGACCTTTCCCTATATCAAGTTATCCACCTACCTACCTTCTTCCCTTAAACCCACAGGGAGACAGAGTATTCCATTCCCTGGATGTGCGCAGACAACTCAGATTTTATCTGCACAAAACCAAGTCTGTCAGACAGGCTGATCAAGTGTTTGTCTCCTTCCACTCCAGGGCCCTAGGGAAGGCAGTATCAAAAAATTTCAGCAATGATTTCCAAAGCTCTTACCTTTTTGATACAAACACTGTGGGAAATCCCTGCAAGGTACTATCAAAGCACACTCCACCAGGGCAATGGCCTCATCAGGGGCCTTCAGGGGGTTGGATACCACCGGTATACTGGAATCAGCCACTTGGTCTTCAGTGCATACTTTCACCAAACACAAGTTAGACCACGTTTTTAGGGCCAGAGCTGGTTTTGCCAGGGCTATTCTCCATGGATTCCTGGAGAACTTTACTAGGCCACCTCCCCTTTTTGCACAGTGAGCTTTGGCAGTCACCCATTGGTACTGAATACTGCAACATGTGAATAGAAGGACATGGAAAAGTTGTGTAAAATCTTACTGTAACCATAGATGTCCTCGCTTCCATGTTGCAGTATTCCTTCCCACCCACCTACCCCTCCTGTTATACTTAATTTCACTTTCTGGATGGCATAGGACTGGCATTACCCTTGCTAGGACTGGTTCTGACTGGGGCTTTCAGTTCTGAAGGCTGGTGTGTGTAGGCGTCACTTATGGCCCATGCTGTGCTAGCCATGTCGGATGTTCCATACAGTGACTGAAATCTTTTCTATACTGGCTGGACATTCGAGTAGCAAGAGGAGTAAACCGATTGGAATTAAATACTGCAACAATGAAGAGAAGGATGTCTGTGATTATGGTAGGATTTTACATAACTTTCTTTCCTCGGACAGATCTGTTTACCTCCTCTCAGAACAGACAGATGCCTCTGTTTTGCACGCGGGATCCACATCCACAGTCATGGAAGGTGGACGCCTTCTCTTTTTCTTGGGTGGGGATGTATCTTTATGCATTTCCCACCTTCACACTGATTCAAAAAGTCCTTCTGAAAATTTGAAGGGACAAACCAAAAATCTAGCTGGAGACTCCCTTTTGGCCGAGAGCATTGGTTTCCCCTATTTCACCTACTAGCCAAGGGCAATCACCACAGGTTACCCCACTAATTCGACTTACTCACAAGACGGGGGGGGGGGTCTCATGCACCCTCGGGTGCTCATCCTCAGACTCGCTCTATGGGTTGATAGAGTTCTGATCCCTTTCAGACACCTATATTCAGAGGATGTACTGAATGTCTTGCAGAAGGCTAGGAAATGTACCAGGAGAAATTGTCAAAAGGTGGTGTCAAAAGAAGAAACAGGACCCTTTTCTTATTCCTGTACCTATGGTCCTTTCCTTACTTGTGTGAGATTCTACATTCAGGTCTGACTTAGTCTTCTGTTAAGGTGCACTTGGCCATTTCTGCCATTCTCCCCGTGGTACCTCCTCTAGCATCCAGATAAGAGGTAAAACTGTTCTTAAGAGGGGTGCTTCATATCAGACCCCCTTGTAAACTGATACTACCTTCATGGGACCTTAATTTGGTCTTTGAGAAGCACTCTACCCCATTTGAACCATCTCACTCAGCATCACAAGCTATGTACTTGAAAAGCAGTACTGCTGGTGGTAGTTGCATCCACCAGGAGGGTCGCAGAAATTCAAGCCCTGATAGCTACCCCTCCTGCCTCATCTTCCATAAGGGCAGGGTCTCCCTCAGGATTAATCCTTCCTTCATGCCTAAAGTGGTTAATGAGCTGTCCTTGAATCAGATTAACCTTCCTATTTTCTCCCCTCAACCTCAAAATTCCTCTGAAAGAACACTACATTCCTTGGATGTTCATAGATGTCAATATTACCTGGACAAGACCAAACCCATTAGAACGTCTGACCAGCTGTTTGTCTCCTTTCACCCAAGGGCCTTTGAGAAGGCAGTCTGTAAACAGACTATCATCATGGATTTCTAAAGCCATCTCTGCTTGTTTTTCCTTTCATGGAAAAAGATTTATCTGCCAATGTGAGAGCTCATTCTGCTAGTGCACCTGCTTCAGCAGTCTTTTTTTAGGGGG
Organism: Protopterus annectens; assembly: GCF_019279795.1. Taxonomy (NCBI): domain Eukaryota; kingdom Metazoa; phylum Chordata; order Ceratodontiformes; family Protopteridae; genus Protopterus; species Protopterus annectens. The sequence goes on from NC_056735.1 coordinate 360,595,136, forward strand.
GTGGACTACGCTTCCATACTGATTGTGGCCACCTGGTCCTCACTCCATACCTTTAACAAGTACTACAAGCTAGATTTGATCTCTACAGCCAAAACTGGGTTTGCTAGGTCAGTTTTACAGGGTCTCTTAGACCAGGGCCGTCAGCCTACCTCCCAGGCTCAACTAAAACTTTGGTACTCTCCCTACAGTTATGCATATTGCAATATAAGAATAGAAGGACATAGAATAGTTGTGTAAGAACTTTCCATAACTTTAGATGCCCTCCTCTTCCATGTTGCAGTATTCAACCCCCCCTCAACCCCCCTTACTCTGTTTATCCATCTGGAGTGGCATTTCCCTACCTTCTCTCCATCCAAATAGGGCACAGCAACAAGTGCATATTAGGTTCTTTTTGGCTTGGTGGCATATGTAGGTCTGAAAAGCTTCCTTCTCTTTGCTTCCAGGGGTACTACTGTATGCGGCAGTTATTTCTGAAGGGTACATGTAGACATCACTTTTATAGCAGATATCTGTTTATGGCTCTGACATGCAATGCTACAAGTACCCATGATCCTAAGACTTGGGTATACTGGCTGTATGTCCATTGCTGCAGGCAGCATCCTCCCTACAGATGTTCGTCGTGTTTCACTGTTGCAGTCATTACATTTGGGTTATCTGCCTGCAGATAGCCCTCAGCTGGCCTGAATATCAAAGTCTTGGGTCCTGCGTCGGATGCTGTCCCTTCCATGACGTCAGGTAGTCAGGGGTATAAAGCATGCAGCCAACGCCATTACATCAGTCTTTCTTGTGGTGCCTGAAGCAGAAGCAGTTAGCAAGTGCCGGTCGGCCGACTCCTGAAATTTTCGATTTAGAATTTCAGAACCGAAGTCTTCAAAAAGCTAAGTACCCCGTTGGGGTTCCTTTTTCTTGCTGTAAACCGATGTCAGTAAAAGTTAACAATTGTATTACCTGTGGTAAGTAAATACCTCAAAGATTTTCATTCGTACTGCATTCCTTGCTTAGGCCCAGATCACAATGTCTCTCGCTGTCTGTTTTGTGCCTTATTCAATCCTCTATTTGTCGTCTGTCCATTTTTACAGCAAACTATTTTGGTACTTTGTTTAATTATCCAGAAATGGCTTCAGTAAGCCGTCCGACTACCGACATTCCGAAAAAACGTAAAGATAAACAGCATAGGTCCAAAGTGCCGACAATGCTTCCGTTAAGCTAGTTGCCAGTTTGCTGGTACTCTGCCGTTTTTGCAGCCCCTGATACCCGCTACTTCAGATTCGCAGGCCTCTACTGAGACCCATTCGGAGTCCGGTATGCCGCACGGTGCTGCTTCGACCATGGAACCTGTGGATGTCTCTACCATGGATGGGTCCAGAGCCGCTGTGCAGGCACTGGCTTCTGAGGGTGTATTCAGGCCTGCTAACTTGCATTTCAAAAGACGCCATCTTCTTCAAGGCCTAAAACTCTACCCACGCCTAGAAAACAGACGTCCAAACCGCATGGTCAGGCCCATATGCCTAAAAAAACAAATAAGAATGGCTGAAGACCTTATTACTTTAATTAGGGGAAGCCAGCATTCTCCCACTAAGAGATTTAGAACTGATTTTCCTTCTGATTTTTCTGATCAGGATTCTAAATTGTTTCTTCTGATTTACCAGGATTTGCCCTTGTCCACCTATGAGGATTCTGATGCGGAAGAGTCCATTCCCTCTGCTTCCCCTCCAGAAGATTTTTCTTTTAGTGAAACCTTGCACACTCTCAGGGAGCATTTCCGCTGGGAAAGCCAGGATTACTCTGACTCCAAAAAGATGCTTAGGGAATTCTTACTCCTACCTCAACACAGGCCTTTAGCTATCCCTCCTGTCCTGAACATTGTAGATGATGCCTTCTTGGAATCTAGCCTGGTCTCAGACACTTTACGTCTGGCTCCCAGGAAACCTGATGGGTATTAGAGTTAAAAACCAGTGATTCAAAAAAAGAAGCAAAACAGCGTTTATTCCTCTGTCTCTGCTAATGCCTTCTCCTGTGAAGGCATCAGCCGAGACGTTAGAGGAATAAACGCTGTTTTGCCTATTTTTTTTGTCAACCACAAACCAGTGATTCAACAAAAAAGCAAAACAGCGTTTATTCCTCGAACGTCTCTGCTGATGCCTTCTGTGAAGGCATCAGCCGAGACGTTACAGGAATTAACGCTGTTTTGCTTCTTTTTTTGAGTCGCTGGTTTGTGGTTTTTATCTTACCGTTTTCAGTTTGTGTCTTAATAGGTATTACAGAGTACCTGACTCTCACAATTTCCTCTTCAAGAATCCTACTGCAAACCCAGAGACTGTTTCCCAGGGACCTAAAGGCATTAAGGCTACTACTGCCAAAAACCCTACCCCCTCTGATAGAGAGTCCAGGGCCTTGGACAGATGTGGTAAGAATGTATACACTTCTGCTACTTTAAAGTAGGCCATTAGGTCCTTAAACTGCCAGATTCATATGTTAAAGTATCAGCAGCATATTATGGGACTACTTAAGCAGAAAATGATGATTCCTGACTGTGCTGAAAATAAAGAACAAAGGAGAATGAATTCTGCACTCTTTGGACGTGCACAGACAACTTAGATTTTATTTGGACAGGACTAAGCCTCAGAAAAACCGAACAGCTGCTAGGTGCCTTTGCTGCAGGGGCAGAGGGGAAGGCCATTTCAAAGCAAGGGTTCAAACACTGATGAAGGCATATTTCTGCTGAAACTGGTCTTACTGAATAAAATATTAGTTTTCTACATTCAATCCTTGAGACCGACTTTCTGTAAACTTTGCTGACCTACTGTGTTTGGTTTGCATTTCAAAGCAAACCATTTTTAAGTGGATAGGACATTGCATTTATTTCTGCTTTAAACACCATGGAAAACCTACCCCACAGTGGATAAGATCACATTCCACCAGGGATGCATCTACCTCTACAGCCTTTCTCAGAAGTGTCCCTACCAGGGACTTCTTAGAAGCTGCTAACTGGAGCTCTATACATACTTTCACCAAGCATTGCCACTTGCCTATTTTTTCTAAATCCAGAGCTAGTTTTGCCACTGCAGTCTTGCAGGGCGTAATAGCTGGTCCTAATGCTCGCTAACTTCCTCCTCCCTACTTTAGCTTTGGGAATCTACCAAAATGTAATGACTGCAACAGTGAAACACGAAGAACATAGTACAGTTGTGTACACTTACCTTAAATGTAGATGTTCGAGTGTATTCACTGTTGCAGTCCTGGTTACCCTCCCTCCAGCCCCCTGACTTCTCTTGGCTATACCTTTCTTCTTGTTTAGTGTATTTCAGCTTTCTGGTCTATTTGCTTTTTGTTGGAGGTGTAACCTTATATATTATTGCTTCCCATTATGGGGGCACCTGACATCTGGGGCAAGAAAAACTGATGTAGTGGCGTTGGCTGCATGCTTTATACCCCTGACTACCTGACGTCATGGAAGAAGAGACTGAATCCAACACAGGACCCGACACTTAGATATTCAGGCCGGCTGAGGGCTACCTGCAGGCAGATAACCCAAATGTAATGACTGCAACAGTGAATACACTCTAACATCTACATTTATGGTAAGTGTACACAACTACTTTATTAATACTGCAACATGGAAGAGAAGGACAGCTAAGGTTATGGTAAGTTCTTACACAACTACTGATGTTAAGTTGTCTATCTCGCCTTCATTCTTGCTGGTTGGGTTCGGAGCCGATCCTCTGCTCAGACTCTGCCATCTTCAAAAGCTCGAGAGCTGCCTACTGGCTCGAGGCCCCCCCTATATCCCATGATGCCTGACACTGTATACCCAGATCTCGTTTGCCGCTTCTGCTACGAGGTTGCTTTTACTGGCTCGGGTCGTATTTTTCTATTTTATTGTTGGCTTTTAAAAAATTTTTTTGTATTATAGTAGTTGTAGTAGTTATAGTTGTAGTAGTTATAGTTGTAGTAGTTATAGTTGTAGTAGTTATAGTTGTAGTAGTTATAGTTGTAGTAGTTATAGTTGTAGTAGTTGTAGTTGTAGTAGTTGTAGTTGTAGTAGTTGTAGTTGTAGTAGTTGTAGTAGTTGTAGTAGTTGTAGTAGTTGTAGTTGTAGTAGTTGTAGTAGTTGTAGTTGTAGTAGTTATAGTTGTAGTAGTTATAGTAGTTGTAGTAGATGTTAAGTTGTCAATCTCGCCTTCATTCTTGCTGGATGGGTTCGGAGCCGATCCTCGGCTCCGACTTGCTTAGCTTGAGAACTCCTTTTACCAGCTCGAGGCAACCCTATATCCCATGATGCAAGGCGAGACTACCTCAGATCTCGTTTGCCGCTTTGCGAAGAGGTCTCTCTTTTGCCAGCTCAGGTAAGTTTGAATTTTCAAACAGTTTAGTCAGGGTTTTTTCTCTCCCTTGCTCTATTTCATAGTGTGTAGAGTTTCTACAGCCCACCCTATTCCCCCTATATTTAAAACTTTCTAGTTAAATAGTTAACTTTTTAATTTTTCAGTTAGGCCTAGGCCTCTTTTCTTAATCCCTATCTGTGTGTGTGTTTTTGTTGAGATTAATAGTGTGACTGTTTGGGGTGTGTGAGTGTTGTTTTTTACTTGGACTATGTCTAAGGAAGGAAAGGTCTCAGGCTTCAAGAAGTGTGACTCGTGCTGTCAGAAAATGTCTCTGACAGACGGTCACACTTCTTGTGTTTACTGCCTGGGGCCTTTACACCTGCAGGACTCCTGTGCCATATGTCATTCTTTTAGCCAGAGAGTCCTGCAGGAGAGGAAGAACAAGTTGATCCTCCGTGGCTTATTAAAGCCAGAAGGTTCACCCACTAAAACTGGGTCGAGTAAACCTTCAAAACCACCTAAGGTTCAGGCTACAGTTGTTAAGCCTTCCCCGGTGGCTCCGACTCCTTCAGAGTCGAGATCGGCTCCGGCTGGAGTCGATCTTTCTACTTCTGATGTGGTAGTGTCGGTTCCTACCGGCTCCGACACTCAATCTACAGTTGCCTTGTCTGCTCCAGCTGGAGCCGACGTGTTATCCAGTATCGGAGCCGAGAAACCTTCGGCTCCATCTGGAACCCAGAGGACGTCTGCTCCGATGGCTTCGTCCAAGAAGAGATCTCGGTCCCCTTCTTTGGAATCGATCCACTCTGCTCCGAGGTCTCCTCTTTTGTCGGAACGGAGTCATCGGAGCCGATCTTTGAGATCTTCCAGGCTGTCTGACCACGATTTAGAGAGGGTGGTAAGCAGGCTGTTGAAGTCACAGGCACTAGCCCAAATGCTCCATAGCCCGTCTCAGCAGACTTCGGCTATTGCTCTTCCCCTTGAACGTCCTCCTCCGACTCCCCTCCAGAGTTCGGAGCTTCTCGGGACAGCGACCGTGTCGGCGCTGGAACCGATACATCCCCTTTCGGCTCCGTCGTCTTCGGCTCCGATCTCCTCCATGAGACCTTCCTTGGAGGGATCCGGTCGTCGAGTTTCCCTTGTCGGCTCCGAGGGGGCTAGTGACTTCGGACCCTTGTCCGACCCCGCTCTCCCTCTCTGGGGTTCGGCTTTGGTAAGCTCGGCACCGACATCAGCCTCGGAGCCTTCTCTCTCAGTGGAGCCGGGAGTTCCTATTTCTTCGGAACGGGAATATTCTGGCCTCCCTGGGAGAGGAGCCTTTGAGGTGATGAGGAGTGTCCTGGCACCTGAGCCAGGTCAACGGTCCATCCCTTTAGCTCCTCCCTCTTCGGTGCCTGTTGATGTCTCTTGCCAGCCTCTTGCTCTCAGGCCCAGGGATCCATCGCCCCAGGTTTCCCCATTGGGAATAACTTCCTCTTCCGAGGTTTCTCCTGATCCCGCAGGGGAACCCCCTCGGAAGAGGACGTGTAAGAGGAAAACAGACTCCCCTGAGTCTACAACATCTGATACCGACTTAGATGAGTCGGAGGGTTCCCCACGGTCCCCCTCTGAGGATGTCTCCTTTTCAGACATCCTTGAACTCCTCAAACAGAGGGGGAACTGGCCCTCCATTGACCCCTCCGAGGATGAGTCGGTATACCTGGAGGCTCTTGTATCCCGACCCTCCATCTCCTGGTGTCTCCGCCTTCGACCCACTTATGCAGGTAGTGGCTCGAAGGCGTGGCAGCTCCAGATTCTGTGGAACCGGTCCCCAGGAGGCCATCCAAATTTATTACGGCCCCTTCAGACAAGCAGTTTCTTTCTAAGGGTCTCTGTGGATGCTATGGTGGCGGCGGCCACCAAGAAGGAACTTGCGGATCCTTCAGTGCCTGTCCATCCTCCTAACAAAGATTCTAGGACCATGGACAGGTATGGCAAGCGGATGTTTTCTTCAGCGACCTTTGCTATGGGTTCGCTGAACTACCTTTGTCATTTCACCAGACTTCAAAGAGATATTCTCAAGGAACTAGGTGAAGTGGTTCAGGATCCTTCAGCTGCTGGGGCTCAAGACAAAATTGCCTCACAGCTAGCAATCCTAAATTCTTTAACCAACTCCTCCATGTGGCTCATATCGTATGCAGCCGATGGAGCGAGCAGAGCCGCAGGCACAGGAGTGGCTCTTAGTCGTCAAGCCTGGATGCGGCTTTGTAATTTCGTGGACCCCTTTAAGGCGTCCTTCACCAATACCCCCTTTGATGGTTCGGCTTTGTTCGGACCTCAGGTGAAGGAAACCTTGACCAGGTGTGAGCAAGACGGCAAAACTCTTTCTGCCGTAGGAGTCCATTTTTCCACCCCTTCTAGACCCTATCCCAAGGGTCAGAAAGGAGGAAAGATGTGGTTCCGTAAAGCCCAAGGAGCAGCGCCGGACACGTGTGGTCAGTTTACCCCCAGAGGCAGAGGGGGTAACAATAATAGACGCCCTAGAGTCAGGGGGTCCTCAGAATCAGGGCAACAGGGAGTCTCTTCCTGAGAAGCCCTTTCAGCATCCCTGAGGTGTTGCCCGACTGTCCACCCTTGGAGGCAGTCGGGGGAAGGATATCGCTGTACCCAGTAGCCTGGCATTCCCTTTCACAAGATATATGGGTACAGTCGATCATATCCGAGGGTTACAAAATCCCCTTCGAAAGGTATCCCGTACCTCACCAATCCCTTCCAGACATCTCACCCGGTCAAAGGGATTTGGCAAAACAGGAGGTTTCAAAGCTCCTAGAAAAAAGAGCCGTCCAGACTGTTCCAGCAGACCACGTAGGATCCGGCGTCTACTGGAGTTTCTTTTTGGTCCCCAAAAGGACGGGAGATTGGAGACCGATTTTAGACCTGAGCAATCTAAACAGATTTGTCAAGAAGGCAAGATTACGGATCGTCACGCTTCAGTCCATTCTGCCCTTTCTGGGCAAGGACAACTGCATGTGCTCGATAGACCTTCAGGACGCCAGACTATCACATAAAGATACACAGGCGCTCCAGGAGGTTTCTCTGCTAGGAACCAGTCATTATCAATTCAGAGCGCTGCCCTTTGGCCTCACTTCAGCCCCCAGAGTGTTTGCCAAATGCATGGCAGTGGTCACAGCTCATCTGAGACGTCAAGGATTCCAGGTGTTTCCTTATTTAGACGACTGGCTCCTCTCCGCCACCACCAAGCATCAGCTTCTTCAGAGCAGAGGCTACACTCTGCAGCTTTGCAAAAGGTTGGGAATATCAGTGAATTTCGAAAAATCTTCTCTGCTGCCTTGCCAATCTATCACCTTTATAGGCGCAGAATTAAACACCGTCAGTTCGTTAGCCAGACTAACAGATCAGAGAATTCTGGACATCCAAAAATACGTTCGGATTTTATTGCAGAGCAGCAAAGTCAAAGCCAGATTGATTCTGAAAGTTCTAGGTCTTATGGCTGCGGCCATTGTACTTCTACCATTAGCTCGCTTCCACATGCGTCTTCTGCAGTGGATGTTATTCACTCAGTGGTCGTTCCAGAACCTTCCTATGAGGCACGAGATCTTAGTTGCACAATCGTGCGGGACTCCTCTAACCTGGTGGATATCTTCCCCTCTACTTCATCAGGGCTGACCATTTGTTCCCCCTGCTCCAGTTGCCACAGTCACTACGGATGCCTCTCTGATCGGGTGGGGTGGGGGGCATTATCAGGACAGGATGGTCCACGGGGCTTGGCAACCCATCGGATACCATCTGCACATAAATGTCCTGGAGACGAGAGCGGTGCTTTTAACGTTGCAAGCCCTCAACGACTTCCCGCAGGGACTATTGCAGTTCAAACGGACAACATGTCTGCGGTCTGGTACATGAACAAGCAGGGCGGGACCAGGTCCTATCCTTTGTGTCGAGAAGCTCTCAGACTTTGGCAATGGGCAATCTCCTCTCATCGGTTTCTGATAGCAACGCACATCCCCGGCAGGTCCAACCTCTTGGCGGACAGGCTGAGCAGAGCCATTCTCATGCCTCACGAGTGGTCTCTCAATCAATCAATAGTGGACGAGATATTTCTGAAGTGGGGCACCCCTTGTTGCGATCTTTTTGCTACACCCCAAAACAACAAATGCCCCGACTTCTTCACCCTCTTTCCCCTACCAGGCCAACCCCTGAGAGACTCTCTAACCCAGGATTGGCCCGGGACTTCTGCACGCTTTTCCTCCTTTCCCCTTAATTCCACAGGTCATTCAGAAAGCTACCGCTTTGAGGGCCAAGTTGATTCTCATTGCCCTTACTGGCCTCGACAAATTTGGTTTCCACTCTGCATCGTCACCTCCTGGTGCAGCCTTGGCATCTGGACCCAGTTCCGGATCTTTTGATCCACCAATCGGGTCAACAGCACCGGGCCATTCGTTCTCTCAACCTCACTGCTTGGTTGCTCCACTTCCTTCCCTAGCCAGGCTCCCTATGATCTCTGATCCTGTCAGAGATATCTTAATAGCTTCTTTGAAGTCGTCCACCAGAACGGTTTATGCTAGCAAGTGGCGACGCTTTTCCCTTTGGACAAACTCCAGGCACATTGATCCTTTTACTGCACCTGTGCATTCTGTTTTAGATTTTCTGGCTGAAGTTTTTCAGTCAGGATCTTCTTCATCAACAGTCAAAGTTAAACTGGCAGCTATTTCCAAATATCATGTTGGCTTGCAAGATCATAACATTATGTCACATAAACTATGCAAAGCTTTTCTGAGAGGAGTTTTTCTCCTGAAGCCTCCAATAAAACATCCTCCTCCACAATGGGATCTGAATGTATTGTTAGCATCCTTGATTTTACCACCCTTCGAACCGTCTGCTTCATGCTCCTTGAAGTTATTGACCTGGAAAACTATATTCTTACTGGCTGTCACTTCAGCAAGAAGGGTATCCGAGTTTCAAGCTCTCTGCATCCGTTCCCCTTACTTGGTTTTTCACAAGGACAGGGTATCCTTGAGAACAAATCCATCTTTTCTCCCCAAAGTTGTTTCTCAAACTAATATTAATCAGTCCATCGATCTACCATTTTTTCCCCCAAATTATTCTGACAGAGCTGAACAAAAGCTTCATTTTTTGGATGTCCATCGTCAGCTCAGGTATTATTTGCATAGAACTAAACAATTCAGGAAATCAGACCAATTATTTGTCTCCTATGCAGAAAACAGGAAAGGTCTCCCAGTATCAAAAGTGACCTTATCCAGATGGTTATCTTCCACCATTTCTTGCGTGTATTCGCTCAGAGGCAAGCAACTATCCTCTAAACCGAAGGCACACTCAACCAGGAGCCTATCCACTTCTACAGCTTTTCAGGATAGGCTACCCATTGATACCATTTGTGCAGCAGCTACTTGGGCCACTCTTCATACCTTTGTCTCTCATTACAAATTAGATTTGGCCTCCAGGGACAGAGCCAGTTTTGGTTCCACAGATGTTCTTCGTTTTCCATTGCTGCAGTCCTGACTATTGGGTATAGTCCGCGTCCCGTCGGCCCGAATACCAGAGTATAAGGCTGACGTCGGTCAGGGCGCATTAGACTGACGTCAGTACGTCAGGGTACTAATGCGCATGACCGACGTCATATCCTCAGTCTTTTTTGCCGCATGGTCCGATGCAGAAGCAGTTTTGCGAGTGCAGGTTGGCGTTCTGAAATATTTCCGAAACCGGAGTTTCAGACCGAAACAGAGTTGGCTAAGTACCCGCTAGAACATTTTGGTTTTTCTTGCCTCAGTATTTTACCGGATGTCAGAAAAAGTGAATAACTGTATTTCTTGTGGGAAACAGATACCTCATAGGGATTACCATACCTTGTGTATACCTTGTTTAGGGCCTGAGCACGACGTTGTTGGTTGCCGCTCTTGTGCTAGGTTTAACAAACGCACTATTAAGAGGAGGTTAGACTGTGCCAGGTTAGTGTTTGGGAAGCGTTGTAATTATAAAATGCCGCCGGATGCTCCGCCCGCTTCCTCCAAGAAGCGCAAGGACAAAACAGTGAAGCCTAGGGTTGATGAACCGCAGTGCCGGACGTCCGTTCTTTAGAAGGCTCAGTGGAGCCAGAGGTTTTGCCAGGAGTTTCCATGGAGTCCCAGGCAGAAACTTTACTATTACAGGATGTGCCCTCTCAGGAGGTAGGCCAGGCTGAGGGGCTTCTCAGGTGACTGTTCTTCCCTCTCTTCCCAAGGTTGTTAGAGCCTCTCCTTCTGTTGCCAAACCTTCTTTGAGGGTCGGCCTAGTTCAGCTTCAGTCGGGGCTTCTCCTAGCATTTCGGGTTCTGTACCTAAGAAACATATGCTTAAAATGCCAGAAGATTTGATTACTATGATTACAGGTTCTATGCCCCCCCCCTGATAAGAGGCCTAGGGTGGAACCCGAGTTTGATAGTTTTGAACAGTGTTCAGAGGCTTCAGAATCTTCTGTGGAAGATATGCGGGAGTATCCTACTTATTCTGATTCGATGTGGATGATTCCACTCCTACAGCTTCTCCGCCTGAGGATTTCTCATTTTCAGAGACTCTGCATTCCATGAGGGAGCACTTTAAATGGGAAGGCCAGGATTACTCTGATTCCAGGAAAAGGCTTAGGGAATTCTTGTTTTTACCCCAGCATAGGCCTTTAGCTATTCCTCCTGTGTTGAATGTGGTGGAAGATGTTTTGCAGAGGCTTCCCTGAACCCTGACTCTTTGCCTCCTGCTCCTGTTAAGCCTGATAGGTATTATAGGGTGCCCGAAGCTCATAAATATTTGTTTAAGAGTCCTAGGGCGACCCAGAAACAATTTCTCAAGGGCCTAAAGGTGTTAAGGCTTCTGTGGTTAAAAATCCTGTTCCCACTGATAAAGAGGCAAGGGCTTTGGATAGGTGGGGAAAGAAAGTGTATACTTCTTCCACTCTAGCCATGAGAGCATTGAATTGTCAGTTTCACATGCTAAAATATCAGTATTATCTCCTTTCACAATTAAAATCTAAGGTGGATGCTTTGGCGGAAGGTATTGAGTGTAAAGAGTTGCTGGATTTGGTTCATGTGTCTGAACAAGTGGGTAAGCATTCTTTGCAATGTGGTTTTGATGCTGTACAGGCCTCCTCAAGGGTGGCTGCTACCAGTTCTGTTCTTCGCAGGCATGCCTGGTTGAAGGATCAGAATTTAGCTGAGCATGTTAAGACAAGGATTTTGGATGCTCCTTTACAGTCTGATGTGTTGTTTGGATCGCCTGTGGAAGCAGTTTTAAAGAAAATGGAGGACAAAGCTAAGTCTATGCAAACTGTTAAAGATTTTTGCAGGTGCAGCCACCAAAGTTTAGTAGAAATTGGCCTGCTAAGGGGTGGACATATCCTGCTTATGATTCCCAGTCTAGGGGTAGGTCTAGACGTGGTAGGGGCAGGGCTCAAGGTTCTTTTAGGCCTAGAACAGGAGTTCACCTGCTCAGACTTCTGGTGAGGGCAGGGGTCAGTCCTTTCAAAACAGACCCAATGACCTGTCTTTTCAGCTGCCAGCTGATTCCCGCCTGGCAGCTCCTTTGGGAGGAAGACTGTCTCTTTTCAAAGAAAATTGGGATTTAATTACTCAAGACAAATGGGTGTTGGATATCATTCACCACGGTTACAGATTTTATTTCCATACAATGCCCCCTTTCAAAGGCATGCCAGACGTTCCTCCTCCACAAAGAAAAGAGGCTCACAAGCAAGTTTCTCAGTTACTTCAGATAGGGGCCATTCAGCCAGTCCCTGTATCAGAAAGGGGCCTAGGATTTTATTCTCGCCTGTTCCTTGTACCAAAGAAGGGGAACACGTGGAGACCAATTTTGGATTTATCTCTCCTCAACACTTTTTGGACATTCCCAAGTTCAAGATGTTGACGTTACAACAGCTTTTACCTCTGCTGGGCAAAGATCACTGGATGGTAACTTTAGATCTCAAGGAAGCTTACCTTCATGTGCCTATAAGGCTAAGTTGCAGGAAGTATCTGCGGTTTCGAGCTGGAAATTTTCATTATCAGTTCTCTGCATTGCCCTTTGGCTTATCTACTGCCCAGAGTATTCACAAAGGTTCTGGCTCCAGTGATAGCTTACTTCAGGCTTCAAGGAATTCAAATCTATCCTTACTTGGACGACTGCCTGATTCTGGCTCAAGAAAAGGAAGACCTTCTACAGCATCTGGAATATGTTATAGCAGTGCTAAGATGCCTAGGGTATTCTGTGAACGAAATAAAGTCCAGTCTAGTACCCTCTCAAGACATGTGCTTTCTGGGTGTGAGACTGAATACAGCAGCCCAGATGGCCTTTTTAACCCCGGACAAACAAAAGAGTCTGTCACTTTACTTCCATCAACTATCTCATCAGTCCGTGCTGACTGCAAGGACAGTCCTTCAAGCATTAGGGTTCATGGCATCTTGTATTCTGGTGCTTCCCAATGCCAAACTGCATATGAGGAAGCTACAATGGTATCTCAAAATGTATGGACACAGCACTGCCAGGATTTGGACACTGTCATTCAAATAATACCTTGCCTTCAAAAGAATTCTTGTGGTGGGCTCAGGAATGTCACCTAAACAAGGGACTCTCTGTGACCCGCCAGAGGCAAGTCAGATCTTAACGACAGATGCCTCGGACATTGCTTGGGGAGCTCATCTAAATGGAAAGTGGATACAAGACAAGTGGCCTGCCAGACTTCAGCATCTACATATCAACATGAAGGAGATGTTAGCAGTCCAGTTTGCATTAATGGCTTTCAAGGAGTTACTTCTTCCAGGGCAGGTGTTGATTCTAACAGACAACACAACTGTCATGTGGTACATCAACAAGCAAGAACACATTCTTATCCTTTATGCAGGCAAGCAATGATTTTATGGGAGACTGCGCTAAGCTTGCAACTAACTCTTCAGGCAAGGTTTCTGCCAGGAGCACAGAACTCCTTAGCAGATGTGTTAAGCAGACAAATCATGGATCCCCACGAGTGGAAACTGGATCTTCATGTATTTCAGAAACTGACAGTGTCATGGGGAACTCCAGACATAGATCTGTTCGCTTCTCCACTAAACCACCAGCTGCCAAAGTATTGCACAAAGGGGTTTCATCACACAGCTTGGAAAGTGGATGCTCTGTCTTTCAGTTGGAAAAACCTTCATGTGTATGCCTTTCCACCTCTGCCTCTTCTTCCAAAGGTACTATTAAAGGTCAGACAAGACAGGCCAAGGATGATTTTGATAGCTCCAGATTGGCCTCGCAACACTGGTACCCACTACTACGGAGTCTGGTACAGAAGCCTCCATGGCCTTTACCTCTGATTCCTCATCTGTTATCTCAGAAGGACGGTCATCTGCTCAATGTCAAGCTTCATTCTCTTCATCTAACAGCCTGGCATATTCTGTGTTGAAACACAGCAGGTCTCAACTTCCTCAACAAGTTTTAAATGTGATTATGGAAGCTAGAAGACCTAGTACAAGGAGAGTGTACGCGGAAAAATGGAAGAGATTTTTATTTTGGAGTACAGCAAAGAATTTGGAGATTTCTGAGCCTAATTTGAGTGTGGCTCTTCAATATCTTACTGAGTTATTGGACAAAGGTTTGTCCTTCTCTTCCATTAAGATTCATGCTGCAGCAATTTCAGCTCACTATGATTGTGACCCACCTTTGTTTTCGCATCCTTTGTTCAAGCAGTTTCTTAGAGGGGCAAAGAATATAAGACCCCACGTAGAGCTCCTACTCCTGCTTGGGATCTCAATTTTGTGTTGGAAAAACTTACTCTACAACCTTTTGAGCCTGCAGCTACTGCTGAATTCAAATACTTGTCATGGAAGACTGCTTTTCTGTTGGCTATTACTTCTGCAAGAAGGGTGTCTGAGTTGCAGGCCCTTATGGCAGTAGAGCCGTTTTTGATTTTCCATAAGGATAGGGTATCATTACGTACTAATCCTTCCTTTATGCCTAAGGTGGTTTCTAGTGTGGCTTTAAACCAAACTATTCATTTGCCTACTTTTTATGCAGACCCTCAAAATAAAGGGGAAAAGATTTTGCACACTTTAGATGTACACAGGCAATTGCTATTATTTAAGCAGGACTAAGGATTTTAGGCAGTCCCAGCAGTTGTTTGTTTCCTTTGCTTTGAGTTCACAGGGCAAGCCTGTGTCGAAACAAACTATTTCTAGGTGGATTGGCTTTTGCATTGCATTTTGTTATTCCCATCATGGCAAGGAGATTCCAGCTGGGATTAGGCCTCATTCCACTAGGGCTACTGCCACTTCCACAGCTTTTCTAAGGGGTGGCAACTAAGGATATTTTGGAAGCAGCTACTTGGAGTTCAGTGCATACTTTCTCTAAGCATTATCACCTTCCTATCTACTCTAAGTCTAGGGCTGGTTTTGCCACAGCTGTTTTACAAGGCATGTTGTCAGCTCCTACTTCTTTATGATTTGCCAGCCTCCCTTACCTCTGCTTTGGGATTCTACCCAATAGTCAGGACTGCAGCAATGGAAAACGAAGAACATAGTACAGTTTTGTACCTACCATAAATGTAGATGTTCGAGGATTCCATTGCTGCAGTCCAATTACCCTCCCTCCTTCCCCTCTATGTTTAGGGGTGGTTGTGTAGGTGAGTTTACATGTATATATTTTTGTATATATTGTTGTATATATTGTACATGTTTTTGGTGCAGGTATTTTGGGACTTGTCTTTTTAGGGTCTTCTGACATCTGGGGCAAGAAAAGACTGAGGATATGACGTCGGTCATGCGCATTAGTACCCTGACGTACTGACGTCAGTCTAATGCGCCCTGACCGACGTCAGCCTTATACTCTGGTATTCGGGCCGACGGGACGCGGACTATACCCAATAGTCAGGACTGCAGCAATGGAATCCTCGAACATCTACATTTATGGTAGGTACAAAACTGTACTTTCTCAAGAGTCTGTTCCATTGAGCCACCCGGGATACAGGTGCTAGGGACGCGGTCCCATCCAGCAAGAATGAAGGTGAGATTGACAACTTAAGTTATGTACCTACCATAACGTTCCATGTTAGTTGTCTTCTCTCGCCTTCTTTCTTGCGTCCCTCCCTCCTTCCCCCTGGCCTGGACAGATCTTGAAGGGCTTCTCTTTCTCAGGTTTCACTCTCCTGAGTCTTCAGTAGAAGAGTGTATATTAAGAACATGTTTTCCTAGTCCTACTAGGTTAGTCTTTGCTCTTCCTTTGGGAATAGTTTTATTTAGCAGGGTATTATAGCTACCAAACGAGATCTGAGGTAGTCTCACCTTGCATCATGGGATATAGGGTTGCCTCGAGCTGGTAAAAGGAGTTCTCAAGCTAAGCAAGTGCCGAGTCGGAGCCGAGGATCTGCTCCGAACCCATCCAGCAAGAAAGAAGGCGAGAGAAGACAACTAACATGGAACGTTATGGTAGGTACATAACTTCTAATTCATCGTGTTTCACTGTTGCAGTCATGACTGTAGGGTTCTCCCCTGCCAGCAGGCAGCCCTCGGTCAGCCAGAATTCCAAAGTCTGGGTCCGGCTGTTCAGCCATGCTCCCTGACAAAGTGCCAGGAGTACAAAGCTGACAGCCGACGCCATCTTCTCCAGTCTTTCTTGCCGTGCGGTGATAGCAGTTCGCATTTGCCGGTCGGTGGACTCCTGATGAATTTTACTGATATACTTCGGTCCGAAGGCTTTCTTCTCCACTCAAAGCGAAGTACCCCATTGGGGAAACTTTTTTCTTGCTCCACTCCGATGTCAGAAAAAGTTAATTGTATTTCATGTGGGAAGCAAATACCTCATAAGGATTTTCATTCTTACTGTATTCCTTGCTTGGGCCCTCACCACGACGTAGCTAGTTGTCGGTTTTGTGCTAGATTCAATCAACGTACAATTAAGCGAAGGTACGATTTTGCTTTTCACTACTTCGGTAGGTGCTTTAACTACAAAATGTTGTCTGATACGGTCCTGGCTACCGGAGTTCATAAACGTCACAAGGATAAAGACAGGCCTCCGAGGTCCAAATCTGATAGCGCACAAGCGGAGCCAGCTTCAGGTTCGGCCGTCAGTGAGGCGCTTTTGCAGCCCCTGTCGTCGGCCATTTCAGAACTGATGGCCGAAACTGACTCTCATGAGGAGCCAACCAGGCCTTTAAATATTTCTGTTGCAGGACCTTCGGACAATGCTCCTTCGGATGGGTCCGGAGCCGCTGTGCAGGTGCCGGCTTTCGAAGGGGTTTTCAGGCCTACTCAGCTACTAATAAGGGCAAAGACTCTTTCAAAATCAAAGACTTCTACACAGGCTTCTTCTGAACCGGCTCCCAAGTCACAGAAACAGTTACTCAAGATGGCGGAGGATTTACTTACTATGATTAGGGGTTCACATCCCCTTCCAGACAAAAGGCCAAGGCAGGATATTTCTTATGATTCCTCTGATCAGGCTTCCTTTTCCTCAGTTTCTTCTTCTGAACAGGAATATTCTTTCCCTCCTTATGAGGATTGTGATGCTGAAGAATCCATTCCTTCAGCTTCTCCCCCTGAGGATTTCTCTTTTGGGGAAACTTTGCATGAAATGAGGGAACATTTCCACTGGGAAGGACAGGAGTATTCGGAATCCAAGAAAAGGCTGAGGGAATTTCTTCCCCAACATAGACCCCTGGCTATTCCTCCTGTTTTGGATGTTGTGGATGATGCCTTTTCAGAGGCTAACTTTAACCCCTGACTCTCTTCCTCCTGCTCCTGTGAAACCTGATAGATATTACAGGGTTCCTGATTCCCATCAGTTTTTATACAAGAACCCTTCTGCTGACCCTGAAGCCATTTCTCAGGGTCCTAAGGGAGCTAAGGCCGCTTCTGCCAAAAATCCTACTCCTACTGAAAAGGATTCTCGATCCTTAGAAAGATGGGGCAAAAAGGTGTACACTTCTGCTACTTTGTCCATTAGGGCTTTAAACTGTCAGTTTCATATGTTCAAATACCAGCAATTTCTATTGTCTGTTTTGAAACAAAAGCTTACTTCCATTTCTGCCTGTACAGAGGATAAGGAATTACATGACTTATTGCATGCCACTGAAAAGGTTGGGAAGCATGGTTTACACTGTGGATTTGATGCCTTGGAGGCTTCTTGTAGGGCTGCGGCCTCTGGCAGTCATTAGGAGGCTTGCATGGCTAAAGGAACAAAATTTACCTGAACAGGTTAACGCAAAATTATTGGATGCTCCTGTTCAGCCTAATATTTTGTTTGGATCGAAAGCTGAAGAGGTGATTAAAAAGATGGAGGATAAGGCGAAATCCATGCAAACAGTTAAAGATTTCTTACCGATACAGCCTCCAAGATTTAGCAGGAATTGGCCTTTGAAAATTGGTCCTTTCCCACTTCAGACAGGCCTCAGAGGGATAGATATAGACGTTCCAGAGGGGAGGCCTCAATCACAAGCTGCTTATAGACCAAGACAGTGGACTGCTTCCACCCCTAGGGGAGGAGAGGACAGGTCACAATCTCAAAGGAAACAAACTCAATGACTCCCTCTGTGGGGCTACAGGAATTTCTTCCCTGGAAGCCCCTCTCGGAGGAAAACTCTCTTTTATCAAAATTGGACTCAAATAACCCAAGACAAATGGGTTTTAGATGTGGTTTTAAGAGGTTACAAATTCCATTTTCATACCTTGCCAAGGCCAAGCGGATGGCCAGACCTTCCAAAACATCAATGGATGGAGGCCTTAAACCAGGTGGAAGCTCTTTTGGCTATGAATGCCATAGAACTGGTTCCTCTTTCAGAGAGGGGAAAAGGGTTTTTTCAAGGCTTTTTCTAGTCCCAAGGAAGCAAAACTCATGGAGACCCATTCTGGATCTGTCGGTCTTGAACACCTTTCTAGAGATTCCAAAATTCAAGATGTTTACTCTATAGCAGCTACTTCCAATTGCTGTCCAAAAATGCATGGATGGTAACTTTGGATTTAAAGGAGGCATATTTACACATTCCCATTAGGCAGGATCGCAGAAAATTCCTCTGGTTCTTAGCCGGATCGAGGCACTTTCAATACTCTGCGCTGCCCTTTGGATTATCTACTGCACCCAGGGTCTTCACCAAATGCCTGGCTCCAGTAGTAGCTTACTGCAGACTCAAGGGAATTCAAATTTACCCTCATCTGGACGATTGTCTAATTCAGGCATACAGCAAGGATGTCTTACTCAAGCATCTAGAATTTGTACAGAACCTCCTCAAGTTCCTGGAATTCTCTGTAAACATGAAGTCCAATTTGACACCATCACAACAGATAACTTTTCTGGGTGCTCTTCTAAACACCACAACTCAGATGGCATTTCTGACATCCGAAAAACAATTACAGCTGGCTTCAACTTTCAAAACCTTGGCAACTTTAACTCGACTATCTGCAAGGAAATTCCTGCAGGCTTTGGGGGTTACATGGCCTCCTGCATCCTTCTCTTACCATATGCAAGACTACACATGAGGAAAATAGTGGTACCTAAAAGGTGTATTGTCTCAGCATTGCCACAGTTTAGACATACTGATCTCTGTCCTTCCTTGCTTTCAAAAGGAATTTCTTTGGTGGTCCAGGGCTTGTGCTCTAAACAAAGGGAAACCCTTCCGTCTGCCTCCTGCCACTCCGATTCTAACCACGAACGCTTCGGATTATGCTTGGGGAGCCCATTTTCAGGGCAACTGTCTGCAGGGCCTTTGGACAAAGGATCAGAAGCACCTGCATATCAATTTAAAGGAAATGTTAGCCATTCAGAAAGCTCTAGTGGCCTTCAGGAATCTTTTACAACCAGGACAGCTACTAATACGGACAGACAACACCACAGTTGCGTGGTACATAAACAAGCAAGGGGGATCTCATTCCTACCCCCTTTGCAGACTAGCCATGGATCTATGGAACACAGCTCTAGCTTGCAATCTGGATCTTCAAGCTCAGTTTCTACCAGGGAAACAAAACTTCCTGGCAGTCTGAGCAGAAACCTTTCGGATCCACACGAGTGGATGCTAGACACCAAAATATTCAGGATGATAACAGCAGTCTGTGGATGTCCTCACATAGACCTCTTTGCATCCCATCTCAATCAACTACAGAATTTTTGCACCAGGACTTTCCACAGAGAAGCTTGGAAAGTGGATGCCCTGTCATTCATTTGGAGGAACCTCTCGGGATATGCCTTTCCACCTCTTCCTCTTCTTCCACGGGTCTTATTGAAGATAAAACAGGACAAGCCCAAGATGATATTGCTCACTCCAAATTGGCCTGGACAGTTTTGGTATCCTACTCTAAAAAACCTATGTCTGGAGCCCCCTTGGGTTTTACCTCAGTCTCCGAACCTTCTGTCCCAACATCAGGGTCAGGTTCTACACACTCATGTGAACTCTCAGCCTGGCGGGCTGGTTAATCCAGGGCCTTTGATTTCTTCTTTCCTACCCAAGCAGGTAATGGATGTCATTTTAGAAGCCAGACGTCCTAGCACTACAAAATTTTATGCAGGAAAATGGAAAAGATTTTGTTCCTGGATGCAGGCTCAGGATTCTGATCCTCTTCTTCCTAACATTACCTTAATTTTACTTTACTTGACAGATCTCTTACATAAGGGTCTCTCTTTCTCTTCCATTAAGATACATGCCTCTGCTATTTCTGCTCATTATAATACAGACCCTCCCATCTTTTCCCACCAGCTCATGAGACAGTTTCTCAGAGGAGCTAAGAACTTAAGACCTCCTAGATCTCCTCCCATTCCTGCTTGGGATCTCAACTATGTTTTGGAAAAACTAACCTTGCCTCCTTTTGAGCCTGCTGCCTCTTCTGACATCAAGTTTTTATCTTGGAAAACAGCTATTTTGTTAGCCCTAACCTCTGCCAGGAGAGTTTCAGAGTTACAAGCTCTTATGGCTGTGGAACCTTATATTATTTTTCATCAAGACAGAGTATCTTTGAGGACTAATCCTACCTTCATGCCTAAGGTGGTTTCCAAAGTGGCTTTAAATCAAACTATCCACTTGCCACCCTTTTTCCCCACTCCTCAAAATAAAGGGGAAAGGATCTTACATTCCTCGGATGTACACAGGCGACTACGTTTTTACCTGGACAGAACGAAGGAAATCAGAAAATCAGCACAATTGTTTGTTTCTTATGCTTCAAGTTCCCAAGGTAAAGCCATTTCAAAACAGACCATTTCTAAATGGATTGCTCATGGAATCAGATTTTGTTATTCACACCATGGAAAGCAAATCCCAGGGAGTATACGGACTCATTCCACCAGAGCTGCTGCCACTTCTGCGGCCTTCCTCAGGGGAGTTCCTACCAAAGACATTTTGGAAGCTGCAACTTGGAGTTCAGTGCATACTTTTTCTAAGCACTACAATCTACCTCTCTACTCTAAGTCTAGGGCAGGCTTTGCCTCTGCAGTTTTGCAGGACCTTTTAGCCACCCCTTCCTCTTTATGACCACCTCCCTTTCTTTCAGCTTTGGGATTCTACCCTACAGTCATGACTGCAACAGTGAAACACGATGAACATAGTACAGTTGTGTACACCTACCATAAATGTAGATGTTAGAGTGTCTTCACTGTTGCAGTCTGTTTCTCCCTCCTGTCCCCTCTTATTTTTACTTTTCACCATTCTTCTGAGGTGTATTTGCAAAGGTTTTGGGACCTTTTTCATTTTGGGACTCCTGACATCTGGGTCAAGAAAAACTGGAGAAGATGGCGTCTGCTGTTAGCTTTGTACTCCTGGCGCTCTGACGTCAGGGAGGATGGCTGAACAGCCGATGCCGGACCCAGACTTTGGAATTCTGGCCGACCGAGGGCTGCCTGCCGGCAGGGGAGAACCCTACAGTCATGACTGCAACAGTGAAGACACTCTAACATCTACATTTATGGTAGGTGTACACAACTGTACTTTCTACTGGTCTAGTTAGTTTTTTGTAATTTAGTGTCCCTTCCTCGGAAACTTGCTTGTGTTAGTTTTCCCCCTCCCCCTTTGTTTCTTCAAGGTAGCCGTTTTTAGTTAGAGGCTAATCCTTGTTCTTTTATATTGTAGTTTTATTAGAAATTATTCATCAATAGTGTGTGTGTGCTGTTAGGGTGTGGTAACTTGTGTTGAGTGCGTGCATTTTTTGCTATTTACCTACTTCCCTTTTATTGCTTTTTCTCTGTGATTGACCTTTCCTTTTTACAGGAATGTCCAAAGATATGAAAGTATCTGGATTCAATGTGTGACTCATGCTGTCAGAAGATGTCTCTGACAGATGGTCACACTTCGTGTCTACTGTTTGGGCGCCCTACACCTGCAGGACTCTTGTTCGGTGTGTCACGCCTTTAGTCCAAGAGTCCTGCAGGAGCGTAGGAATAAGCTAATCCTTAGGGGTTTGCTCAAACCTGAAGGGTTACCAGCTAAGGCCCAGCCAGTGAAACCCTTTAAGCCAACGAGGCAGTCTGCTCCCAGTTTGGAGCCGGTGTTGGGTGTGGCATCTGCTTCAACTTCGGTTCCAGCTGGAACCGAAGTACCTGTATCCCACTTGGCCCCGACTCTGGTGTCGGAACAGTCAGGGAGCCGAAAACGCTCTAGATCTCCATCCTTAGAGTCGATATGCTCTGCTTCGGAGTCGCCTCTATTACAGTCTGAGCGAAGTCATCGATCCCACTCTTCTCTGTCTTCTAAACTATCTGACCACGATTTGGATAGAGTGGTGAGCAGGCTTCTAAAATTGCAGGCCTTGGCAAAAATGTTATCCAGCCCCCCTCATCAGGGTTTGGCTCCGCCTGTCTCTGCAGTAGTTTCTCCTTCGACTCATTCTTTGAGTTCGGAGCTGGGGCTCAGATCGTGGAACCGTCGGTGCCGATACCTACCCTTTCAGTTCCGTCGTTGGCTCTGATCGCCTCCATGGTGCTGTCCTTGGACAGGGATCTGGGCGCCGGGACTCCCTCGTCTGCTCCGAGGGGGCGGGTGGCATTGGACCCTTGTCCGAATCCGTTCTCCCTCTCGGAGCTTTGGCGCAAGTGAGTTCGGCTCCTACATCGGCTTCAGAGCTGTCCCGCTTGGTGCCGGGAAGGATTCCGGTCTCTTCGGAGCCGGAGCCTTCTCCACTATCGGGAAGGGGCGCAGTCGGTCATGAGGGGTGTGCTGGCCTCTGGGTCAGCCCCACGATCAGCCTCATCTGCTCCTCCCCCCTTGGTGCCTGCGTCTGCCTCTGCCCCTCCTCCAGACCCCAAGTGTGGGGAACAAGTGCTCCAGGGCACCCCATTGGGTGTATCTTCGTCTTCCGAGGCCTCCCCTGATCATTCAGAGGAGCCCCCTCGAAAGAGGAAGCATGTTGACTCCCCTGAGTCTGTCACTTCAGATTCCGACTTAGAGGATTCGGAAGGGTCCCAGAGATCCCCCTCTGAGGACGTCTCTTTCTCAGACATCTTTGAGATACTTAGGCAGAGGGGGAACTGGGCTACCCTTAACCCTTCCGAGGATGTCTGTATTCCTGGATGCGTTTGGTTCCCGACCCTCCACCTCCTGGGTGTCTCCGCCTTTCGATCCACTGATGTCTGTGGTGGCTCTGAAGGCCTGGTCAGCCCCAGACACAGTGGAACCAACCCCCCGAAGACCCACAAAATTTATTACTGTACCACAGGACAAGCAATTTCTGACTGGTGTTCCCGTTGATGCCATGGTGGTAGCAGCGGCCACAAAAAAGGAGTTGGTTGAAACTTCTTCGTCTGTCCATCCCCCTAATAAGGAATGTAGGACGATGGATAGATATGGGAAGCGGATGTTTTCCTCAGCGACCTTCTCCATGAGGTCGCTGAACTATTTGTGCCACTTTACCCACCTTCAAAGGGATCTCCTTAAAGAGCTAGGAGGTACCCTTCAAGATCCATCAGCTGCAGGGGCCCAGGCTAAGGTTGCCTCCCAGCTGGCGACTCAAAATTCGGTAGCAAACTCCTCATGCGGCTCATCTCTTATGCAGCTGATGGCGCAAGTAGGGCTGCAGGCACAGGTGTGGCTTTGAGGACACATGCTTGGATGTGGTTATGCAACTTTGCAGAACCCTTCAGAGCGTCTTTCACCAACACACCCTTTGGCTGTGCTCTGTTTGAACCACAGGTGAAGGATACGCTTACAAGGTTTGAACAGGAAGGCAAGACTCTGTGCTGTGGGAGTCCATTTTTCCACTCCAAGACCGTATCCCAAGGGTCAGAAGAGTGGGAAGATGTGGTTCCGGAAACCCCAGGGAGCCGTGCCTGACACATGGAGAGTTCCCCTCCAGGGGCAGTGGAAGGAACAACAATAGACGCTGCCCTAGGGGCAGAGGGGGTCTGCAAAATTAGGCCAAAGAGAATCTTTCTCTGACAAGCCCTTCCAGCATCCCTGAAGTGCTGTCCGGCTGTCCACCTTCGAAGGCAGTTGGGGGAAAATTATCGCTGTACCCAAAAGCCTGACAAAGTATAATACAAGACAAATGGGTACTGTCTGTCATATCAGAAGGCTACAAAATCCTTTTTTTTTGCACTCACCGCATTCCCAACATATCCCTTCCAGATGTTCCACCCAGTGTAAAGGATCAAGCAGTTCAAGACATTTCAAAACTGCTAAGAAAGAGCCATCCAGCCAGTCCCAGCAGACCAGCAAGGATCCGGAATTTACTCAAGGTTCTTTTTGGTACCAAAAAAGACGGGACTGGAGACCCATTCTGGATCTCGGCAGACTAAACAGGGTCTGTTCAAAGAACGAAGTTCCGGATGGTCACGCTACAGTCCATTTTACCCTTTCTGGGCCAGGACAATTGGATGTGCTCCATAGATCTTCAGGATGCGTACTACCATATCAAAATGGACAGACGCTCCAGAAGATTCTTCTGCTTCCGGCTGGGAGCCAGTCATCAGTTCAGAGCTCTGCCCTTTGGTCTCACCACAGCCCCCAGGGTGTTCAAATGCTTGGCAGTAGTTACTGCTCACCTGAGACGTCAAGGATTCTAGGTGTTTCCATATTTAGACGACTGGCTCCTTACTGCTACCACCACACATCACCTGCTGTGAGCCAGAGACTACACCATCCAAACTTCACAATAAATTTCGAAAAGTCTGCATTGTCGCCTTGTCCCCTTGTCAATCTATCACCTTTATAGGCGCAAACTTAAATACAAAGGACATGTCAGTGAGACGACTTTTAGTGCTAAACATTTGCCGACATGTGCAGGTCTTATTAGGATGCAAAAAAATTCAGGCCAGATTCGTCCTAAAAACCTTGGGTCTCATGGCAGCGGCTATCTTACTAGTTCCCCTTGCTCGCCTTCATATGAGGATTCTTCAGTGGATGCAGTTCACCCAGTGGTCTTTACAACAACTTCCAGTGTCACACAAGATAATGATCACACAGACCTGCAAAAACCAACTTGCTTGGTGGATGGTTTCCCATGAGTTCCCCAGGGCAGACCATTTGCTCTTCCTCCTCCAGTGGCTACGGTGACCACGGATGGCCTCCCTGATCGGGTTGGGGGCATTTTCAGGGCAGAACAGTCTAAGGCACCTGGCAGCCTCACGAGTACCATCTCCATATCAATGTCTTGTAGATGAGGGCTGTGCTTTTGGCGTTGCAAACTCTTCACAACCCTCTTCCCACCGGGACCATTGCAATTCAAACAGACAATATGTCGGTAGTGTGGTACATCAATAAGCAGGGCGGAATCAGGTCCTACCCCCTATGTCGAGAAGCACTTAGACTCTGGCAGTTGGCGATCTCTTCCCAATGGTTTCTGATAGCAGCGCACATCCCTGGGAAGTCCAATGTTATAGCGGACAGGCTGAGCAGAGCAATTCCCATGCCTCACGTGTGGTCTCTCAGACAGTGGCGGACCAAATCTTCCTCAAATGTGGTCAGCCTTGCTGCGACCTTTTTGCCACCCCCTACAACAGCAAGTGCGACAATTTCTTCTCTTTCCTCCCTCTTCCCGGACACTCCCCCAGAGACGCTCTAGTTCACGATTGGCCTCAGGGACTTCTTTATGCATTTCCTCCGTTTCCCTTGATTCCCAAACTAATTCAGAAAGCTACCACATTGGGATGCAAGATGATCCTCATTGCCCCTTACTGACCTCGACAAATTTGGTTCCCGTTCCTGCATCATCACTCTGGAGCAACCCTGGACCCAATTCCAGACCACCTGGTCCATCAGTCGGTCGGGCTGCCCCAATCCCTTAAATCTCTCCAGCTCACTGCTTGGCTGCTCCACTTCCAACCTTAGCCAGGCTTCTGAACATCTCCCACTCGGTGCGTGAAATCATCTTATCGCATAAGTCTACCACTAGAAAGACTTATGCTAGTAAGTGGAAACGTTTCTCTTTCTGGGCAGAGGCTAGGAATATAGATCCCTTTTCAGCCCCTGTGCACCAGATTTTGGATTTTTTAGCAGAACTTTTTCATGCTGGATCTTCTGCCACAATTAGAGTTCAGTTAGCTGCAATTTCCAACTTTCATACAGGTCTATCAGATGCTAGTATTATGTCCCATAAGCTTTGTAAAGCTTTTCTCAAAGGGACTACTTTACTCAGGCCCCCAGTGAGTGATCCCCCTCTGCCGTGGGATCTAAATTTGATTTTAGCTTCCCTGATACTGCCCCCCTTTGAACCTGCAGATTCCTGTTCTTTGAAGTTTCTCTCTTGGAAAACCCTTCTGGTTGCAATTACTTCAGCCAGAAGAGTTTCTGAACTTCAGGCTCTCCTTACTTAGTTTTCCACAATGACAGAGTTTCTCTCGGGACTAATCCTTCCTTCCTTCCAAAGGCTTATTCTGACAATAACTTAAGTCAGTCTATTGATTTCCCTGTATTTTTTCCAAATTATTCCAACAAGGCGGAATACAAATTGCATCAGTTGGATGTTCATAAACAGTTAAGTTTTTGCTTGCATAGAACTAAACAAATCAGAAAATCAGACCAGCTGTTCCTGTCCTATGCTGAGGGTAAACAAGGTCTACCTGTCTCTAAAGTAATGTTATCTAGGTGTGTTTGACATCTATTATTACATTTATACATCAGCTGAGGAATAAGAGCTTTCTGCTAAACCAAAAGATCACTCCACTAGAGCTCTAGCTACTTCAGTGGCTTTTCAGACAAGATTGCCAATGGAAGCTATTTGTGCGGCAGCTACATGGGCCAATCCTCATACCTTTATTTCACATTATAAGCTGGATGTGGCCTCCAGGAGCAGAGCTGATTTTGGTTCCACTGTTCTGAAGAGTCTGTTCCGATGAGCCACCTAGGATTGAGGTGCTAGGGACGCTGTCCCAACCAGCAAGAATGAAGGCGAGATAGACAACTTAACATTAAGAAGTTATGTACCTACCATAACGTTCCATATTAGTTGTCTTCTCGCCTTCTTTCTTGCGTCCCACCCGCCATCCCCCTGTCCTAGTAGTCAGAGAAGAGTTCCTTATGTTTTTCTCACTGGCTGAGTCTTCTCTGGCTATTCCTTCTGACTAGTAGCCTCTCCAGTAGGATTTATGCATTCTAGGCAGGATTCCTGTATTATTATTTTTATTATTATGTCTGCAGTTAGACTTACCAAACGAGATCTGGGTATCTAGCGCCAGGCATCATGGGATATAAGGGGGCTTCGAGCCAGTAGGCAGCTCTCGAGCTTTTGAAGATGGCCGAGTCAGAGCAGAGGATCGGCTCTGAACCCAACCAGCAAGAAAGCAGGCGAGAAGAAAACTAACATGGGATGTTATGGTAGGTACATAACTTCTTATTTTTTGCTGTTTAAGTACTTCATGTGTCCTACTTTTTAGTCTTCTTTGATTGTCTGCCTTAGTCTAGTTTATCCAATTTTAACAAGTCCTGAATACTATTGATGATGGATTGTAGCTCCTCCTCCACAGTGACTTCAAGTGTTGCCTTAGACTGACTAATTTTCATTTGATGTTTTCAATGTGAAGTTTTGACAGGAAATGTTTGAGTGGATTTTTTTTCACCAGACAGTCCCAAATAATTTCCAATTCTTTATTTAACCTTTTTAGAAGTTTGTTTGGTGAAATTAAAAATTAAATCCTGTCAAAAATGTATAAACGCAGAAAAAAATTCTTGTGCTGTTAACTGCTTGCCATCTTGGCCACACCCCTCCCTTGCCTCATTAGTTCAGAGGGCCAAGGTGTAATCCCTCTGATCCCAGTAGAGGAATAGGCTCTAGGAACACTGATCTAAATGTGCCAAGGTTCCGAACCTTCTAAGATGGCACTGCAGATGTCACCCTAACAAGAAAGGGAGCAAAAAAAGAAACTTAGTCCCGTTTAGCTTCCAGGGAAAAAGAATGGGTAGATTTTTCTCAGGTGGTGGTTAAAGCAATTATGTCCCTGAAGCCTCCATCCTTTGTGACCTAGCCTACAGAGAGACTACACCACAGAAACAAGCATTGGATTCTTCATCCTCTGAAGAACAACCAGAAGAAGATTCGGACCATTCTTCGGACTACTCTTCATTACTTCATTCACCAGAACAGTTGTCCTCTGTTAAGGGAGAGTCCCTCTCTCCCGACTCCCCTTTAAAAGAGGCTTCCTTTGGAGAAACATTGCGAAGCATGATGAAACTTCAAATGGCAATCTAAACAGATGTCAGAGGTACAAAAGAGATATTACGACGTTTTGGAGATACACTCATGCACAACCTTCAAGTCTCCTCTGTGGTAGAAGTTTACTTGTACACATGTTAAGCTAATGCCGCCATACATGATTCTCTGCCTCCAGCACCCAAAGGACCAGACAGGTTTTACAAATTTCCAGATGAACTTCAGTACCTGTACAGAAATTGTGTAGTGGATCCCACTGCAGTTTCTCCTGGCCTGGGATGAGCCTTCCAAGCTGTTTCCCAGCAGTTATGTGCTTCCAGTCGAGCAATGAATGGGTGGGGGTAAAAAGTGTACATTTCCTCCAGACTGACTTTCAGAGCCGTTAACCACCAAACTCAAATGACTGTGCTTTAGTCCTTAAATAAGGCCATCAAAAGAGCATCAGATAACAGAATCTGAACGTACTCAGATCCTTGTAACCCAGGCTTCTCAACTAGCCAGGCACAGTATTAAATACTTCTACTGCAGTTGCAACTGGCTTAGTTATCAAGAGGTAGTGCCTGGCTGCAAGGTCAGCGTATTCCTGATTACTTCAAATCTAAAGTTTTAGATGCTGTTCTGAATAGTAACCTTTTGGCTCCCAAGCTGATGGTCTTTTCAAAGCATTACAGGAACAAAGCAGTGCAAGACTGTCAGATTCTTCTTTCCAGAGTTCCTAGTTACCATAGAAATTATCCAGCAAAATCTTCCTTTGAGAGGTTCAAGATCCTATCATAAGCAGAGGAAAACACTTAGGAACAGAAACCCAGATAAACCTCAGAAGGATAACCCCTTAAGGTAGGACTCATTTTGATATCATGCCTCTGACCATCTTCGTTTTCCACCCCCAGACCTTCCACACCCCCCTCTCGAGACAACTTTTTTTCTCTCCCCATTCTGGGAAACAGTCAACTCGGAAAAGTGAGTCCTGAATATCAGAGGGATAGTCCATAGCTTGTGAAAGCATTCCCTCGGGGGGGGGGGGTCTCCCTGCTTTCTCCCAACCATACTCCTCCCAGGCCCTGACATCCAAGTTGTGCCAGTGCAACAAACCATAGCGAAGGTCCCCTTGGCCTTCTTAAGAAAAGGTTTCTGTTAAAGAATCTTTCTGCCCTAAGGTAAGAGAGCCAGTGGAGACCCATTCCGGACCTCTCTCAACTAAACACTTTCCTAAAAGTGCCCACTTTCAAATGCTTTATTTGCGCACACTTCTGACTTTCCTTCTTCCTCAGGCTTTTCTGGTATCCTTAGACATAAAGGATGCATATCTTTACATTCCAATTAGTCCTGCCTACAGAAAATTTATCAAGTTCTTTACTGTATCATCACATTTTCAGTTTACTGCTTTGGCCTTTGGTCTCTAAAGCTCCAAGGGTTTTTGCTAAGTGTTTAGCTCTAGTAGTGGCCTTTTATTGCACTCAGAGAATACAAATTTTCCCCTGACTGGATGGACCTGATCTAGACTGTGTCCAAGGACATCCTCCTCAAGCATCTTCATTACACTGCATGTCTCCTGACTCTGTTGGGCTGCAAACTGGACACTTTCACAATGTGTGCCTTTATAGCTCAGGAAAAAGTTGAAACCCTAATCAGCTACTTCAGAATATATGCCACTGGGACTTGGTGCATGGCAAGAGGGATCCTCAGGGCTCTGGAGTTTATGGCTGCCACAGTTCCTATACTCTCCCTTGTTGGACTGCACATGAGAAAAAAGTGGTATCTGAAGTCCGTGGTCCCAGCATTCATACCCCCTCGATGCCTACTTCCCTCTTCTGCCTTCAAGAAGGAACGTTTTTGGTGGAGCAGTCAGGTGACACTCAACCTGGGCCTTCCATTTACTCCAGTCTCCCGCAACTAAATCCTGTTCATAGACTCGTCAGGGCATGGAGGGCTTTCAAAGGAGCTCACAAAGTTCAGAGGGAATGACCTGCCCACTTGGTAAAAGAACATGTCAGTCTAAAAAAAAAAAAAGTGCACTTCCACAGGCCCTGCAAACCATATCGCATCTCTGAAAGCCAGGCACTCTGCTGTACACACAAACAAGCAGGGAGGCAGAGGGTATTAGCCCCTGTGCAAGCTGGCACAGGATGCCCGGCACTTTGCTTCCCACCTGTGTCTTGCAATGTATATCCCCTCAGAAAAACGTGGTGACAGACTTTTTTTGAGCAGGGACATGGAGGAACTTCTTTAGTGGTCTTAGAACATGAAGTTCTTCAAAGCTACCCCACTTCATTGAGGAACACCACAGATGTACCTTTTCACCGCTCTGGAACATCATCTCCCTCTTTTCTGCACCAGGAACCAGTCTCCACTAGCCTGGAAAGTCAAATGCCGCCTTCTAGTGGACAAGGACATTCCTCTATGCATACCCTCCTCTGCCTCCAAGACTTCTGCTCATTGTCGAGAATGAGTCTCCAAAATGTGATCTGGCCAAGGCAGCATTAGATGTTCATCTCACCTGTCAAAGGGAAATTTCTGGAAAGTCCCTCTACAACCATATCTCATTACTTAACAGAAGGGGCAGCTCCATCACAGCCTCAGACATTTTTAAGCTAAAGAAACACACACGCTAGGCCCCAACACACATACAGGCCCTAACGAACCAGCGAGGGACAGGGAGGGAAAAATATATTTTTTTATGGGTAGAGGGAGAAGCTAGGAGCTCAGATCTAAGGTGTTGAAAACTGCCGGCTTGGATCCGAAGTCGGATCTGATACCCACAGGTTGCTGACAAATGAAGTTCATCTACTCAGATGGAACGTTATGGTGAGTACATAACTTCTTATTCTCCCAGTTTTTTACATCACTTGTCTGTTCAGACTGTGCACCTCTTTGCTGACCAGTCCCCTATCTCACTTGTCTTCAGGCTGTTGCCTTGGAGGTATTCTGAGGCATTCGCATGTATGTCCATCTGTATACCCCTACGCAGATGAGCTAAGGTCAACATCTAGACATACTCACTTGGAAGGTAAAGCTTTAGTACCCCTTGTTGGATGTCAGTGGACCAAAAACCCATCTGGTGTGAGTACTGCAGTGGTAATTTAGATCTACTTTTATGATGAGTTCTTTCACAGCTATACTTTCATACCTTATTCAGATGATGAAGAAACCTGCACTGCCTCAGCATGTGAACGTTTTGTGCAGTGTGGGTCACTAGTACATCCCCAAACTGTCAGCTCAGGTAGGTAGCTTGAAGGGTAGGTCAGTTACCCTGTGGTCACTTTTATCCTTGGACTGCACTGAAAGTTGAGGGAAGCTAAAACCGAAGTACTATAAACTTATACATAGCTAGATGTAAATATTTTCCACTTATGCCAGAGGATAAGCCAGCACACAAAATGGATGGACATGCCTGTGATTCTCCATGATCTGCTCAAGCTGTTAACCTCTTTTATTCTGTACTACCCCACAGAACAAAGGAGAATCATTTATACCCTGAATGTGTGTAGGCAACTGAGATTTTACCTTGACAGACCGAAAGGCAATTAGTTATTCATAGCCTTTGGTAAGGGGAAGGAGGGCAGGCCTCAAACAGACCATTTCTCAGAGGCTAGCTCACTGCATCATCTCCTGTTCTTTCCATGGGAAGACTGTGCTGGGGCATAGAGGTTCAATCTGAGGCCACAGCTGCCACCTCTGCATTCCTCAGAGGGGATGGCATCCAGGCCAGACTAGACACATTACCAATTCATCTCTCCATTTCTTCCCGAAGTATTGTAACCTGGTCATTACATTTAAAAGCAAAGGAAGATTTTCTATAGCCACCCAACGTCTACTAAAATTTCACCTTCTCATTGGTAGCATCTGGTCCATGGACTCTGGGAAGTCTTCCCAAGAGTTACCATTGTGTATGTACCAATGAACAATATAGGTGCTGTTAGTGAGTTGTTCCCTGTAGTTCAGGGTTTGAGTTCCCCCAGTTTGCAGCTGTCTGCAGTGCAACTCTGATCAGGTCACTTAACCAGGCAGTGCTCTTGAGGCAGTTGGGAAATTGGGCAGTGCTCCTCTGTGGTTTCCTGGACTTACATGCCCAGTGTTGTATTAGAAATTTACCATCATTGTAGATGCTGATGTATGCTCACTGTTGCAGGAGTTTTTTTTTCTCTTCCCATCTTTTGCCATTCCTGTAACAATTGAGGTTGGAGTACGTACTCGGTCATCTCTGTGCTTGCTTTCCTTGTTTTATAGCTGCACAGTACCCCCCCCCCCCTGCAATTGACCTAATATGTGAGGAAGGGAGCTTAGAAGGGGAGGTTTCAAGGATGTGCTGCCTTTCTGGTGTATTTGTGCCAGTTGGGCTGCCCATGCTTTGATCCCAGGCTAGATGTATTAAGTTGACAAAGGTAAGAAAGAGCTAAAGATAGCCTAGGCATATGCACCACTTATACCTCAGACTTGCTGGAGTCCAAGTAGGGGGGCATCTAACTGGCTTGGGAGGGAGAAATACGAAAAACTCTGGAATTCGGGCATTCAGCAGCAGAACTCAAGTGTTAATCACTACTGCAGTAGTGGATGTGCTTTAACATGTACAGTTGTGGCAAGCTGCTAACACAGCTGCATTTATCAAAATAAAACAAATTCCACTTCTGTAGACATGGTAGGAAGGGGGTTGTGATTTGATATTTTGCTTAGCCCTTTAATTCTCTTAATACAGTTTCAAAGTCTTAAGTAATCAAATAGTGAGACAACAAATTGTTTTCCTCTGTGTTCTCCTACACACATGCCGTAAACCTGTTTTTTTCCCCCAGTATATTTTTATCCATATTTTGTCATTCCACATTTTTTTCAGTAGAAAAATCAGTGAAGTCTCAATTAACTGGAGCTCAACCAACCATCAAAAAAAAAAATAAAATTACAGTACAATTTTCATGTGTTGCACTTTTTAACCCCTGCAGAAAAGTACCGTACATTTCTAGAGTTTGTGTTTTAAAAAGGACGATGTGAATAAGTTTCCTCTCTCGCCAGCCTGAGAACAAGTCAACCCAAAGTAATACTGTATCCTATACTATTTGGCAGGCCGGTTTCTAATAGTAACTCTCAAGCAACCAGAAACTACAGATCTGATATTGTTAATCCTCGTTCATTCCTTATGCATGGGTATCTGTTCCGAGCTCGGAACCGAGCCGGCCATTTTCCAAGCTCGTGTCCGCTTCAAACTCTTGAGCTAAACTCTTACCCACAATCCCCCTCTCCCTGTTATCTCAGATTTCGTTTGCCGCGTTGCCATTCAGTCATGTCAAGTTACTCTTCTCGAGCTAAGTATAGTCAATAGTTGTTTAATAGCTTTATAGAATACTTTTCTGTCAGAAAAGTTCATATTTTATTGTCTTACCCTGTCGCATTTAGCGCTTATAATTTTTTCAGGTTTTTGTGCCTTTTCTTTACCACTTTACCGCAAGGTATTCTCTCTCTACCATCGTTGGTAATCCTTTCACCCTTTTCTCTCATACCTTCGGATACTCTCTTGTACCATTGTTGGTAATTTTTTCTACTGTTGAATTTACTGTTATGGCAGATAAGAAAGGTAGTCCGGGATTTAAGCGGTGTTCCGATAGTGGACACAAACTGCTTACTAATGATGCACACTCTTTGTGTGTGTATTGTTTGGGAGCTTCCCATTTTTCTTTTGATCCACCCTGTACTGTTTGTGACAACTTTTCTAATAGAACCTTGTTGGAAAGGAAAAAACAGCTGATACTGCAGGGACTTTTAAAATCTCCCTTTTCAGAGTCTATTTCTGGGTCTGAGGCCTCAATTCCTCCTAGAGCCCATAAGAAAACCTTGGATGTTTCTACTGAGGCTAAATATTTGCCTTTGTTCCCGGCTGGTGACTCCCACAAACCAAAACCTAAAAAGGCTTAAGTTTCAGCTCTGGAGCTTTCTCAGTCAGCCCCAGTGCTTTCGGTGCCTAGACCTTCGGCACCAAGGCCTTCGGCTCCATTAGTGATTTCCTCTCCATCTTCTCCTACAGCCTTCTATATATCTGCACTGAGGGGCTCCTCAGTTGACCATTACTACTGTATCGGCACTGTCCGTTCAGTCTGCGCATACCTTGAACGCGTCTGCTCCGAGATCTTCCTCTGAACAGACAATATTGACTCCAGTTTTGTCGGTTCCAGCTTTGGCATCGACAACCACTTCGGCAATGATCCCTTTGTCGGTGCAGACAATGACCTCTGCACCGATGACGACTTCGGTGCAGACAACAGTAGTCCAGTCTTTCTTGGCACCGTTGTCCTCTGTGCAGTCAGATGAGATAGGCAGAGAGTCTGCCTCTTTTGTGGACAGGCCTGTTTCTCCCTCAGTCTCCGTGACGTCCACTAGAAGCCTTTCTGAATGTGTTGCATTTTGTGGACCAGGCATTCTTGGCCAGAGGTATCCCAACCCTCAAACTGTCCTTCTTTTGGAGGTGATCACCCATCTCCAAAGACCCCTCCTTATTCTCCTCCTTCATTGCCTTTGAAGTCTGTGGATATAGCACAGTCCTTCCCCTTCTGCGGTTCCCTTTATGGATCTCCCTAAGGAATCGCAGTTGCCTTCGTGACAGGAAAGTTTTGCTACGACCCAGGATTTCAGCTTTGACACACATAGCCCCAGGGACTCCGGATCAGCAGGCTGAGCCACTTAGGGAAGGGATGCCTCCTGGCCTAGACACACACTCCTCTTCGGGTGGACCAGCCTTCCAACTGATGGTGAAGGCTTTTGCTGCTGCTGGCGATACTGGACAGTGTACCTCCGCCCTCCTCTGGTACACTGGTTTCACAAGTCGCATCTAGCGGACACCGGTTGCAAGGGCCGAAGGACATATTCCCTCAGGAATCCCCCTTTCCATGGTCTTTCCCAGCTTCTCCCACTGAGGAGGTCCACCAGAAATGCTTGTGTAAGAGGAAGCACATGGACTCCACAGAGGAGTCCCTCACTGAAGACAGATTACGATGAGGGGGAAAGGATCCCCTCTGTCACCCTCTGAGGTATTCTTTGGTGATATCCTCTAAATCCTGAAACAGAGAGGCGACTGGCAGTTCTCTAATCTGACTTCTGAGGAATCTGTGTTCCTGCATGCCTTTCGCGCACAGCCCCCTACCTCCTGGGTTACTCCACCTGCCGATGAACTTGTCAAGCTCATCGTGTAGCGTGCTTGGAAGGCTCCTGATACCATCGAAGCTTTTCCCCGGAGACCAGATAAGATCTTGTCCCCTTCTGCTTCAGATCCCCATTGCTCCAAAGGTCTTCCTGTGGATGCTTTGGTGGTGGCGGTCGCAACAAAAAAGGAACTGGCAGAAGAAAGCCAGACTGTCCATCCACCTAAGAGTCCCAGGCCCTGGACAGGATAGGGAAGCGCACCTTTGCTTCAGCGACCTTTGCTATCAGGTCCCTGAATTATATGGCACATTTTACCAGGCTTCAAAGGGATCTGGTTTCTGAGCTGAGACCTTGGCTGGTGCAGTGTCTGAGGTCCGTGACAGTGGCCTCTCAGCTGGCCACCATTAAGTCTATATCTAACTCCTCTATGCGACTGATATCTCGCGCATCAGGAGGAGCAGCTAGAGTGGTGGGTTCAGCTGCAGTCTTGAGACGACATGCCTGGATGCGCTTGTGCAACTTCACAGAACCCTTTAAGTCTTCTTTTCTTAATGCCCCCATTGAGGCTTCCTCATTATTTGGGCCCAAAGTTAAAAGCACACTGGCCAGATGTGAACAGGACGGCAAGACCCTTTCTGCCGTAGGTGTCTGTTATTCTTCCCCTCAACATGCTTTCTCCTGAAATCAAAAGAGTGGGAAGATATGGTTCAAGAAATGTCAGGGTCCTTTCGGTGACACGGGCTGAGTTCTCCCCCAGAGGCAGAGGGGGAAACTCTGAGAAGATGCTCCTTTCGGGGCAGAGGGGGTCCGCATAACCAGGGCTCCAGGGATTCTTTCCCTGGTCAATCCTACCAGCGCTTCTGAAGTGGCCCAACTCCTTTCCTGTGGAGGTGGTTGGGAGATGTTTCTCCTTGTACCCTTCTGCCTGGCTAACCATCACCACCGATTCCTGGGTACAAAGTATTATAACCAGAGGTTATCATATCCCTTTTGATCTTTGTCCCGTCCCTTCAAAAAAATCTTCCTGACATTCCACCCAGTCAAAGGGAAGAAGCAGCACTAGAGATAGAGAAGTAGCTAAAAGAGAGTGTCATCCAAATAGTCCCTCCAGACCAGATAGGATCCGGATTCTACTCTACTGTTTTTGGTGCCAAAGAAAACTGGGGACTGGAGACAAATTTTGGATCTCGGTGTATTGAACAAGTTTGTCAGAGTACAAAAATTCTGGATGGTCACAATACAGTCTCTCCTCCCGCTTTTGGAAAAAGACGATTGGATGCACTCTATAGATCTTCAAGATGCGTACTACCACAGAAAGGTGGACAGGCCATCAAGAAGATTTCTGCGCTTTCGTGCGGGAGCCAGTCACTACCAGTTCAGAGTACTGCCCTTCGGAGACTCTACAGCCCCCAGAGTGTTCACAAAGTGCATGGCAGTTGTCACAGCTCACTTGCGACTTCAAGGATTCCAGGTGTTTCCATACCTAGACGACTGGCTCATTTCCACCCCCACCAGACATCATCTGGAAAAAGCCTTATCTTATTCTCTCTCTGCTGCTCAAAGGCTAGGCATAACCATAAACTGGCAGAAATCCAGTTTCACCCCATCTCAGTCGACATAGTTTATAGGGGTTATCTTGGACACAAAAAACTGCAGATCTGCTATGCCAGAGCACAGAATTCTAAGGATAAAGCAACAATTAATCCCAATCCTTTCAAAGGAAAATTCCACGGCTCATTCAGTTCTTTAGCTGTTGGGTTCCATTGCAGCCTCCATTACCATTGGCGAGGTTTCACATGAGGCTTCTACAATGGCTACTGCTCACCCAGTTGGTATCCTTTTCAGCATCCTCTTTAAGCCATGATTCGAGTAACCCACAGGTGCAAACTGGATTTAAATTGGTGGATGACAATCTCTCACAATGGTCTTGCCCCTTCTTCTCCCAGCAACCCAAGGCCACAGTGACTACGGATGCCTCCCTGATAGGGTGGGGGGGCTATGTCAGGGACAAAGTCCAAGGCACTTCGTCCGAACAGGAGGCCCATCTGCATATAAATGTTCTAGAGCTGAGGGCTTTGCTTCTGGCATTGCAAGCATTTCATCCCCTGCTGCTGTCTGGGACAACTGCAATTCAATCAGACAACATGGGGGTAGTCTGGTACATCAACAAGCAAGGTGGAACCAAATCTTACCCCCTTTGTTGAGAGGCCATGAGGATATGGCAAATGGGCGATGGCTACCAACTGTTTTCTTCTAGCAACGCACATTCCAGGGAGTTCCAACATGACAGCAGACAGGCTCATCAGGTGCATTCTTCAACCTCACGAGTGGTCCCTGAATCCCCTGATAGCGGCGTAGATCTTCCACCTCTGGGGCCGTCCTTGCTGTGACCTCTTTGCGTCCCCGACCAACTACAAATGCAGCAACTACTTCGCCCTGATTTCCCCTCCGGGACAGTCACCCATGGATGCTGTAGTCCACGATTGGCCCTCGGGTCTTCTTTACGCATTTCCACCCTTTCCCCAGTTTTTGAAGAAAGCCATTCGGTTGAAGAGCAAGGTGATCCTCTTAGCACCATATTGGCCTCGACAGATTTGGTTCCTCTTCCTTTGGCCTCACCTACTAGATCGACCATGGATTCTCCATCCAACCCTGGAGTTGATCTGACACCCACAGAACCTGATTCATCCCAACTTGAACAGCCTGAAGCTCACAGCTTGGCTACCTCAGTTCCCTTGATTGCCAGGCAGAATGATCTTTACCAGTACGTGATATTTTCATTGCTTCTCATAAGTCTTCCACTAGAATTACTTATCTGAGCAAGTGGAAAAGATTTACCTGTTGGCTGAAAGATAAACAAGTAGACCCGTTTTCAGCGTCAGTGTGTAATACTAGACTTTCTGGCCGACCTGTTTCTATCGGGTCTATCGGCCTCTACCATTAGATTTCATTTGGCTGCAATTTCTGATTTTCATGAGGGTGTCCGAGATTCTTCTCTCATGTCCCATAAATTGTCCAAGACCTTCATAAAAGGTGTGAATCATCTGAAGCCACCTTTTAGCGAACCTATTCAACCATGGGATTTATTAGCTCTACAGGCTTTGACAATGTCACCTTTTGAACCAGCCTCTTCTTGCGACCAAGTATTTGTCATGGAAAACCTTGTTTTTGGTCGCTGTTATTTCTGCCAGATATATTTTTGAACTTTAAGCGTTGTCAAGAGTCCATACTTGATTTTTCATAGAGAGAGTGTCCCTGAGAACCAATCCATCATTTCTGCCTAAAGTGATCTCTGAAAATCTGTTTTGACTTACAGGACTAAATCCTTTCGGAAATCTGACCAATTATTTTTGGCTTTTTCTGGACCTAGGTTAAGTTCTGCTGTTGCTAAGGTCACATTAGCTAGATGGTTGAAGGACTGTGTGACCTTTATTTATTCACAACATAATATCTCGTTACCTACTACCATGAACGCTCATTCAACAAGGTCGGTGGCAACTTCTGCTGCCTTCCATGCCAGAGCTTCTTTACATGACATCTGTGCAGCTGCAAATTGGGCTACGTCTCATACCTTCATCAATCATTACAAACTGGATTTGGCCTCCAGGGGAAGAGCGTCTTTCAGTTCTATGGTGCTCAGGAATGTCCTTCCATGAGAGCCTCCCGGGAATAGAGGTAGCTGAGGACTCTGTCCCATGCATAAGGAATGAACGAGGATTAACAGTATCAGATAAAAAAGTTGTCTTACCATAACGTTCCATCTGTATTGTTGATCCTCGTTCAGTCATTACGACCCTCCCTCCTGTGGTTTCTAGTGGATCTCACCACCCGGTTCTCTTAGGCTATTTGACCAGAGGTAGCCTCTACCTTCTTTGACTTGCAAACTCAGTCTGAGGTAACGGAGAGGGGGATTGTGGGTAAGAGTTTAGCTAGAGAGTTTGAAGCTGACGTGAGCTTGGAAAATGGCCGGCTCTGTTCCGAGCTCGGAACCAATACCCATGCATAATGACTGAACAAGGATCAACAGTACAGATGGAACGTTATGGTAAGACATAACTTCTTTTTATCTGTCTACCAATCCCCATGGGTGCTGATTAATTGTTTACTGTATAGCTTTTATAAACACACTGAACAGCGTAGAATTTCTAAGACAAACTGCAAAAACAATTCTAAAGAAGTTCTGTGTTCTATTAAAATAGAATGAAAGTGCTAAAACTAGGTTTCCTAGCACTCTCCTTCCCTGGTTCGTAGGAATGTTTTATCAGTATAGCTTTCTTTTTCCATTTGTCTCCTGTCATTACTTAATGAAGATTTCCCGGTCTTTATTTTTATATTTGTTTGACATTTGTTGACTGGGCAATAGCCATTTTTCAGCGTTGGCCAGAGGAGAAAAGCTCCAGTTATACAAGTGAAAAAGATACATGCATAAAAACTAACGATACAGAGAATAAAAGTAAATACTTTCAAATTATTTCCAAGGATTTAACAAGAGGATACGCTTCAGGTAATCTGTTGCATTTATGTAAGGCAAAATGTAATACAGCTTTAATGTAAGGAGTTAGAGTAGGATTTAAATAGCGGAAGGTAAAAGGAAGTTTGGAGGTAGAAGTAACATCAGTGTTAGTGGTAAGGAGAGGATAGGTGTAATGGAGGGGGAGGGGAGTTTAGGTTGGGTTGGGGCATAAGCAGGACTGAGTTTAGCAGGCTGTCTTTCAAAGATTTTTTGAAGCAGTTAGTGTTAGAGGTGGTAGTCAAACATAGAGGAAGTTTATTCCATGCATATGTAACAGAGTGATTATAAAGGAATTTGCCTGTTTTTATTGGGCTTATAAATTTCTAGGAGGTGTTGGTCAGAGCTACGGAGTGTATGATTGGGAGTTCAGGGAGAGATGAGTGAGAGCAGGACAGGTGTAGAATTTTTTTAGGATGGAGTGAGTCAGGTGTAGCTGAGATAGCAATAGTTGGAATTCAAGCCACTGCAGGCTTTTCAAAGATAGATAGTAGGGCGATTATTGTAGTTGAGGGCCTCACCAGATGCGCAGTAGCAAGCCCCGCCCAAATCCCACCCCCGATATGTCATTCATGAATATGCATTCCCTCTGAATGTACAACCGAAGAAAAAGTGCACTGACATTGTAATATGACAGTAAATATAACAAATTGTTCACCAACATCTGTAATTAAGTTTTATTGCACTAATAAAATATACTATAATCAGTAAAGAAACAAAACCGTGAAAACACATCAGGCTTTTTATCGTGTAGCATTATAGTTCTCTCTGTCAGAGTTGAAATGCGATGGTTCACTGTCTCAATGTCCAAACGGACTTATTTTTTGTGCGGGTGTCACAGCCAACTCTTCCTCAATATCATTGGCAGGACCTTTTATTAAGAACAGCTTTCCTGGGCGATACTGTATTAACCATTTGTGTACATTTAATATTTTCATATAATGTATGCACAAGCAAATTAAATATGCAGACTGGGTTGTCACTCAATTTGTGACACGCCCACTTCTGCGCAAAACAAATGGGTGAGGCCCTCTACTACAATATTGCAGAGAGTAGTGCGAGCAATAGGGTTGATTTGCAGCAAATCTAGCAGTTTTATATGTGAGTTCCAGTTTAGATAGAAGATTAGATTGTAGGTTAGTGCGGATTGGGGTGGCATAAAATAGAGTGGGAAGTTGGAAAGCTTGTGCAAGAGCGAGATTATATTCATTTGTGAGGTATTTTTTCTGCCTGTAGAGCAAGCCCAGTTTTTGGCGAGACTTTTTGATGCAGTTTTGGATGTGGAGATTGAATTTTCGTTTAACATCAATTGCGACTCAGTAGCCGAGTGCGAGGTTCTACTATGATGGTTGTGTTATTGAGGGAGATGACAGTGAAGGTAGATTTGTGCTGTTGGCATTGGTTGTGTTGTAATTTCTTGAAAGCTTCTGTCTGGAGAGAGATTTTCTTAAGTTCTATTTTTACTTGAAAGCTCTTCATCTTTTGTCAAAAGCTCTTGTAATGAGGAAAGTGTATATTTGCACATCTTATGAGAAATCAGTTCATCGAATGTATTTGTATTAAAGTAGTTTTGTCAATACAATATACAAGGACAAGTCAGTTAAGTAATCTGTTTAATGAAGCCAAAATGACCAAAAAGATTATATAGGTTTTTAGAGCTTAAGATGGATCACTGGAGCCATTTCATGGAATGAGGAGGAATTCTGTCATTTTAGAGTAGATTTTTCAGTGAGGCACGTCTGGGTTCCTCCAGGTGCTTCGTTTTCCTCCCACATTTCAAAGACATGCAGTAGGTGGATTGCACAGTCTAAATTGGATGTAGGTGCAACTGAGTTGTACAGATGAACTACTGTGGCAGGGCTAGCCACCCAGTGGTGTAAACCTTGGCTTTAGATTGTTAATGTTGAAGTGACACCCCGACCCCATGTGCAAAATGGAAAAAAGGGGTTGAGGATGGATGGATGGACATCTCTCAAGAGCTGATTTCTCAGCTGCCAAATTCGATGGAAGCTTTGTCTTCCAGTGATGTGTGTGTAGTTAAAAGTGGTTGATGTGATGGGCAATAACTCCAAATTTTCTTGCGCATTGTTTTTTGTTTAGGACCTGACCATAACGTAGAAGCTTGTGAACATTACAATATGTTTAAACTGACAAGTAGGCAGAAAGCGTTAGCTTCTTTTTTTTTTTAATTTCAGGAAGAAAAAATATTTGGTCATTAACTGAGCTGAAAAGCATTTGATTTCAGTTATATGAAACTGGTAGAGGAAATAGTGGCAGTGCATGTAGAGGGAGTGACAGGAACCATGGATGTCCTATTCGTATGCTGCAGTATCCATGACATGAGGGAGTCTGTCTCCAGTTAACTCGTACATCCGGCCGTTATACCAAAGTTAAACTGCTACTGCGAAGCTATGTGCGACGAGCCGCATCACACTGTGTACGTCGGCCGTAAACGGACATTGGGATATTGATGTCAACACACACCTACCTCAGAAGTTTTATGCCACCTGTTTGACTGCCAGCTCCAGTAGTCGCTCACTTTGGAAAGTGGTGCTTGTGTTTCAGATAAATACCCCATAGGGGTTTTTTATCTTACTCGCTACTGTGCTTATTTTTTGAGAGTTAATGTCAGCTAGGAAGGGCAAGTGTCAGTGTGGAAGGCAGATTCCATGTAAAAGTGC
This sequence comes from Protopterus annectens, assembly GCF_019279795.1. NCBI lineage: Eukaryota > Metazoa > Chordata > Ceratodontiformes > Protopteridae > Protopterus > Protopterus annectens. The sequence goes on from NC_056735.1 coordinate 360,637,340, forward strand.
TCACAGCACACAGATGCTCATGAGCTCTGTTTGTTTTGCTTAGGCCCAGAACATGACCATATGTCCTGTGACATCTGTAAAATCTCTTCCTTTAGACTGTATTTGGAAAATCAGCATCTTAAAACATCTTGCACGGGATAGGGATCCAACGTCTGCCTCTTTGGAAGAGCCACAAATCAGAAAGGCCAAAAAGTCTCTACCTGAACTGTTGGCTGCTCCTATTCCGGTGGTCCCTCCCATGGCCGATGAAGGCCTGGAGGCTGCATCAGGGCTGCAGAGTTTTCTTTGATTACCCAGGGGAAGCCATTAAGGAGTCTGTTAGCATGTCCCAGATGGAATCACAGGTGTCCGACTCAGCCACCTGGAGAACCATGGCTAATAATCTGTGAAGGCCCATGTGGGGTTACCCAGATAGTGCAGGAAGACGTTCCCTCGGACGTAGTGTCGTCCAGCATCCAGACCTCTGACTATTCCATTCTATGTAGGAGACCCCCAAAAAGAAGAAACAGAAGACAAAGCGCATTTCTTCACCCCAGCCAACTTTGTCCTCCATACTTCCTGACTGGAAGCCTGTACTCTAGGCCTTTTTAATGCATTCATGGCTTTGCAACATCCTCCATCTTTTCTTTAGACCCCCTCCTCCCCCCACTTCTGGGAAAAGGCCTGCACAAGAGGTTTCCTCAGAGGAAGACGACTCATCTGGGGATGAGCCTAGCTTACTCTTCAACTGGCTTCTCCTCTGAGTTACGCTTCCCCAGAGGAGTCGTCCAATGGCACAGATTCCCCTGGGGCAGGGCATTACATTTGTGGAGACTATTGTGCAGAAGAAGAATTTTTTTTTTTAAATGGGACTGCTGTCAGGTCTCTGATACCCAAAAGAGGTGTAACTTCTTGCAAACGAGTCCCCCAAATCCCTCTGCCATTCCCCCTGTACTTCCTGCATTTTTGGATGCTTTTGCTGCTGCCTCAAAATCTTCAGACTCCCAACCTCCAGGCCCTAAGCCCCCCTGATGGGTTTTATGAAGTACCTGAGGATGCAAAGCTTCTCTTCAGGGCCCCTTCAGCTGATCCTTCTACTTTTACTGTAGCTGCGGATAAGACTTCCAAGTTGCTACCTTCCACTTCCTTATTCCCCTCTGATAGAGTAAAATTATGGAGAGGTTAGGCAAAAGAGTTTACACATCAGCCCCATTGGCTTTTAGAGCCATGAATTACCAAACCCATATGGCAAGTACTTTCTGGTTCTCATGGCAAGATGCTACCAAACTTATCAAAACTTTCAGAAATCCCTATTAAAGCTAAAATATCGCATTCTAAAATCCTGCAGCCAGGTCACTACGCACTCCATAAAGTGCAGTTATGATGCTGTGGAGACCTCAGCCAAGACACCAGCATCGGATCTGTCTGAAGGAGGTATTCTTGGCTTAGGTTGCAGCCCCTCTGAGATATCATAAAGCCAAGCGGATGGACACCCCTTTAGACAGCAAGGCCCTCCAGGAAAACGGGCAAGAGTTAGAAGATCTTAAACACATTTTTTTCTCCTGTTCCCCGCTTCGAGGAATTATCCAGCTAGGACTTCCTTTGTGAGAAAGGCCTCTAAATACCACACTCCCAGGAGGAAAAAGCATACCAAAAAGCAGGCACCTGCGAGATCTTCCCCTTCCACTCCTTCTCAAAAGCAGTCCTTTCAGGCAAAGCCTGGTAGCCTGTGATTACCAAGCCCTAAGCCCCAGTACTCCACTCTCTCTCTTCTCCTATGCCTATCCTTCCCAGCTTGGAAACAGATAACCCAGGACTCTGGGTCCTTTCAGTTATCAAACGCTGTTGTTTCATAGTTTGGAAATCCCTGCCAACCTTCAAAGGTGTCCCCCAACCTCATCGGGACCAAATGGCTCTTTTCACTCCTGTCCTACTATCCTTGCTGTCCCAGGGTGCCATCCAAGAGGTGCCTCCAAAATCAATGTGAAAAGGGTTTTATTCAAGAATGTTTCTGGTCCCTTGAGGCCCATTTCAGATTTCTCATCTGAACACCTTTCTAAAGATCCCTTGCTTTCGCATGCTAACTCTTCCTACTCTCCTACCCTTGATTCTACTCAGGCATACATAGGCAACTTTCATGTCTAAAGACACTATCTCCACATTGCTATTAATCCCCATTTCAAGAAATTCCTGTGGTTTTCTATGGATTCCTTCCACTTCCAGTTCTGTGCTTTGCCATTTGGTCCATCTGCAGTTCCCAGAATATTCACAAAATGTTTGGTCCCTGTTATAACCTTTTGCAGAGTGTAGGGGATCCAAATCTTTCATTACCTGGACGATCACCTCATTCAGGCTTCATCCTCCCAGGAGGCGCAGGAGCACTTGCACTACACATTGTCCCTTCTGAGAAGCCTAGGATTCATCTTAAATCTTCAGAAATCTATTCTGACCCCCTTTCCAGGACTATGTGTTCCTAGGATGCAGAATTCTGATGTTCTTCGTGTTTCACTGTTGCAGTCATTACATTTGGGTAATCTGCTGGCAGGTTGCCCTCAGTCGGCCTGAATAGCAAAGTCTTGGGTCCTGCGTCAGTTGCGGTCTCTCCTTTCATGACGTCAGGGGTATAAAGCATGCAGCTGACACCATTTTAATTGGTCTTTCTTGCCTCACGGTGCCCGAAGCAGAAGCAGTTTGCAAGTGCCGGTCTGCCGACCCCTGACATTTTCGTTTGCGTTTCAGAACCCAAGTCTTCAACCTAAAGCTAAGTACCCAGTTAGGGAAAATTTTTTTCTTGCTCCTTACCGATGTCAGTAAAAGTTAATTGTATTACTTGTGGGAAGCAAATACCTCAAGGATTTTCATTTGTACTGTATTCCTTGCCTAGGCCCTGACCACAACGTGCCTTCCTGTCGGTTTTGTGCTAAATTTAACCAGTGCACTAAGCATCTGTACATTTTCGCTTCTAAATATTTTGGCTCAAGATTTAACTGTCCAGGAATGTCATCTATTAACAATCCAACTACTGGAATTCACATAAAACGCCAAAAAAAAAAAGGCAGATTGTCGAGGTGCAAAACAGACTAAGCTTCTAAGCCAGTCGCCGGTATTCATTGAGTCACTTTCGCAGCCCCTGATGCCCTTTACTTATGATTCGCAGGCCTCTACCGAGACCCTTTCGGAGTCCGGTATGCCGTGAGACACTACAAGTATTGAACCCGCGGATGTCTCTCCTTTAAATGGGTCCGGAGCTGCTGAGCAGGCACCGGCTTCTGAGGGTGTTTTCAGGCCTAAAGATTTGTATATTAAACCGACGCCAGCATCGAAAAGAAGGCCAAAACCAACTTCTTTGTCTAAGAAACCGACACATGGACCACGTGTTCAGGCCCCATGCCTAAAAAGCAAATGATCAAAATGGCCGAGGACTTAATTACCTTGATCAGGGATTCCCAACCCCCTCCTGCTAAGAGGCCTAGGCAAGACACTGATTATGAATCTTCAGATCCGGTTTCCATTTCTTCTGATCAGGAATTTTCTATTCCACCTTATGAGGACTCTGAATCAGAAGAATCCATCCCTTCTGCTTCTAGTCCTGAGAATTTTTCTTTTGAAGAAACTTTGCATACCTTAAGGTAACATTTTCATTGGGAGAGTCAGGATTTTTCAGAATCCAAAAAGAGGCTTAGGGATTTCCTTCCTCAGCGCTGGCCTTTGGCTATACCTCCTGTTTTAGACATTGTTGATGTTTTCTCAGAATCCAGCATGGCTCCTGATTCCCTACCTCCGGCTCCTAGTAAGCCAGACAGATATTACAGGGTTCCTGACTTCCACAAGTTTCTTTTTAAAAACCTACTGTTGACCCGGAAACTATTTCTCAGGGTCCCAAGGGTGTTGAGGCTTCTACTGCTAAAAATCCTACCCCTTTTGATAGAGACTCTAGGGCGCTGGATAGATTGGGTAAGAAGGTTTGCACGTTTGCAATCCTGGAAATCAGGGCTTTAAACTGTCAATTTCATATGCTTAAATATCAGCAGCATGTCATGGGCTTACTGAAACAGAAATTATGTTGATTTCTGACTTTGTGGAAAATAGTTACAGGATTTATTGCATTCAGCTGAACAAGTTGGAAAGCATACTTTGCAGTGTGGTTTTGATTCCTTGGAGGCCTCTTGCAGGGCCGCAGTAACTGGATCTGTGATCAGAAGGCATGCTTGGCTCAAGGAGCAAAATCTGCCTGATCTTGTTAAAGCAAAATTGTTGGATGCTCCTTTATAACAGGACAGTCTATTTGGTTATAAGGCAGAAGAAGTTTTGAAAAAGATGGAAGACAAAGCTAAATCTGTGCAAACTGTAAAAGATTTCCTACAAGTGCAAACACCCAGGTTTAGAAGGTACTGACCTACTAAGAATTGGTCCTTTCCAGTATCCAACAAAGCTGCTCAGGTCAAACCAAGACACTCCAAAGGCTCCAGGTTTCAGTCACAAGGAACTTACAGAACAAAACAATGGGGGTTCTTCCACCTCCAAATCTGGAAGTAGCAAAGCAACCCCCTACGGTAAACAGTCTCAATGACTTTCCTCTGCCATTTCCAAGCACGTATCTTTCGGCAGCCCCTTTGGGGATAAAACTAGCACTTCATGCACAAAATGGGCATCTAATTACCCAGGACAAGTGGGTTTTAAAATATAGTATCCCAGGGATACAGATTTCATTTCCACACATTGCCAATTCCAAACGGATGGCCAGATCTGCCTCCAAATCAGTGGGTAGAAGCCCAGAAACAAGTTATGTCCCTCGTGGATATGGGGGCTATTCAACCAGTACCAGAAAAGGAAAAAGGGCAAGGTTTTTATTCAAGACTTTTCCTGGTACCCAGAAAATACAGATTGTGGCGTCCAATTCTGGACTTATCCATTCTAAATACTTTTCCTGGACATTCCAAAATTCAAGATGCTGACTCTACAACAGTTACTGCCTATGCTGGGCAAGGATGCCTGGCTGGTAACTCTAGACTTGAGGCATACCTGCACATCTTTAAATTTCTAGTCTCCCACCAGGACACAAGTGCTCTTCAGCAATTACATTCTGCTAGCCGAGCACACTCAAGCAAATCTGCAGTCTGCAGCTACCACTCCATCTATACAGTAGCACACTCAAGCAAATCTGCAGTCTGCGGCTACCACTCCATCTATACAGTAGCACACCCTAGCAAATCTGCAGTCTGCGGCTACCACTCCATCTGTACAGTGTAAGAAGGAATCAGTATTGCAAACTAAACAAGGATATACATTTTGAGCCTCAAGAGCAGGGTCAGTCCACCCAGGCATTCTACTTGTATGTTTTATGAGTGAAGCTGTTACATTAGCAGTATTTCTTAGTAGTTCTCAGCTTGCTAATAAAACTGACTGGTGTAGCCTTGTGTCCCCCCCGATAGTACAGTAATCCTAACTGTCCAATAGACAGTATAGATTTTAATTCACATCCCTGTGACTAAATTAAATTGACCATCAAGCAGCCCTCTCAGTTCTTTCTGCCTTAGTTTGTATCACTTGGAGGATCACCTGCTTATTTGCATCTCTGTCATTGCTAATGTATCTCCCTACTCTAATCTGTGGACAAACTGGTTACTAATCAGCAAGTCAATATAAAGACACACTCCCAACCTTAATAAACTTTGCTGTCTCTTCTCTCCTTCACTTTACAGGTAGTTTGAATTACTTACCCTTTCTGAGGCCTTCACTGATTTCCACTGATTGCCTTTCTGGTTTCTTTGCATTCCACCTGGTTTACACCCCTTGTGCTATCTCCCTCCCCCAATACAAAGTCTATATTAGAATCCTGCTGAGCATGGAGCCATCTTTAAATTTCTAGTCTCCCACCAGGACACAAGTGCTCTTCAGCAATTACTTTTTGCTAGCCGGTAAGCCATTAGACCTCAGGAATTTGTTTTAAAAGTGTTCAGATTTGTAAAGTAATACTTACTTTTTTCTCTTGCCTTGGTTGGCTCTGACTCTGCCCCGCTCTCTGCCCTGCTCCGTTCGCCCTCGCTAACGCTCTGGCTCTCTCTGCTCCCCTGCCCTGCCCCCTATTCCCTCCCGCCCCCACTACCTCTACATTTATAGTAATCATAGCCACACCCACAGCTCACCCTCACATCACCTCCACCAATCACAGCTCCTCAAGTCATATCACATTAAACAACACCAACTTGCTCCACACAAAATACTCCCAATCACTCTCATTCCCACTAGGCATTTTTTGCATCACCCACACTACTTCCCCATCCACATATAGTGCAACCCTATAATTCCTATTCAGACCCCCCCACCTAGACGCAACATAAACTTTATAACCATGACTATCACACAACTAAATCTAGTCTGTCTACTCATAATTCTTTACAACACCACAAGTTATCACTCTAGCAATATCCCTAAACTTAGTAGCACAACACTGCATTATGCACTCTTACACAGACACCACACATTATAATATCTGCCCACACTTATTCAAGAACTACATAACGGACCAATTCAGAACTAAACACACATGCTCTCATTCCTACTCCAAAAAAACACAATACTTTCTCACACTCCTCACCAAACTCCAACATCTGTATAACCATTTTAACTCCAGGTTCACCATAAGTGGGGATGTAATGGGATCCTATCTCGCCTACATTCACAACAGATGGGTTCGGAGCCGATCCATCGGCTCCGAGACTGCAACTAATACACTAGCACGAAGTCTCTCATTGGCTGGGCTACTCCCTATCCCAGGATGCACTACACCTGCTTCCCCAGATCTCGTTTGCCGCTTAACAAGCTGGACGTGGTCTCGACTTGGCTGGAGCTAAGTGGTTCTTTTTACCTTATTGGTCCTTGACCTAGGGAATTTTTGTCCATATTAACCAAACAGCTGTTTTAACAGCTATTTCTTACTAGTTCTTATTGTTTTTTGTTGAGTGCTTGTGTCCAAAAAATTTAATTTGTTCAGTCGGGCAAGGCACGTTTAAGTTAGAGGGCCTTTGCCCTACCTTTTGAGTGCTTTTAGTTTTTATTAACCTTTGGTTAGTTGTTTTTTGGGCAAAGCCCGTTTAAATTAGAGGGCTTTGGGCCGTTTAACTTTTCAAATTGTTGTGAGGTAAACTTTCACCAGTACTCGCGCCAGTGTCTCTCGCGCTTTTCAGTTGGCGCAATTTGTGTGTAGTGCTATTCTTGTTGTGGTAGAGTAGTATTTCCTTAGAGTTGAATTTGTTGTGGCCTGTATCATGTCTAAGGAACAAAAGTCAGGTTTTAAAAAATGCACTCGGTGCAAATATAAAATGTCCATTACAGACAGTCATTCAGTATGTGTTTATTGTTTGGGGCCGAAACATCTGCAAGAGACTTGTAGCGTCTGTCATGCGTTCTCATCTAGAGTTCTTCAAGAACGCAAGAACAAATTAATATTGAAAGGGCTTATCAAGCCTTCCTTTGAGGAAGCCTTAGATCTACCTGTTGCTTCCAAAGAAAGATCGTCGGCTCCGACAAGTCCGTCGGAGCCGACTTCTAAAGACAAAATTGACCTCTTCTTCCTCGGCTCCACTGACTTCGGGCTGAGGGTCGAGGTCTGCCTCGATACCTCCTACCTCGGCTCCATTGCCTTGGAGCCGCAAGTTGGAGTATCGAGAGGTGAATCACCTCCATCGGTTCCAATGGCTTGAGCCGGTGGAAGTGTGCAGCTCAGACTCTTCCCCCTCGGCTCCGAAGAAGGCTCCTTCGGTGCCGATGGTGGTCCATGCTGTGGTGGAGTCGGCGCCGATAGCATTGGAGCCGGTCCCCTTCTCTCTCGGAGCTGAGAGGAAAGTCTTCTCGATTGTCTACCTCCTCTAAATCATCGAGACTTTCAGATTCGGACCTGGATAGGGTTTTACAGAGGCTATTCCAATCTCCAGTGTTTACTAAATTGGTCTCTGCTCCAGCACAGTTAGCTTCGGAGCCGATCCCCCCTCCAACACATTCGATTCCTCCTCCAACCTCCTCGGAGCCGTTGGAGTCGGTGGTGGTGGAGCAAAGCGGGGCCATACGGTCGGAGCAGAGACGCCTTCGAGGTCTCTCGGTTCCGACTGTGCTTCCTACCCTGTCCTCCGGTTCAGGGTTTGGTACTGCGACCTCTTCAGCCGGGCCCGAGGGGAATACTTTGGGATTGGGTGCTTAGGTGCCTAGTCTTCCTCTCGGAGCATCGGCTGCTGGAATTCCCAGTGCCATCGTGGCCTCTAGACCAGTGACCTCCTTGGATTCTGGAGGTCCGGCCTTTGAGGCCATGAGGAGCGCGCTGGCCATGCTTTTGCCGGTTCAGCAAGATTCTACCTCACCGTCCCTAGATTTGGAGACTGGTGCCTCTGTTGTGTTGCAGCCCCCCAGCAGCGGGGCCCCAGGGCCTGAGGATACCCCCATCGGGAGTTCCGTCCGAAACTGCTTCGGACGAACCTCCACGGAAGAAATTGTGTAAGAGGAAGCACGTAGACTCCCAAGATGAGTCTATTACATCGGATACTGACCTCGATGACGCAGAAGGGTCCCCCAAATCATCTTCGGATGATATCTCCTTCTCAGATATCTTGGAGATTCTGAAACAGAGAGGTGACTGGCAAGCCAAAACCCCTTCAGCTGAGGAGTCAGTCTTCCTCAAGGCCTTTGGGGCCCAGCCTTCCGCCTCCTGGGTGTCTCCGCCCTTGATGAACTCCTTGATTTGGTTTCTCGAAGGCTGGGAACACCCTGATTCTGTGGAACCGGTGCCTCACGAGGCCCAATAAATTTTTGTCAGCCCCCCCCAGAAGGAGTTTCTCACAAAGGGTGTGCCTGTAGATGCTTTGGTGGTGGCTTCTGCCACACAGCAGGACGTGGCAGAGGCTTCGACGTCTGTTCATCCTCCTAATAAGGATTCTAGGAGTATGGATAGGTACGGGAAGCGTACCCTGTCTTCAGCGGCCTTTGCCTTGCGGTTGCTAAACTACTTATGTCATTTTACGAGGCTCCAAAGGGATCTTCTCAGAGCTAAATGACTCTCTTGTTGGTAACCTACCTGAGGCGCTGGCCCCGACTGTTGGCGCACAGATGACTACCCTCTTTTCTATTGTTAACTCGTCCATGAGGCTCATTTCATATGCGGCCGAAGGGGGGAGTAGAGCAGCGGGAACAGGTGTTGCCCTCAGGAGACAAGCCTGGTTACGCTTGTGTTCGTTCGCGGAGGCCTTCAAGTCTTCCTTCGCCGACGCCCCCTTTGATGGGTCATCTTTGTTTGGACCCAAAGTGAAGGACACACTAACTCGGTGCGAGCAGGAGGGCAAGACTTTGACTGCCTTTGGGGCCCGATTTTCCGCTCCTTCTAGGCCTTACCCCAAGGCTGGGAGTGGAGGGAAAATGTGGTTTAGAAAATCTCAGAAGTCTTTCCCTACTCCACCCAGTGATTCCCCCTCCAGAGGCAGGGGGGGGGGGTTTGGAAGACGCCGCCCCAGAGGTGGCAGAGGCCCCCGTAACTCTGGAGACCGCGATTCCTTTCGTGGTTCTTCATACAACCAGCGTTCCTGAGTTGTTGCCCGACTGTGCAACTCCGGAGCCAGTCGGGGGTCGCTTTGCGGCGCACCCACAAGCTTGGGAATCCATAACAAGCGATCAGTGGGTGCTTCGCATTACCGGAGGTTATATCATCCCCTTCAACAAACCCCCCCTTTCTTTAAGGGAAATCCCGGACGTACCACCCAGTCAGCGGGATCAGGCAGCATTAGAGGTTTCAAAGCTGCTAGAAAAAAGAGCCATCCAGCCTGTCCCCATCGACCAGATTGGATCAGGAACTTACTCAAAATTATTTTTGGTACCAAAAAAGACAGGGGACTTCAGGCCCATTTTGGACCTCAGTTCATTGAACCGTTTCGTAAAGAAGTCCAAATTCCGAATGGTCACTCTTCAATCTATTCTTCCTTTGCTGGAAAAAGATGCATGGATGTGCTCCATAGATCTCCAGGACGCTTACTATCACAATGTTCTTCATCTCACATTGCTGCAGTCCTTACACTTGGGTAGTCCGCTGTCCTCGGTCGGCCCGAATATCAAAGTATAAGGCTGACGTCGGTCAAGGTGCATTTGACTGACATCAGGACGTCAGGGTACAAATGCGCATGACCAACGTCATATCCTCAGTCTTTTTTGCCGCATGGTCCGATGCAGAAGCAGCGTTGCAAGTGCCGGTTGGCGTTCTGAAATTTTTGGTCGGAGTTTCAGACCGAGTCAAAGTTGGCTAAGTACCCCGTTGGGGAATATTTTAGTTTTTTCTTGCCTCAGTGGTTTACCGGATGTCAGAAAAAGTGAATAACTGTATTTCTTGTGGGAAACAGATACCGCATAGAGATTATTATACTTTGTGTATTCCTTGTTTAGGGCCTGAGCACGACGTTGTTGGGTGCCGCTCTTGTGCTAGATTCAATAAGCGCACTATAAAGAGAAGGTTAGATTGTGCCAGGTTAGTCTTCGGGAAGCGGTGTAATTATAAAATGCCGTTGGATGCTCCGACGCCCGCTTCTTCGAAGAAGCGCAAGGACAAAGCTGCTAAGCCTAGGCTAGAAGAACCGTCCGTTCCGGACGCCGGTTCTTTAGAGGTGTCGGTTTAGCCGGTGGTTCCGCCGGAGGTTTCTTTGGAGTCCCAGGGAGAGACTTTGTTATTGCAGGATGTGGCCTCTCAGGAGGCAGGTCAGGCCGAAGGGGCTTCTCAGGTTACTGTACTCCCCTCCCTTCCTAGGGTGGTTAGGCCCTCTCCTTCTGTTTCCAAGGCTTCTCCCAGAGGCAGGCCAGGTTTAGCTTCAGTTGGTGTCACCCCTAGTTCTTCTGGAACTGTGCCCAAGAAGCATATGCTTAAAATGGCAGAAGATTTGATTACTTTGATTAGAGGTTCTTTGCCCCCTCCTGATAAGAGACCAAGGGTGGAACCTGAGCTAGGGAGTTTTGAGCAGGCTTCGGATGTTTCAGAGTCTTCGGCTGAAGACTTGCAGGAGTATTCTCCTTATTCGGATTCTGATGTGGATGATTCTACTCCTGCTTCTCCTCCTGAGGATTTTTCTTTTTCAGAGACTCTTCATTCCATGAGGGAGCATTTTTAAGTGGGAAGGTCAGGACTTCTCTGATTCCAGGAAAAGGCTTAGGGAATTTTTGTTTTTACCCCAGCATAGGCCTTTGGCTGTTCCTCCTGTTCTGGATGTGGTGGAAGATGTTTTTGCAGAGGCTTCTCTTAATCCTGATTCTTTGCCTCCTGCTCCTGTTAAACTGGATAGGTATTACAGGGTGCCTGAAGCTCATAAGTATCTTTTTAAGAGTCCTAGGGCAGACCCAGAAACTGTTAGTCAGGGGCCTAAAGGTGTTAAGGCTTCTGTTGTCAAAAATCCGGTTCCTCCAGATAAAGAAGCCAGGGCTTTGGATAGATGGGGAAAGAAAGTTTATACTTCCTCCACCCTAGCTATGAGGGCTTTGAATTGCCAGTTTCACATGTTGAAATACCAAAACTATCTCCTTTCACAATTGAAGTCTAAGGTAGATGCTCTGGCGGAAGGTATTGAGTGTAAAGAGTTACAAGATTTAGTACATGTTTCTGAACAGGTGGGTAAGCATTCTTTGCAATGTGATTTTGATGCTGTACAGGCCTCGTCTAGGGTGGCTGCCACTGGGTCAGTTCTTCGCAGGCACGCCTGGCTGAGGGATCAGAATTTATCTGACCATGTTAAGACAAGGATTTTAGATGCTCCTTTACAATCTGATGTGTTGTTTGGTTCTCCTGTTGAGGCAGTCTTAAAGAAAATTGAAGACGAGGCTAAGTCTATGCAGACTGTTAAAGATTTTTTGCAGGTTCAGCCTCCGAAGTTTAGTAGAAATTGGCCTACCAAGGGGTGGACGTATCCTTCTTATGATTCCCAGTCTAGGGGTAGGTCTAGACGTGGTAGGGGCAGAGCTCAGGGCTCTTTCAGGCCTAGAACAGGGAGTTCACCTGCACAGTCTTCGGGTGAGGGCAGGGGTCAGTCCTTTCGTAAACAGACCCAATGACCTACCCTTTCAGCTGCCAGAGCCTTCTCGTCTGGCAGCACCTTTGGGAGGAAGGTTGGCACTTTTCAAGGAAAATTGGAGTTTGATTACCCAAGACAGATGGGTATTGGATATCATACACCACGGTTGCAGGTTTTATTTCTATACCTTGCCTCCTTTCAAAGGCATGCCAGACGTTCCTCCTCAACAAAGAATAGAGGCTCACAAACAAATTTCTCTGTTACTTCAAATAGGGGCCATACAGCCGGTCCCTATGCCAGAAGTGGGCCTAGGATTTTATTCTCGCCTGTTCCTAGTACCAAAGAAAGGGAACACGTGGAGACCAATTTTGGATTCATCTACCCTCAACACTTATCTGGACATTCCCAAGTTCAAAATGTTGACGTTACAACAGCTTTTACCTCTGCTGGGCAAAGATCATTGGATGGTAACTTTGGATCTCAAGGAGGCTTACCTTCATGTTCCTATCAGACTGAGTTGCAGGAAGTATCTGCGTTTTCGAGCTGGGACTTCTCATTATCAGTTCTCTGCATTGCCCTTTGGCTTATCTACTGTGCCCAGAGTGTTCACGAAAGTTCTGGCTCCGGTGATAGCTTTCCTCAGGCTAAAAGGAATACAGATTTATCCTTATTTGGACGATTGCCTGATTCTGGCTCAAGGAAGGGATGAGCTTCTTCATCATTTGGAATATGTGATAGCAGTGCTAAGATGCCTGGGGTATTCTGTGAACGAAATAAAGTCCAGTCTAGTACCCTCTCAGGACATGTGCTTTCTGGGTGTAAGACTGAATACAGCATCCCAGATGGCCTTTTTGACCCCAGACAAACAAAAGAATCTTTCCCTTTACTTTCATCAATTGTCTCATCAGTCCAGGCTGACTGCAAGGACAGTCCTTCAAGCCTTGGGGTTCATGGCATCTTGTATTCTGGTGCTTCCCAATGCCAAACTGCATATGAGGAAGTTACAATGGTATCTCAAAATGTATGGACACAGCACTGCCAGGATCTGGACACTGTCATTCAAATAATACCTTGCATTCAAAAGGAATTGTTGTGGTGGGCTCAGGAATGTCACCTAAACAAGGGACTCTCTGTGACCCGGCCAGAGGCGAGTCAGATTCTAACGACAGATGCCTCAGACAAAGCTTGGGGAGCTCATCTGAATGGAAAGTGGATACAAGACAAGTGGCCTGCCAGACTACAACATCTACATATCAACTTGAAGGAGATGTTAGCAGTCCAGTTTGCATTAATAGCTTTCAAGGATTTACTTCTTCCAGGGCAGGTGTTGATTCTAACAGACAACACAACTGTCATGTGGTACATCAACAAGCAAGGGGAACACATTCTTATCCTCTATGCAGGCAAGCAATGATTTTGTGGGAGACTGCTCTCAGTTTACAGCTAAATCTTCAGGCAAGGTTTCTGCCGGGAGCACAGAACTCCTTAGCAGATGTGTTGAGCAGACAATTATGGATCCCCACGAGTGGAAATTGGATCCTCATGTATTTCAGAAATTGACAGTGTCATGGGGAACTCCAGACATAGATCTGTTCGCTTCTCCACTAAACCACCAGCTGCCAAAGTTTTGCACGAAAGGTTTCATCCCACAGCTTGGAAAGTGGATGCTCTTTCTTTCAATTGGAGCAATCTTCATGTGTATGCCTTTCCACCTCTGCCTCTCCTCCCAAAGGTACTACTAAAGGCCAGACAGGACAAGCCAAGGATGATTTTGATAGCTCCAGATTGGCCTCGACAGCATTGGTACCCATTACTGAGAAGCCTGGTACGGGAGCCTCCATGGCCTTTGCCTTCGATTCCACACCTGTTGTCTCAGGAGGACAGTCATTTGCTCAATGTCAAGCTTCACTCTCTTCACCTAACAGCCTGGCATATTCTGTTTTGAACCATAGTGGGTCTCAACTTCCACAGCAAGTTTTGAATGTTATTTTGGAAGCTAGAAGGCCTAGTACAAGGAAAGTGTACGCAGATAAATGGAAGAGATTTTTATTTTGGAGTGCAGCAAAGGGTTTGGATGTTTGAGCCTAATTTAAGTGTGGCTCTTCAATATCTTACTGAGTTACTGGACAAAGGTTTGTCCTTCTCTTCTATTAAGGTTCATGCTGCAGCAATTTCGGCTCACTATGATTGTGACCCACCATTGTTTTCTCATCCTTTGTTCAAGCAATTTCTTAGAGGGGCAAAGAATATAAGACCCCCACGTAGAGCTCCTACTCCTGCTTGGGATCTCAATTTTGTGTTGGAGAAACTCACTCTACAACCTTTTGAGCCTGCAGCTACTACAGAGTTGAAATATTTATCATGGAAGACTGCTGCTTTTTTGTTGGCCATTACCTCTGCAAGAAGGGTTTCAGAGTTGCAGGCCCTTATGGCGGTTGAGCCTTTCTCTTAATTTTCCATAAGGATAGGGTATCTTTACGTACTAATCCTTCCTTTATGCCTAAAGTGGTTTCTAGTGTGGCTTTAAACCAAACTATTCATTTGCCTACTTTTTATGCAAATCCCCAAAATAAAGGGGAAAAGATTTTGCACACTTTAGATGTACACAGGCAGTTGCGATATTATTTGGACAGAACTAAAGGGTTCAGGCAGTCTCAGCAGTTATTTGTTTCTTTTGCTTTGAGTTCTCAGGGCAAGCCTGTGTCAAAACAAATTATTTCTAAGTGGATTGGGTTTTGCATTGCTTTCTGTTATTCCCATCATGGCAAGGAGATTCCAGCTGGGATTAGGCCTCATTCCACTAGGGCTACTGCCACATCGACAGCTTTTTTGAGGGGGGTGGCAACTAAGGATATTTTGGAGGCAGCTACTTGGAGTTCAGTGCATACTTTCTCTAGGCATTATCACCTACCACTTTATTCTAAATCTAGGGCTGGTTTTGCCACTGCTGTTTTGCAGGGCATTTTGGCAGCTCCTGCTTCCTTATAGTTTGGCCATCCTCCCTTACCTCTGCTTTGGGATTGTACCCAAGTGTAAGGACTGCAGCAATGTGAGATGAAGAACATAGTACAGTTTTGTACCTACCATAAATGTAGATGTTCGAAGATCCACATTGCTGCAGTCCAATTTACCCTCCCTCCTTCCCCTCTGTAGTTAGAGGCGGTTGTGTGGGTTGGGTTGTCAATATGGTGTATATTGTATATATTGTACATATTTTTAGTGCTAGGATGGTTGGTTGTTTGCTGTCTTTTGGTTTTGACCTTTCTTTTTAGGGTCTTCTGACATCTGGGGCAAGAAAAGACTGAGGATATGACGTCGGTCATGCGCATTTGTACCCTGACGTCCTGATGTCAGTCAAATGCGCCTTGACCGACGTCAGCCTTATACTTTGATATTCGGGCCGACCGAGGACAGCGGACTACCCAAGTGTAAGGACTGCAGCAATGTGGATCTTCGAACATCTACATTTATGGTAGGTACAAAACTGTACTTTCCCATAGCTCAAGAGTCCAGGAGACATTTACGCTTCCGCCTCGGAGTCAGTCATTTCCAATTCCGAGCACTGCCCTTTGGTCTCACCACAGCCCCAGGGTGTTCACCAAGTGTCTGGCAGTGGTAACTGCTCACCTGAGAAGTCTGGGATTCCAGGTGTTTCCTTATCTAGACGACTGGCTCCTTACTGCCACCTCCGAGCATCTACTACTCCAAGCGCTCAGAGCCACGTTCACCTTGGGCCGTTTCTTGGGGATCACGTTCAATTTGCAAAAATCTGTACTACAGCCATCTCAGCGTATTACTTTCATAGGCAGACTTGGACACAAAAGAATGCGCCTTTTACCGGCAGCAAGAATTCAGGTCTTACAAGATCAAGTCAAATCCTGTCTCCCCCTACAAAGAGCCCCGGCCCATCGGATCCTACAACTGTTGGGCTCGATGGCGTCGACCATACTTTTAGTTCCCTTGGCCAGACTTCACAAGCGAATTTTACAATGGCTACTGTCGGTTCAATGGTCTTATCAGGAACTTCCCTTGAACCACTTAATCATAATCACGGAAAGTTGCCGTCGAGATCTGCATTGGTGGCTTCTCCAATCAAATCTCGACCAGGGGCGACCCTTTATACCTCAACATCCCGTTGCCACTGTGACTACGGACGTCTCTCAGGTAGGGTGGGGGGGTCATTACCTGGACAGGTCGGTCCAAGGCACATGGCAGATCCAGGAAACGCATTTACATATCAATGTCCTGGAGATGAGAGCGGTACTATTGGTACTCCAAGCTCTCCATCACGCTCTCCCACAGGGCCCGATTACTATCCTATCCGACAACATGTCGGTGGTGTGGTACATAAACAAGCAAGGTGGAACCAGGTCTTACCCACTATGCAGAGAAGCCATGAGACTTTGGCACTGGGCGGTAGCTACCAACCGCTTTCTAATGGCAACGCACATACCGGGGAAGTCCAATGTGATTGCGGACAGATTAAGCAGGACCATTCTTTTACCCCACGAGTGGTCCCTCAACCAGGGTATAGCTGCAAAAATCTTCGACAGATGGGGTCTTCCTTGCTGCGACCTGTTTGCCAGCCCTCACAATGCGAAATGCAGAGAGTTCTTCACACTGTTTCCTTCTCAGGGACAGATTCTCAGGGACGCTCTGACTCTCATTTGGCCCCCCCAGTCTTCTCTACGCCTTCCCTCCGTTCCCCCTCCTACCGAGGGTGATACAGAAGGCCATTTACATGGAGAGTGAGATGATTTTGATTGCCCCGCACTGGCCTCGTCAAGTTTGGTTTCCTTTCCTACAGAGGCATGCGATAGAAGGTCCATGGTTTCTGGATCCGGTGCCAGACCTGTTGACTCATCAGTCAGGACGGCTTCATCCGTCTCTCAGGTCCCTGAAGTTGGCAGCATGGTTACTCCACTTCCATCCTTAGTCCGAGACAATGCTCTTTCGCCGGACGTGGTCCACATACTGTCTTCTTCTCATAAACCTTCCACCATCAAACTTTATTCCAGTAAATGGAAAAGGTTTGCCTTCTGGGCTCAAGAACGAGGTATAGATCCTCTCACTGCACCAGTATCGGAGGTTCTGAATTTTCTGGCCTCCCTTTTTCGGTCAGGCTCTTCAGTTTCTACCATTAAGGTTCAGTTAGCGGCGATCTCTAATTTTCATGCTTCATTTGAACCTTCATTGATGTCTCACAAACTTTGTAAGGCTTTCCTTAAAGGGGCTCTGCTCCTTAGGCCTCCTTTATCTCATCCTGTCCCCCCTTGGGATTTGAATATGGTTCTTGCTGCCCTAACTGCCCGTCCTTTCGAACCAGCTGCTACTTGTGATTTAAAATTTCTGTCTTGGAAAACGGCCTTTTTAGTAGCCATAACATCTGCTAGGCGAGTTTCAGAACTTCAAGCTCTTTGTTCTGATCCTCCCTATTTGATTTTTCACAAGCATAGAGTTTCATTGAAATTAAACCCTGCATTTATACCAAAAGTGGCCTCCTCTTTCTGTATTCAACAAACTATAGAACTCCCTCTCTTTTCCCAGAATTCTCTAATAACGCAGAATATACTTTGCATCAATTGGACGTACATAGACAACTGCGTTTTATTTGAATAGAACCGCTCAAACGCGGAAATCAAATCAATTGTTTGTTTCCTTTGCAGTGAACAAATTGGGTCAACCAGTAACAAAACCTCCATATCTAAATGGATTAAAGATTGTATCATTTTTTTATTCACAGGCTAACAAAGACCTTCCCTTTCCAGTCAAGGCTCATTCTACCAGGGCAATGGCTACTTCCGTAGCTTTTCACTCCAAGTTATCAATAGATGATATTTGTGCTGCGGCAACCTGGACTTCTCCGCACACTTTCATTTCTCATTACAAATTGGATGTGGTTTCTCGAGGCAGAGCTTCCTTTGGTTCCACAGTTCTCAGGAGTGTGTTCCAATGAGCCACCGGGATGTAGGTGCTAGGCGCTGTCCCATCTGTTGTGAATGTAGGCGAGATAGGATCCCATTACATCTTTTAGTTATGTACTTACCATAACTTCGGATGTATGGGATCTATCTCGCCTACATTCATAAGTACCCACCCTCCTTCCCCCTTCCATTTGGATTTAGAGGAGCTGTAGTCTCTTTTTTCTTGGAGATCTTTCTTGAAGAACTTTAGTTGGTTATAGTGACTACTAATTTTTCTGTGTTTGCATGGATGTATGAAAGCGAACAAACAAGATCTGGGGAAGCAGGTGTAGTGCATCCTGGGATAGGGAGTAGCCCAGCCAATGAGAGACTTCGTGCTAGTGTATTAGTTGCCGAGTCGGAGCCGATGGATCGGCTCCGAACCCATCTGTTGTGAATGTAGGCGAGATGGATCCCATACATCCGAAGTTATGGTAAGTACATAACTAAAAGATATCCACCCCAACCCAGGCCCAAATCCATCCTGTCCAACACAAACTGCTCCAACACAAATGTCAGAGCATAACACCCCCACTTTCTTCATCCCTGGGCAAATCAACAACAGCAGCAAAACCAACCATCTTTTAATGCTAAACATTAATATTAGAACTATCAAAAATAAAATACCTGAACTCCAGGCCACAATAGCACACTACTCCCCAGACATAGTTGCTTTAACAGAAACCTGGCTAAATAAAAACATAGCTAGCTCAGAAGTTCTCCCTACTGGCTACAATATCATTAGACAAGACAGACCACTTCGTAAAGGGGGTGGAACTGCCTTACTCTACAAGTCCAACTTAACTGTCCATCAATTACCAAACTCCTACCCCTCCCCCAATAATTGGGACATACTTATCTCACAACTTCAACTTCACCCTAAAAAGGTCATCACCACAATTGTGATCTATATTCCACCTGGTAATACACCTGCTAGCCTTGAAGACTTCTTATCCTGGTGTTCTTCCACATACTCACAAGAAACCCTTATTCTGGGTGACTTCAACCTAGATTGGTTCACCTGTATATCAGAACCACCAGGTAATCTAATAAATCTCCATGGCTGCCAGCAGCTAGTCCAAACTCCAACTAGGTGTGATAAAAAATCTAAAAGGGAATCCATCCTTGACTGGGTCCTAACTAGCGACCCCACATTGTACCCTCACACAGGCAGTCTCCCAGTCACCTTAAGTGACCACAACATAATATACTTTATACGTAGTAGAACAAGCATATGCAAAACCACTAACTATATATCCACTAGAAACAAAAAATTCTCTCCTGAGGTCCTCAACAATTTACTGTGTAACTGTGACTGGACCCCCCCTAAAAACTCTCCCACTTGACCAGGCTGTAGCATATTTCAACAAAACATTTCTACAACACCTAGACACTGTCGCTCCATTGCGCAAAATCAAGGTTAGAACCTCTACAAACCCCTGGCTCAGTAAAGCAACCAAACAAATCCTCAAGTCCAGAGACACTGCCTGGCGTTACTATAAAAAAAAAACAAAGAAACACAAAGCCTAACTACCAAGAACTGCGCAACTGTGCAAAAAAATGCATTAGGCTGGAGAAAAAATCCTACTACACAACATTACAAACTAAATACCAACACAACCCGCAAAAATTTTGGAAAAATGTAAACCAGCTACTAAAATCCACCCAAAGGGCTACCCCCAAACCAACCTCCCCTGACACTAAAGTTCCCATCGAAACACAGTTCAACTCCCACTTTGTGAACTCCATTCTATCCTTAGTATCACAGGACAGTTCCTTCCTCACTATCCCCCCCAACACAAATAACACTAATACAAGCTTTACCCTCAAAACAGTTTCCACCATTTCAATCAAAAGCATGCTCTCCAAACTAAAAACCTCATCAACAGCAGCCGACCTACTCCCCAGCTATTTCTTGAAACTTACAGCAGATGCTATTGCTATCCCAGTCTCCACTCTCATAAACAGATCAATTGTTGAAAACTATGTGCCCAAACTCTGGAAAATATCCTATGTTACACCCATACATAAAGGCGGGACCTCCACTGAACTTAACTACAGACCCATTGCTTTACTCTTCCCCCCTGTCCAAAATCCTAGAAAAATGCATCCATACCCAGATGCTAAACTATCTCCTAGACTGCAACATCCTGTCACCTACTCAGCATGGTTTCAGACCTGCCCATAGTACCACTACAGCTCTCCTCTGCGTCAGACACAGTAAACCGTCTCAAAAATGAAGGCCTGCAAGTGTCAACTCTTTTTTTGGCTATGTCCAAAGCATTTGACAGTCTCACACCAAATCCTGCTAAACAAACTAAACCAATATCATCTAATTCCACTCTTACCTGGTTCCAAAGCTACTTAACTGACAGGTACCAAGCTGTGAAATGGGAAAATTCTCTCTCCTCAGCTGCCCATAACTATAGGAGTCCCACAGGGTTCTATCTTAGGACCACTACTATTCACAGTCTTCACAAATGACCTCCACACCTCCACACAGCATGCATCTATAATTCAGTATGCCGATGACACTACCTTAATCTTTGCTGCACAAAACATTCCCACCCTCCTGCAAACAACTCAACTAGCATTCTCTGACGTTGAAAACTACCTTACCAAAGCTCAACTTATCCTCAATCCAAAGAAAACTCAGCTTATGATTGTAACCAGTTCTAACAAAAACACTAACAGTCAATTCACTATCTACTCCACAAATGCTACTCCAATTGCTCCAGCGGCACAGGCTAAGCTATTGGGAATAACCATAGACTCCCACTTAAAATTTGATAGTCATCTGAACTTAACTACTAAAAAAGTACATGCCAAACTGGGGTCACTCTACCGTATCAAACCATTTCTTACCAACAACACAAGATCAGCCATTGCTCGCTCCCAACTTCTAGCCACCCTACTCTATGCATCTCCTATTCTGACTAATCTCAACAAAACTGAACTAAGCAAAATGGAAGCTTGCTATAACAGAATTGCCCGCTTTGCTGCAAATTGCTCATATAGAACTCATCACTGCACTGCTTTGAGACAGCTCCACTGGCCTGGACTGCCCAACCTCCTAACCTACAATCAGCTCTGCCTCTGTCATTCTATTACCTCCCCAATAAGTGTCCTGCCCTCAAAAAGCTAGTACAACATCACTACGCCAAAAGGCCTCTTTGATCATCAAGCAAACTACTACTAGAAGTCACCAACAGCTACACTAGCTTTGGAGATGCACTATATAGTAGTTCGGTGGCCAAAAAATGGAACTTTGTCCCTACTAGCGTTCAAAACACATCATCCAAAACCTCCTTTAAAGACCTCATCAGGCAACATCTCAAGCAAAGTTGGCAGTGCCATGATTGCTCCCCAGGCTAGTGAAAGCAGATAACATATACATACTAAATCTAGAGCAATTGATAATAGTTTTTCAATCTTACTCACAAACACTGGCTAATCTACAATGTATGTACTGTACCTGAATACGTATTCTATCTACATTCCAGAGTTCAGCTGTACACTACAAATCTATTACTTACCTTTATTTTTTAAATTAATATTTTTTTGATTGTTCTCTCCACTGTAACTGTTTGTGCCGCATACCACTGTAAAAACATATCTCTTGTAATTTGTGCGTATACTGATTATGTCCAAATAACTAAATGTGTCTGTAATTTTTCTTTGTGGAGCTTTTCTCCCCGGGCCTTTTCGGCTCAGACACCCCCGGTTAACAAATGTAAAATAAAATAAATAAATAATAAAATATACCAATCAGGGAATCTTGCAGAAGATACCTCCACTTCAAAGCAGGCTATTTGCATTACCAGTTCTCTGCACTGCCCTTTGGCTTCTCTACTGTGTTCAGGGTCTTCACAGAGTGCCTGGCACCAGTAATTACATTTTGCAGACAAACATTCAAATTTATCCTTATCTGGACGATTGTCTAATTCAGGCAGAAAACAAGGACACTCTTCTACAGCATCTGCCATTTGTAAAAAGGCTTCTAACATGCCTAGGGTACACCATAAACGAAAAGAAATCACAACTGGTACCCTCTAATAATTACATTCCTGGGTACAAGCTTGAATACAACTGCCCAGATGACTTACCTCACGCCATACACACAAAATCAATTGATGCCATACTTCAAACAAGTGGCCACAAAAACAGTTATCTGCAAGACAAATTCTGCAGGCCTTTGGGTTCATGGCTTTCTGCATTCTACTAATTCCATATGCAAGACTGCATATATGAGGAAGTTTCAGTGGTACCTAAAAAAAAGTATGGAGTCAGCATTCACAGCCTGGAAACAATGAATGTTAAGTTGATCTCGCCTTCGTTCTTGCTGGTTGGGATTGGAGCCGATCTCTACTCCGACTTGGCAATCTTCTATAGCTCGAGAGCTGTTTACTGGCTCATGGCTACCCCTTATCCCATGATGCCTAACGCTAGCTACCCAGATCTCATTTGGCGCTTCAGCTACGAGGTGTCGTTTTTCTGGCTCAGGCTCTATAAAGTTTCTATGTAGAACCTTTTTACTAGAAAGTCTTTTTCCTAGG
The DNA here is from genome assembly GCF_019279795.1 of Protopterus annectens. Taxonomy (NCBI): domain Eukaryota; kingdom Metazoa; phylum Chordata; order Ceratodontiformes; family Protopteridae; genus Protopterus; species Protopterus annectens. Next base: position 360,659,864 of record NC_056735.1, read on the forward strand.
GGGTTTTGTTAGCTAAAACAACAAATGTAAGACTAAAAACCAAGTGTGTATTTGTAACTTCCTTCCCTTCCCTTTAGAACTCGTTTAATTTAGAGAGTTTTCCCCTCCCCCTCCTTATTCCTTTCCTGTCAGGTTAGCCGTTTAAGTTAGAGGCTTTCCTTCTACCTTCTTTTTAGGCTAGCCGTTTGAGTTAGAGGCTTTCCTATCATAAAAAAAAAAACTTTAGCTTTAGTCTGCGGTGTACAGTGTCTTTTTCTGTAAACTGTATTTTGATTGGTTAGCTATTGTATTTTTTGTTACAGGATGTCCAAAGAATCCAAGGTGTCCTGGTTGAGAAGTGACTCATGCTGTCAAAATGTTTCTGACAGATGGGCACACTTCTTGCATCTCTTGTTTAGGCGCTGTGCACCTGCAGGACTCTTGTTCTATCTGACATGCATTTAGTCGAAGAGTTCTGCAGGAGCATAAGAATAAGCTTATTCTTAGGGGCCTTTTGAAGCCCCAGGATTCACTGGCCAAGACTCAGCCTGTGAAATCCCCTAAAACTACCAAATCGTCTGCTCCAAGTTCGGAGCAGTCTTTGATTCAGACTCTACCTGCTACTTCGGTTCCGGCTGGAACTGATAAGACTGTATCTCCCTGTCGGCTCCATCAGTAACTTCGGAGCCTTCACGGAGCCACATGAGAATGAGGGCCCCTTCTTTGGAATAGATACATTCAGCTCCTCTTGTCTCCCCTGCTGCAAAGCGAGCGCAGTCACAGATCTTCTCACTCCTCTCGATCCTCTAGGCCAGGGGTGGACAAACTTTTTGATTCGTGGGCCACATTGAGTTCTAACATTTGACAAAGGGGCCGGAACAGGAGCAGATAGATGGCATGCTTTGAAAACATCACCTCATTGGGGGAAAAATACACATCTTGGGATATGGAGAAAACATGTGCTTTAATTTCCAATGAAAATGAAGAAAAGCATTACAAACTGTCTCACAATGAAAATAGAGTTGGCATCAAAACTTCTCTACATTCATTAAAATAGCATTGAAATCTACACCACATTCAAAGAAAATGCATCTGGCCAATGGTGGATAAAGATTACCTTTGAGCTGCTTTCAAATCATTATCCCCTTGCACACAACAAGAAAGATATATGTGTTCTTTGTTACACCTTCCTGACTTTAGTAAATTATATTCCTTGTATAATAAATAATAAATAATAAATGAAATAAGCAGGGAAGCTAATACTGCAAATAAATATCATTAATATAAAAATATATAGTATATTAGTATATAATGCCTTTCAAGATTCTGAAATAAACTTCCTCTTTACTATCTGAACTTAATAATTAACTTCCTTCAAAAAATAACCTTGATGCATTTGTTTGGGAAGTAGAAAATACTAACGTAAGATTATGGCAATCCTGCTTCTTGAAGACCAGTAGATCATAAGCTTGTCAGAGTAACCTTCTGATTGTAAATCTATAAAAAAGTAGTAAGAATATTTCCAATGCTAATTAATGGCTGTAGGCAACAATGAGTGCAACATGGACATTACAACAGGCAGAAGAAAGGATTTCAGAACAAAACATGAATATCTACAAAATGATCAGCTTGAGTTGCAATAGATAAAGCAGTCAACTTGCTATCCATAGCAAGATCACAGCTCTTATTGAGTTAAACAAGCACAAGTCCAGCAAGAAGTACATCAGTCATCCCAGCCTAAGGCAGACCCTGATAACATTTTACAAGAGTGTGCCGATTCAGGGATGGATTGGGTTATTTAATAAATCTAGTCAAAAAAGATAGATACATTTAGTCATACAACTGGAAGAGATGCGTTTTAAAACAGAACACTGCCTACTGCAGAAAAATAAAGAAGCGGTTTCAGGCATGCTCAAGTCTAAATATTTTTTTTTTTCATTTGTAGATGAAAATCAAACCTTCTGGCAAATTAAGCTGGGTGAATATTTCTAGCAGCATTCATTCACTTTCTCTCTCCGATTGCTCACACACACACACACTTCACCTTTCAAACCTGCATTCACTCACTTTCTCTTTCCTATCGCATACACACACACACACACACACACTCTCTCTCTCTTACCCTGAGTAGTGCTCGGCGTCTTCTGTTCACTCCATCCTCAAGTTGCTGCTGCTGCCATTAATCCTGGGCCCGGCTCCGTTTCAGGGCTCGCTGAGTCAGCCTCTTCTGTTCCACATGTTGCATTCCCGCTGACTGTTAACTTAACCGCCAGCCAGCCGAAAATGATGATGCGAGCTCCTTGAGCTCAATTCCGACTGGCTGGTAGCCTAACGGTGCTGACGTCATCGCGCACGTGATGACGTCAGCCTCGACAGCGCGAAAATTTTTAAAAAATTATTAAAATTTATTAAATTTTTTAAAGTTTGGCAGGCCGAATCAAAACGTTTAACGGGCCACATGTCGTCCCCGGGCCGTAGTTTGCCCATGCCTGCTCTAGGCTCTCGGATCATGACATGGAAAGAGTGGTCAGTAAGTTGCTAAAGTCGCAGGCACTTGCCAAGATGATGTCCAGCCCTCAACAGGTGTCTGCTCCGCCCACGTCTATCGATGTTCCTCTGACTTCCTTGAGCTTGGAGGAAGACTTTCACTGTACCCAAAAGCCTGGCAAAATTTAATGCAAGAAAAATGGGTACGGTCAATTATATCTGGAGGTTACAAAATTCCCTTCTCTCAACCCCCCTTACCGTCGAGCAAATCCCTTCCAGATGTTACACCTAATCTGAGGGACCAAGCAGTCATAGAAGTTTCAAGACTGCTAGAAAGTCATCCAGGAAGTCCCGGCAGATCAACACGGATCCGGAACTTATTCAAGGTTCTTTTTGGTACCAAAAGAGACAGGGGACTGGAGACAGATTCTGGATCTCAGCAGACTAATGTCTGTTCAAAGAACAAAGATGTTCGTGTTAAACTGCTGCAGTCACCACACTTGGGTTATCCTGCCGTCAGGCGGACGGTCCCGCAGTCTGCCTGAGTTCCAAAGTCATGGTCCGGCGTTGGTTGCTGTCGCTTCTTCCCTAAAGTCAGAGCGCCAGGGGTATATTAAGAGGCGTCCGACGCCATTTTCTTCAGTCTTTCTTGCTGCGCGGTGCCTGAAGCAGTTTGCAAGTGCCGGTCAGCCGAGACCTGAGATTTTCGATTCGAATTTCAGTCCAAAGTCTTCAATAAAGCTAAGTACCCCATTGGGGAACCTTTTCTTGCCTCAGTCGGATGTCAGAAAAAGTTAACAATTGCATTTCTTGTGGGAAACAAATACCTCATAAGGACTTCCATTCCTATTGTATTCATTGCCTAGGCCCAGACCACGACGTCGCAGGTCTGTTTTGTGCCTTGTTTAATAAACGAACTATCAAATGCCGTTTTGACTTCGCACGACATTACTTTGGTAGGAAATTTAATTATATCATGCTGTCGGAGCAGCCGACCGGCATGCATAAAAAAACACAAGGATAAGGACAGGCAGCCTAGGAACAAGCCAGATTCCGAGGCCTCTGCTGGGCCTGTCACCGATTTTCCGATTTTCAGTGAGGCGCATACGCAGCCCCTGACTACCGCAGAACTGGAACCCCAGACAGCTGCGGATTCTCAAGCGGAGTCTACTAGGCCGACACAGCCATCTTCATTAAGCCCTTCCGACACTGGAGCAGAAGTAGACCTCGGTGCAGTGGAAACACCTTCGGTTGCAGAAGGTGTCTTCAGACTGACTACACTCACCATTAAATCTTATGCTAAGCTTAAAACTCCTTTAAAACCAAAAACTGTACATCAGTCTACAGTTCAAGGCCCCATGCCTAAGAAACAGATGCTTAAGATGGCTCAAGATTTGATTACCCTAATCAGTGGTTCCCATCCCCCTCCTGATAAGACCAAGACAAGAGGAGGATTATGCTTCCTCTGACCAGGTTTCAATTTCCTCAGATTCTTCTGAGGAACAGGATTACACTTTTCCGCCTTATGAAGACTCTGATGCTGAAGACTGTATTCCCTCAGCATCTCCCCCTGAAGACTACTCCTTTGGGGAAACTTTACATACCATGAGGGAACATTTCCACTAGGAAGGCCAGGACTACTCTGATTCTAAGAAAAGGCTCCGAGAGTTCCTTTTACTACCCCAGCACAGACCTCTTGCTATCCCTTCAGATTTGGATATTGTGGATGTCTACTTGGAGTCTAGTCTAAATCCAGACTCTCTACCTCCTGCTCCAGCCAAGCCAGACATATACTACAGAGTACCTGACTCTCACAAATTCCTTTATAAAAGCCCTGTGGCTGACTGTGGCTGACCCAGAAACAATTTCCCAGGGTCCTAAGGGAGCTAAAGCTTCTATGGCTAAAAATCCTGTGCCCTCTGAAAAGGGATTCCAGAGCCCTAGATAGATGGGGAAAGAAAATATATACCTCAGCAACTCTGGCTGAGAGCATTAAATTAAGTTTCACATGCTGAAATGTCAGCAATTCCTAATGTCTCAATTAAAACAAAAAATGAGCACACATACTGAGCAGTCTGAATGCAAGGAAATGCAGGATCTGTTGCATGCAGCTGAACAGGTGGGCAAACATACTTTACAATGTGGATTTGATTCATTGGAAGCTTCCTGTAGAGCAGCTGTTACTGGCTCTGTCATACGTATACATGCTTGGTTAAAAGAACAAGCCCTTCCTGATCATGTTAAAGCAAAATTATTGGATGCACCTTTACAGCAGGATGTATTATTTGGTGTCAAAGCAGAAGAGGTTTTAAAGAAAATGGAGGGTAACACAGCATCCATGGGACCAGATGGTGTCCCCGGTTGTGTGCTCCACGAGCTCATTGATGAATTAAACCCGCAGTTAGGGCAGCTGTTTAATCTTAGCCTCACCTCAGGATACGTACCCAAGGAATGGCGTACGGCTACTGTGGTCCCATTACACAAAGGCGGTGCCTCCACCGACCCTGGAAACTACCGTCCCATCAGCTTGACAAGCCTGGTCTGCAAAGCTATGGAGAGGATCATTATGGAACTCATAAATAAAGACATAGGGGACCTGTGGACATTGGATCAAACCCAATTTGGCTTTGTCAAGGGCAGATCATGCCTTTTAAACTTGGTTGACTTTTTCGAAACAGTCACCAAGGCCATTGATGAGGGCAAGGCAGTCCACACAGCCTACCTTGACCTGGCAAAGGCCTTCGACACGATACCCCACTCAGGCATCATAGAAAAACTCACCAGTTTAAATGTAAACCCATAGGTCACAAGATAGGTTGCAAACTGGCTAAGTGACAGAACCCACAGGGTTAGAGTTGCTGGCGCCATATCAGATTCCAAGCCTGTCACAAGCGGTGTCCCACAGGGCTCGGTCCTGGGTCCACTCTTGTTCGGCATCTACTTTTCGGAAGTACAGGCAAGCACAGGAGGATTATGGCTGACAAAGTTTGCAAATGACTGCAAACTGGGCGCCATAGTTGAAAACACATCAGACACAGATATCCTTCAGAAGGGTCTCATAGAAATGGATAACTGGTGCCAAAGCCATGGCCTAAAGTTAAACGCTAAAAAATGCATAGTCATACCCTTTGGGAAAAACAAGGTTACCCCTAGCTACCATATAGGTGGCAATCCACTAAGCACAGAAGAGGTTATCATGGATCTGGGAACCCAGGTTGATAGTAACCTCTCATTTGACACCCACGTTGCCAAAGTTGTTAGGAAGACCTTCTACATTGCCCACCTGATCATGAAGGGTTTCACATCTAGGTCAAGGGAGGTCATCATTCCCCTGTACTCATCACTCATCAGACCGATGATGGAGTACAACGCCCCATTTGGAATGTACCTGACCCGACACCTGCAGCAATTGGAAAGGCCCCAAAAGTTCCTCACCAAAAGGATAAAGGGTCTCAAGAATATGTCCTATGCTGCCCGACTGAAGGAGCTCCAGCTCTACTCAGTCGCTTACCGCCTGCTCAGAGGTGACCTGTGCCTGACATACAAGGCCATGTCCAACCCGGAATTAATGAACATGCTTCACCTCAAAAAATCTAAATCCATCAGATCCACAAGAGCACGGGACTTAAACCTTGACACGGTCATAAATAGGACGTGCTGGAGGGACAGATTCATCACCCAGAGACTCCCTATGCTGTGGAACAGAGCGCCTCGCTGGCTTTGTTCAAGAGAAATCTTGACCAATGGATGGGAGATCGCAGGTATACCCCAGGGATTACATCAGTGTCACTGCTTGACAGAGGCACAGCAAAATAATGGGCATAATATCCTTCAATCTAAAGGGGTGGCGTAAGCCACAAAAACTCTGGGCTAGGCTTATAAATGCCCTAGGGCAGATAGCCTAGTATGAACCTATGAACCTAAGGCAGTCTATGCAGACGGTCAAGGATTTTTTGCAGGTACAACCCCCTCGTTTCAGCAGAAATTCGCCAACGAAAAACTGTTCCTTTCCAGCTTCTGACAGATCACAGAGAGGCAAATACAGACGCCCAAGGGGTAGAGGTCAGTCACAAGGCCCTTACAAACCTTGCCAATGGGGTACTGCTACCCAGAAAGGAGGAGAAGACGGGCCCCAGGCTAGCAGAACACAAACACAATGACTCAATCCTCAAACTACTAAGCAAATCTCTCCTGGCAGCTCCCTTGGGAGGAAAATTAGCATTTTCTGCAGACAACTGGCACATCATCACATAAGACAAATAGGTTCTAGACATTGTCTCAAGGATACGGATTCCACTTTCATACCTTACCAAGGATAAAAGGAATGCCAAACCTGCCAACAAATCAATGGGCAGAGGCACAAAAACAAATTACAGCTCTCATGGACATGAGAGCCATTCAACAGGTACCTACACAGGAGCAAGGACAAGGATTTTACTCAAGACTCTTTCTAGTCCCAAGAAAGGACAAAGCATGGAGACCCATTCTGGATCTTTCAATTCTGAATACCTATCTGCAAGTACCAAAATTCAAGATGCTAACATTACAGCAGCTTCTTCCCATGCTGGGTAAGAATGCTTGGCTAGTAACGTTGGACCTCAAGGAGGCATACCTGCATGTCCCTATCAGACAAAATTGCAGAAGATACTTCCGCTTCATTGCAGGTTCAATGCATTATCAATTCTCTGCACTGCCCTTTGGCTTATCTACTGCGCCCAGGGTCTTCACAAAATGCCTGCCACCAGTAATTGCATACTGCAGACCGAGGAATTCAAATATACCCATACCTGGACGACTGCCTTATTCAAGCAGAAAGCAAGGTCATTGTTTTAAAGCATCTGGCATTTGTCAAACACCTTCTAAGATGCCTAGGGTACACAGTAAACGAAAAGAAATCAAAACTAGTGCCCTCACAAAACATAATATTCCTGGGTGCCAGCTTTAATACAACGGCCCAGATGGCTTATCTCACGCCAGACATACAGCTGACTCAATATTTCAAAATAATGGCAACAAAGACCCAACTCCCTGCAAGAAAAATTCTGCATGCCTTGGGATTCATGGCATCTTGCATACTACTAATACCATTTGCAAAACTGCATATGTGGAAATTACAATGGTACCTGAAAAGCATATGGACTTGCCACAGCTTGGAAACAATACCACTCATTCCCTGCCTCCAACAGGAGTTTCTATGGTGGGCACAGGCATGTTGCCTCAACAAGGGTCAGCCTTTCACCTTACCCACAGCCAGGCAAGCTGTGACAACAGATGCATCGGACTATGCTTGGGGGAGCACACATGGCAGGACATTGCACTCAGGGCAAATGGACTACAGATCAGAGGCATCTGCATATCAATCAAAAAGAAATGCTAGCAGTACAGAATGCCCCAGCAGCTTTCAAGAACCTCTTACACCCAGAACAACTAATAATAAAGACTGACAATACCACGGTAATGTGGTACATAAGCAAGGGGGCACACATTCCTACCCTCTATGCAGTCAAGCAATGACCTTGTGGCACACTGCTGTCTCTTACCAGGTTCAGTTACAAGCACAATTCCTGCCAGAAAAGAAAAACACATTGGCAGACGACTTAAGCAGAAACATCATGGATCCACACGAGTGGAAACTAGATCCACAAGTATTTGCAATGATAGCACAAAAATGGGGACGCCCAGACATAGATTTGTTTGCCATCCCCCAAAACTACCAACTTCAAAAATTTTGCACAAGGACATTCCATCCACAAGCTTGGAAAGTGGACGCCCTCTCATTCAGTTAGAAAACATTAACAGTGTATGCCTTTCCTCCACTGCCTCTTCTAGCAAAGGTACTGCTGAAAGTCAGATTAGAGGGGCCACAAATGATGCTCATTGCACCAGACTGGCCCAAGCCAGCATTAGTATTCAATTTTAAGGAACATGGCCCAGGGCCCACCATGGATTTTACCACAAATTCTTCACCTGCTCATTCAGCGAGGCAATCAGATTCTACATAACCAGCTCAAGACTTTAAACCTGGCTGCATGGCAAATTACCTAAACAACCAGCCAACACCTCTCTCCAAAGCAGTTATGGATGTCATTCTGGAGGCCAGGAGGCCCAGCACCGGGAAAACCTATTAAGACAAATGGAGAAGATTTTGCGCCTGGAACCAGGCTAAAGGCCAAAATCCCCTTGATCCAAACTTTCCTCATATTCTACAATATTTAACTGAGATGTTGCACAAAGGTCTTTCCTTTTCATCTATTAAGATCCACGCTTCAGCAGTTTCAGCTCATTACAACACGGATCCTCCTTTATTCTCGCATCCACTCCTAAGACAGCACCACAGAGGGGCTAAGAACATAAGACCGCCAAGGAGAGCACCAACACCTACTTGGGATCTCAACTTTGTTCTGGAAAAGCTTACACTGCCGCCCTTTGAACCAGCTTTTTCAGCTGATTTAAAATTTCTTTCATGGAAAACTGCCCTGCTACTTGCAATAACCTCAGCTAGAAGAGTCTCGGAGCTACGGGCACTAATGGTAGTGGAGCCTTTCCTCATTTTTCATCAAGACAGTCTCTCTACGAACTAACCCTTCCTTTATGCCAAAGGTGGTATCCAGTGTGGCCCTAAACCAAACCATTCATTTGCCCACCTTTTTCCCAAATCCCCAGAACAAAGGAGAAAGACTGCTGCACTCTTTGGACATTCACAGGCAATTACCTTACTACTTGGATAAAACTAAGGCTTTCAGAAATTCTTACCAGCTCTTTGTAGCCTATGCTACAGGATCACAAGGAAAAGCCATCTCAAAACGGACCATTTCTAAATGGATAGGGCATTGCATACGTTTCTGCTACACGCATCATGGGAAACCGGTACCTGCTAACATTAGGTCCCACTCCACCAGGGCTACAGCTCCATCAGCAGCCTTTCTCAGGGGAATGCCAACCAAGGATATTCTGGAAACTGCAACTTGGAGTTCAGTGCACACCTTCACCAAGCACGATCACTTATCTCTATATTCTAAGATTAGAGCTGGTTTTGCCACTGCAGTTTTGCAGGGCCTACTAGCTCCTTCTAACCCTGTTCAACTCCACCTCCCATTCTTAGCTTTGGGATTCAACCCAAGTGTGATAAATGCAGCAGGGTAACACAATGAACATAGTACAGTTTTGTATCTACCCTAAATGTAGATTTTCGAGTGTTCACCCGGCTGCATTCCAGGTTACCCTCCCTCCATTCCCTCTGAACTAGCTGAAATTATCTATACCACTCTATCCTTTTCAACCTCTGTGGTGGTTGCTTGTGCCTAAAGATATATAGATAAAGATATATAGATAAAGATATATAGATAAAGATATATAGATAAAGATATATAGATAAAGATATATAGATAAAGATATATAGATAAAGATATATAGATAAAGATATATAGATAAAGATATATAGATAAAGATATATAGATATATATAGATATAGATATATAGAGATATATATATATATATATATATATGGGTCTACTTCTAATGACCGAAACGCCGATTCGCCGACAGTGAAATCACCGACGCCAGAAAACCGACAACACACAAACCCGACAACGCGAAACACCGAACACCATAACACCGACACACTACACGTAAACAACACAGTACACTACAACACATATCCACTAGCCCTAACCCAAACCCTAACCCTAAGGTCCGACACTACCGCACACTCTCCCTACCTGCACCCTAACCCTAACTCACTTACACCCAACCCCAAGCTCCGACACTACCGCACACTCTCCCTACCTGCACCTAACCCTAACTCACTTACACACCCGAACCCCAAGCTCGACACTACCGCACACTCTCCCTACCTGCACCCTAACCCTAACTCACTTACACACCCCAACCCCAAGCTCCGACACTAGACACTCACCTATCACACACCCTAACCCTACATCCCTGAGTATTGCACACTTACCTGTCCGCTCCCTACTCCTAAATCCCTCACTATCGCATACTTACCAGGTCGCGCTTACACATTCCCCTTGTCGGTCTTCCGTCTGTCGGGATTCGAGCGTGTCGGTCAACTGCGTTGTCGGTCGTTTCGTGTCGGTGATTTCACTGTCGGCGAATCGGTGTTTCGGTCATTAGAAGTAGACCCATATATATATATATATATATATATATATATATATATATATATATATATATATATATATATATAGCCTACCTATTGGGGGCACCTGACATCTGGGTCAAGAAAAACTGAAGAAAATGGCGTCTGATGCCTCTTGTATACCCCTGGCACTCTGACGTCAGGGAAGAAGCAACAGCAACCAACGCCGGACCAAGACTTTGGAACTCAGGCTGACTGCGGGACCGCCTGATGGCAGGATAACCCAAGTGTGATGACTGCAGCAGGGTGAACACTCTAACATCTACATTTATGGTAGGTACAAAACTGTACTTTTTGGATGGTCACGCTACAGTCCATTCTACTTTTTCTGGGTCAGGGCAATTGGATGTGCTCCATAGATCTTCAGGATGCGTACTACCACATCAAAATGGACAGGTGCTCCAGGAGATTCCTTCACTTCTGGCTGGGAGCCAGTCATTACCAGTTCAGAGCTCTGCCCATTGGTCTCACCACAGCCCCCAGGGTGTTCACCAAATGTATGGCAGTGGTCACGGCTCACCTGAGATGTCGAGGATTCCAGGTGTTTCCATATCTAGACTGACTCCTCACTGCTACTACCAGGCATCAACTTCTGCAAGCCAGGGACTACACTATCACAATCTGCTCCCAGCTAGGCATTACAATAAACTTAGAAAAATCTGCCTTGTTGCCCTGTCAATCTATCACGTATATAAGAGCAGACTTGGACACAAGGAACATGTCCGCAAGGCTACCGCCAGAAAGGGTGTCTACAATTCACCAGCAAGTACAAATTCTAATGCAGTGCAAAAGGATCTAAGTCAGGTTCGTCCTTCAAACTCTGGGTTCCATGGCAGCGGCAATTCTTTTAGTCCCACTGGCCCGCTTTCACATGAGGATCCTTCAGTGGCTTCTGTTCACACAGTGGTCTTTCCAACAGCTGCCCATGTCTCACATGATCATGATTACAAAAGCATGCAAAAGGCACCTTTCCTGGTGGATGGTCTCCCCACTAGTGACTCAGGGCAGACCCTTCATTCAGCCCCCTCCGATTGCCACGGTGACCACAGACGCCTCCCTGATGGGGGGCTGTGGGTGTGGGGGGGCTTTATCAGGGCAGGACAGTCCAAGGCATTTGGCAGCCTCACGAGTACCACCTGCATATAAACGGCCTAGAAATAAGAGCCATGGTCCTAGCGTTGCAAGCTCTATAAGACTCTCTCCCTTCTGGGACAATTGCAATTCAAACGGACAACAGGTCATTGGTCTGGTACATCAACAAGCAGGGCGGAACCAGGTCCTACCCCCTATGTCGAGAAGCACTCAGACTCTGGCAGTGGGCATTTTCCTCCCAGCGATTTCTGATTGCGACGCACATCCCTGGGAGGTCCAACGTCATAGCGGACAGGCTCAGCAGATCTATTCTCATGCCTCACGAGTGGTCTCTGAATCGGGTAGTTGTGGATCTGATCTTCCGGAAATGGGGACAGCCTTGCTGCTTTCTTTTTGCCACCCCCTTCAACAGCCAATGCAGTAATTACTACTCGCTTCTTCCGCTTCCAGGTCACACACCCAGAGACACTCTAGTCCAAGATTGGCTTCAGGGACTACTTTGTCTTCCCTCAGATGTCCTTCATGGATGCATCTGCAGTCATAACAAATGGGTTGTCCTGTCGTCAGGCAGCCCTTCGGTCGGCCGGATTCCAAAATCCGGGTCCGGCTTCGGCTGATGTTGCACTTCACCCGACGTCATCTCTGCTGGTCTTCGGGTATAAAGGCATCAGCCGACGCCATTTTCCTCAGTCTTTCTTGCCGCGTGGCGCCCGAAGCAGAAGCTGTTCGCAAGTGCCGGTCGGTCAGATCCAGAGATTACTACTACCGAATACTACTTCGAAGACTTCTAAAAAGCTAAGTACCCCATTGGGACTCTTTCTTGCCTCAGCCGATGTCAGAAAAAGTCAATAACTGTTTAACTTGTGGGAAACAAATACCTCATAAAGATTTCCACTCTTACTGTTTGCCTTGCTTAGGCCCAGACCACGCGTAGCAGCCTGTTCGCCTGTGCTTCCTTCAACCGACGACGCTTAGGCGTCGGTCGGAGTTTGCTGAACAGTTTTTCGGCTCAGATTTTGCGTACATTATGCCGTCGGATCCTCCGACTACCCAAATTGTTAAAAAACGCAAAGAAAAACAGACACTCGCGGTCCGCGGTTTCGGCCGAAACCACGGTTAAGCAAGCCGCGAGTGTCTCGGTTTCGGCCGAAACCGAGAAAACTGGTCAATCTTCAGCGAATCCATGACTACTACTGAGGCTCCTGCTACCTTATCTGAATCAGCCTCAGAAATTTTGCCTACAACTGTGGTTCCTACTGATTTATCAGACACCATCCCTTTGGATATCTCTACCCCAGCACGTGGTGCTGCTAGGCCCCCTGCAGCCATGTCTATTAAGGCCTTTGCCAGGGCTAAAGCAGCCAAATCAGCTACATCAGTGCCTGTTAAACCACCCTCTCTCAGGCCCACTTCTAGTTCACAAATGCTTACTTTGGCAGAAGATTTAATATCCTTAATTAGGGGATCCCAATCTCACCCAGACAGGGCCTCTCAGCCCCCAGAAAAGAGACCTAGAGCAGAGCCCCCCGAGCCTGTGTCCTCTGATTCTGCGGATGACTCGGACATTACAGACCAGCCAGAGGCCCCTTTTTCCAATTATGAAGATTCAGATGCTGAAGAATCCATTCCAGCTGCCTCACCACCAGAGGAATTCTCCTTTGGGGAAACCTTACATGCCATGAGAGAACAATTCCAATGGCAAGGACAAGACTTCTCAGATTCAAGAAAAAGGCTTAGGACTTTTCTGCACTTACCACAACATAGGCCCTTAGCTATACCTCCTGTCCTGTCTGTTGTGGATGATGCATTTAATGATGTCTGCACTGCACCTGATTCTTTACCTCCAGCCCCTGCCAAACCAGATAGATTTTACAGGGTGCCAGACACTCATCACCACCTATTCAAGGCCCCACTTGCAGACCCCGAAACTATATCCCAGGGGCCTAAGGCAGTAGCCTCCACCACAGCAAAAAACCCTATTCCCGCTGAAAGGGAATCCAGGTCCTTAAGAGAGATGGGGTAAAAAAGTCTACACCTCTGCTACTCTCTCAGCTAGAGCTTTAAACTGCCAGTTTCACATGATCCAATACCAAGAGTTTATGCTTGATCAGTTAATTAAAAAGCTGTCCTCTGATGAATCTTTAGATAAGAAATATGTATTAGAAATGGTGAATAACATCCAACAGGTTAGTAACCATTCTTTAAAATGTGGCTATGATGCACTGGAGGCTTCATTTAGATCAGCCATGACTGGCACAGTGATAAGAAGGCATGCATGGTTGAAAGAACAGATCTTACCGGATCATGTTAAAGCTAAGCTATTGGATGCTCCTATGGATAAGGCCAGTCTATTTGGGGAACCTGCCCAGCAGGTAATGAAGAAAATGGAAGAGAAGGCAAAATCTGTGCAAACAGTTAAAGATTTCCTACAGGTTCAGCCACCAAGGTTTAGCAGGAACTGGCCTGCCAAAAACTGGTCCTTTCCTGACTCCACAAGATCACAAAGGGGCAGGAACAGACGCTCTAGGGGCAGAAATCAATCCAGAAGAGGTGCCTACAGAGGACGACAGTGGCAAGGCAATAACCGAGGCACAGACACAACCACTGCCACTGCAACAGGACAATCACAGTGACTTGGCTCTGACTCCGCCTACCAGGGAGCAAATAGCAGCACCATTAGGCGGAAAGTTAGCCTTATTCTCGAAAAATTGGCACTATATCACAAAAGACAAGTGGATTTTGCAAACCATAGACCAAGGCTACCGGTTCCACTTCCACACTTTACCAGTAAAAAGAGGAATGCCAAACCTGCCCCCAAATCAAACAATAGAACCCCTGCACCAGATAGAGGAATTAATAAAGATGAGAGCTGTGGAAAGAGTACCAATAACAGAACAGGGCAAAGGATTCTACTCCAGACTCTTCCTAGTACCAAGAAAAGAGAAAAGCTGGAGACCTATACTCGACCTGTCCATCTTAAACACATACATCACTGTCCCAAAATTCAAAATGCTGACCCTACAGCAACTTCTTTCCATGCTGGGCAAGGAGTGTTGGCTGGTAACTCTAGATCTCAAGGAGGCATACCTGCACGTCCCCATTCGACCAAATTGCAGAAGATACCTCAGATTTCTTGCAGGATCAGAGCATTATCAATTCTCAGCATTGCCCTTTGGCTTATCTACTGCGCCCAGAGTATTCACAAAATGCCTGGCATCAGTAATCGCTCACTGCAGAGTACAGGGAATCCAAATTTATCCATACCTGGACGACTGCCTGTTACAAGCGGACAACAAAAGCAAGCTGACAACAGATTTACAAAGGGTCATTTACTTGCTACAAGCCCTGGGATACACAGTCAATTTACAAAAGTCAAGGCTGATACCATCCCAGACAAGAACTTTCTTGGGCGCGGAATTGGACACAGTCAAACAGATGGCATTCCTAACTGCAGAAAAACAAAAAGAGCTCCCTCTTTACTTCTTGGCATTAACAAAGCAGAACAAACTAACAGCAAGAAAAGTTCTGCAGGCCTTGGGCTTCATGGCATCATGCATAATCTTGGTCCCACATGCCAGACTACATATGAGAAAGTTACAGTGGTACCTAAAGAATTTATGGTCTCAACACAGGCACATCTTAGAAACAGAAATACTACTAATCCCATGCTTAAAGCAGGAGTTCCTATGGTGGGCTCGTTGCTGCCAGTCAAACCCAGGCTTGCCCTTCCGCAACTTTCAAGCAAACCAAACCATCACAACGGACGCCTCAGACCTAGGATGGGGGGCACACATGCTGGACAAATGCGTACAAGGACTGTGGACTCAGGACCAGCTGCACCTGCACATAAACCAAAAAGAAATGCTGGCAGTAAAACTGGCAATCCTAAAATTCAGACCATTCCTCAAAGAAGGCCATTTGATGATAAGGACAGACAACACCACAGTCATGTGGTACATCAACAAACAGGGAGGCACTCATTCTTACCCCCTATGCAGAATGACTTTGGACCTTTGGAATCTGGCTCTCAGCTACAACATCCAGTTACAGGCAATATTTGTACCGGGAAAAGAGAACACCCTAGCAGACATTTTAAGCAGAACCACCTCGGATGCTCACGAATGGATGCTACACCCGACATCTTCAAGGCCATCACAAAGGAATGGGGAATGCCACAAATAGATCTATTCGCTTCCCCACAAAATCACCAGCTCAAAAAATTCTGCACAAGGACATTCCACCCACTTGCATGGAAGGTGGACTCTCTATCCTTCAGCTGGAAGGGCCTGACAGCATATGCATTTCCACCTCTTCCCTTGATGCACAAGGTACTACTGAAAATCAAAGAGGAACATCCAAGGATAATTCTGATAGCTCCGAACTGGCCAAGACAACACTGGTACCCATTGCTGAGGAGCATGTCTCGGGAGAAAATGTGGTCAATACCCCTAATGCCTCTGATGTTAACTCAGAACAACAACAACATCATACATCCAAACCTAAAAACCTTGCAACTGACTGCCTGGAACATCACATAGCAGTAACTAACCCAGACCTTTCACAAAGGGTTAAAGACATTATCCTTGAAGCCCGCAGACCTTCAACAAGAAGGAACTATGCAGGAAAATGGAAAAGGTTCGTCATTTGGAGTACTGAAAGAGGAAAAGATGTGTCTAACATAGATATTGCTAACATTCTGGAGTACTTGGCAGAGCTTCTACATGCAGGCCTGTCCTATTCCTCCAAGATACATGCATCAGCTATTTCAGCAGAATACAGCTTTGATCCTCCTGTCTATTCACATCCTCTACTCAGGCAGTTCCTCAGAGGGATCAAGAATGTAAAACCTCCTAGGAAACCACCATTACCAGCATGGGACTTAAATTTTGTACTAGAAAAGTTGACACTCCCTCCGTTTGAACCAGCAGCAACAGCAGATCTACAACACCTGTCATGGAAAACTACTTTCCTACTGTCTATTACTTCAGCAAGGAGGGTTTCAGAACTACAGGCCTTAATGGCAGTGCAACCCTTCCTAATCTTCCATCAAGATAGGGTGTCCATGAGAACTAATCCTACATTTATGCCTAAGGCGGTATCCAGAGTGTCTTTAAACCAGGCAATCCACCTACCTAGCTTCTTTCCAAATCCACAAAACAGAGGTGAAAGAATAATGCATACCTTGGATGTACATAGACAGTTACGCTACTACCTGGACAGAACCAAAGGTAACAGAAAAACTGACCAGCTCTTTGTAGCCTATGCAACAGGAAGGGAAGGAAAAGCAATTTCCAAACAATCTCCAAATGGATAGGAAATTGCATAAGATTCTGTTACTCCTACCATGGAAAACCAATTCCACAGAACATAAGACCTCACTCAACAAGGGCTACATCCACTACCACAGCTTTCTTAAGAGGAGTGGCAACCAAGGACATTATTGAGGCGGCTACTTGGACCTCCGTGCATACATTTGCCAAGCATTATAATTTACCTCTATATTCTAGATCCCGAGCAGGGTTTGCCACTGCTGTACTGCAAGGGATCCTGACTACACCATAACTTTTATTCCTCCTCCCCTAGTTTGGCTATGGTATTCTACCCATTTGTTATGACTGCAGATGCATCCATGAAGGACATAGTACAGTTTTGTACCTACCATAAATGTAGATGTCCGAACTGGATAGCATCTGCAGTCAGGATTACCTCCCTCCTTCCATCTGCGGTACTCCTAGGGTATTTACCCTCCTAATAGCTAGCTGGGGGGGGAGTCTCTTATGGTGTATTTGTTTGTATATATGTACATACATGTTTATTTTTTGTGTTTGCCTTCTACTATTTTGGAAACATTGGCATCTATCCAAAATTTAGCTTTCCAAGAGGGCAATTGGCATATGGGGCAAGAAACACTGAGAAAAATGGCGTCGGCTGATGCCTTTATACCCGAAGACCAGCAGAGATGACGTCGGGTGAAGTGCGACATCAGCCGAAGCCGGACCCGGACTTTGGAATCCGGCCGACCGAAGGGCTGCCTGACGACAGGACAACCCATTTGTTATGACTGCAGATGCTATCCATTTCGGACATCTACATTTATGGTAGGTACAAAACTGTATTTTTCCCCTGATACCGAAACTCATACAGAAAGCAATATCGTTGGGTTGCAAAATGATCCTCATTGCCCCCTACTGGCCTCGACGGATATGGTTTCCGTTCCTGCACCATTACCTTCTCTATCAGCCCTGGACTCTGGATCCGATTCCAGACCTACTGATTCATCAGTCAGGCTGGCTGCATCAGTCCCTTCAAACATTCCAGCTCACAGCTTGGTTGCTCCACTTCCAACCTTAGCCAGGCTTCCCAGCATTTCCCCGGCCGTGGGTGAGATTCTCCTTTTAAGTCCACAACTAGAAATACTTATGGTAGCAAATGGAAACTTTTTTCTTGGGCAGAGGCTAGCAACGTAGATCCTTGCAGCCCCAGTCCACGAAATTTTGGAGTTCTAGCACAACTTTTTCATTCTGGGTCTGCTTCTGCTACAATCGGGGTTCAATTGGCAGCCATTTCTAACTTTCATGTTGGGTTGTCTAATTCAAACATTATGTCTCATAAGCTCTGTAAAGCCTTTTTAAGAGGGACTAGTCTCCTTAGACCTCCAGTGAGAGGTCCCCCTTCTCCTTGGGACCTTAATTTGGTACTAACCTCCTTAATTATGCCCCCCTTTGAACCTGCAACATCCTGCTCCATTAAGTTTTCTATCTTGGAAAACACTTTCTGGTAGCTATTACTTCAGCCAGACGCGTCTTCAGGCACTACGTGTTCGTCCTCCATACTTGGTCTTTCATAAGGACAGGGTTGCTCTGAGGACTAAGCCCCGTTCCTTCCGAAGTCTGCTCAGAAAACAATTTAAACCAATCTATAGACCTTCCTTTGTTTTTTCCCTAACCACACCAACAAGGCAGAATACAAATTACACCAATTGGATGTTCATAGACAATTGCGTTTTTACTTGCTTAGGACTAAGGATATAAGGAAGTCGGACCAGCTATTCCTTTCCTACTCTCTAGGCAAACAAGGTCTCCCAGTTTCCACAGTGACCTTCTCCAGGTGGTTGTTTCACATTATTACTTTAATTTATCAATTGAGAAACAGAGTTGTCTATCAAACCAAAAGGTCATTCTACTAGGGCTTTGGCCACCTCTGTAGCTTTCCAATCCAGGTTGCCCATGGATTCTATCTGTCCAGCTGCTACGTGGGCAAATCCTCATACCTTTATTTCTCATTACAAGCTAGATATGGTCTCCAGGAGCAGAGCTGACTTTGGTTCCACTGTTCTGAACTCTGTTCCAATGACCCACCAAGGATTGTAGGTGCTAGGAAACCTGTCCCAACCAGCAAGAACGAAGGTGAGATAGACAACTTAACATAAAGAAGTTATGTATCTACCATAACGTTCCATGTTAGTTGTCTTCATCTCGCCTTCTTTCTTAAGTCCCACCCTCCGTCCCCCTGTCCTGTTGGATCGAGAGGAGTTTTGGTTTCACTGGCCGAGTGTT
The DNA here is from genome assembly GCF_019279795.1 of Protopterus annectens. Lineage (NCBI taxonomy): Eukaryota > Metazoa > Chordata > Ceratodontiformes > Protopteridae > Protopterus > Protopterus annectens. Next base: position 360,679,136 of record NC_056735.1, read on the forward strand.
CTCTGGTTTGCTTCCTCTACTGACTTAGAGAGTATGACAGGTATGCTTAACCTGTTTGTTTGGACAGGTTGATTCTCTGGCTATGTCTGGGGTTAGCTATTACAAACAAGATCTGGGTAGCTAGCGCTAGGCATCATGGGATAACGGGTAGCCTTGTGCCAATAAACAGCTCTCTAGCTGCAGAAGATGGCCAAATCGGGGCCGAGGATAGTCTCCAATCCCAACCAGCAAGACAGAAGACGAGATGAAGACAACTAACATGGAACGTTATGGTAGGTACATAACTTTTTCCTGTCATTCCTTGCCTGCAACATGAGTTCCTATGGTGGGCAGAGGCCTGTCACCAAAACAAGGGACTGTCATTCATTCCACCCCCTGCCACCGAAACCCTGATTAGACTCATCAGATTGTTTGGGGGGGCCCATCTGGCAGGGGGGTGCATTCAGGACGAATGGTGCCCAAATCAAATGCACCTGCATATCAACCAGAAAGAAATACTAGCTGTACAGAATGCCCTGACAGCTTTCAAGGACTTTCTTCATCCAGGACAACTACTGATAAATACGGACAAATCCACAGTTATATGGTACATAAACAAGCGGGGGGGGGTACCCACTCCTACCCCCTTTGCAGACTAGCCATGGCCTTGTGGAACCCAGCCTTGATTTACCAAATACGTCTAGAAGCTCAATTCCTGCCAGAAAAGCAAAATACTCTGGCAGACTAAGCAGAAATCTTTTGGACCCTCACGAATGGAAACTGGATCCACAAGTCTTCAGCATGTTGACACGAAAATGGGGGAGCCCAGACATAGATCTTTTTGTCTCTCCCCAAAACTATCAGTTGGACAAATTCTGCACAAGAATTCATCAAAAAAATCTTGGAAAGTGGATGCTCTCTCCTTCAGCTGGAAAAAACTATCAGTCTATACCTTTCTCCCTCTGCCTCTGCTCTCCCAGGTTTTACTAAAAGTCAGACAAGAAAAACCGAAAATGTTTCTGATTGCTCCAGACTGGCCTTGCCAGCACTGGTACCCGCTCCTACGCAATATGTCACACCTTCCTCCGTGGTACCTGCCTCAGACACCTTGTCTACTATCTCAGCAGAACTATCAAATTCTGCGCACACTGCTCCAAACTCTGAATCTTGCAGCTTGGCTAATCAACTAATTTCACCAGTCACATCTCGGTAAACCTGTGATAAATGTCATTTTGGAGGCTAGAAGGTCTAGTACTAGAAAATCTTATGCTGATAAATGGAAAAGATTTTGTGCCTGGAACCAAGCACAAGGAATAAACACAGCAATGCCCAATATTCCTCAGATTCTGCCATATTTAACTGAGATGCTTCATAAGGGCCCATCTTCTATAAAAATCCATGCCTCTGCCATTTGTGTTTATTACAACACAGAACCTCCTCTTTTCTCATCCCCTTCTAAAGCAGTACCTCAGAGGGGCCAAAAATTTGAGACCTCCCAGGAGAGCACCAACTCCTGCATGGGACCTCAATTTTGTGCTGGAAAAACTCGCCCTACCTCCTTTTGAACCAGCTGCTACTGCGGACATGCAATTTCTCTCTTGGAAAACGGCTCTTATTTTAGCAGTCACTTCAGCTAGAAGGATTTCAGAACTGCAGGCCCTTATGGCAGTGGAGCCTTTCATTATCTTTTACCCGGACAGGGTGACCCTCAGGACCAATCCATCCTTTATGCCTAAGGTGGTATCCAGTGTGGCTCTTAATCAGATCATTCATCTGCCAACTTTTTTCCCAAATCCAAAGAGCAAGGGGGAGCGGAGTCTGCATTCATTGATGTACACAGGCAACTAAGATTCTACTTAAACAGGACAAAATCTCTAAGAAAATCTGAGCAATTACTGGTGGCATTTGCTGCAGGGGCAGAGGGGAAAGGCTAGTTCAAAGCAGACTATTTCAAAATGGATAAGCCTGTGTGTTCGTTTCTGCTACATGCACCATGGTAAACCTGTCCCCAAGGGGATCAGATCTCATTCCACCAGGGCTGCATCTACTTCTGCAGCCTTTCTCAGTGGAGTTCCTGGCAGAGACATTTTAGAAGCTGCTACTTGGAGCTCAGTTCATGCGTTCACCAAACATTACCATTTACCTCTTCTCTAAATCCAGAGCAGGCTTTGCCACTGCTGTCCTGCAGGGCCTTATAGCTGCTCCTAATGCTGTATAATTCCGTCCTCTCAACCATAACTTTGGGATTCTACCCAAATGTAATGACTGCAACAGAAACACGAAGAACATAGTACAGTTGTGTACACTTACCATAAATGTAGATGTTAGTGTATTCACTGTTGCAGTCCTGGTTACCCACCTGCCAGCCCCCTATTTCTCTCATACCGCTTTTTCTTTTACTATGCTCAAAAGCCTTTTTGGTATATTTGCTTTTAGTTGGAGGTATATTTTTTGTGTTCTAAATTACATGCATATTTATATTTATATATATTTTGCTCCCCATTTGGGGGGCACCTGACATCTGGGGCAAGAAAAACTGATTAAAATGGCGTTGACTGCATGTTTTATACCCCTGACGACTTGACGTCATGGGAAAAGAGGCAGCAACTGACGCAGGACCCAAGACTTTGCTATTCAGGCCAACTGAGGGCAACCTGCTAGCAGATTACCCAAATGTAATGACTGCAACAGTGAATACACTTGAACATCTACATTTATGGTAAGTGTACACAACTGTACCTTCCAATGATGGCTTGCCTACTTCCAGAAAAAATACTGTTTCTCGCCACTTTAAGGAAATGATCCCACTTCAATTTCTCATGGCCAGAGAGTTCCTTTGACTCCTGGGTTACATGGCTTCCATCCCCATGGTGTACCCTTGACAAGGCTATACATGAAGTTTCAGTGGTTTCTGAGGACAGTCAGGAAGCAGTGTCGTCACCCTTTGGAATATGTAATTCCACTTTTGCCCTGTTTAACGAGAAAGTTAGTGGTGCATATCACAGGTTACAAAAAGAAACCAGGCCTTTCCCTCTAACCAGGATCTGTACAAAGATGTATCAGACACGGGCTGGGGTGCAACTCGAGAGAATTGGAGGGTGAGAGATGTTTGGACTCCAGTCAGAGGAGCATATCAACATCAAGCAACTGAGGGCTCTGATTTTTCCACTAAAAATTTTCAAAGGCAAAATCTAACAAGGAGTGTTGAGATGGTTCACAGACAACACCACAGTCCTCTGGTACATCAACAAGCAGCGAGGGACAAATTCCTACCTCCTTTGCAGATTGACCCTGTATGCCTGGAAGTTTGTTCAATTCTCGGCCAGGTTTCCCTGCAAGCTGTGTACATTCCATCAGCTCAGAATGCGATTGCAGATTCATTAAGCAGGTCTATGACCCATTTCCACGAATGGATGTTAAACAGGGATGTGTTCCTGGACCTGGTCCATCGAAGAGGTACTCCACAGGTGGATCGGTTTGCCTTCCCCGTGAACAGACACCTTCACAAATACTGTTCCAGGGTCCCAAACCATGGAACATGGAGAGTAGATTTCCTTTCCTTTCCATGGTATAGGATGTTTGCGTATGCATTCCCCTTCCCTTTCCTCTGATCCAGAAAGTTCTGCTGAAAATTCAGAAAGAACAGCCAAAAATCTTGCTGGCGACTCCCTTTTGGCCAAGACTGCATTGGTTCCCCCCTTCATCAGCTAGCCAAGGGCAATCACCACAAGTTACCCCACAGGATGGAACTCCTCACACATGACAAGGGGGCTCTAATACATCCTCAAATCTCTACCCTAAATCTTACTCTGTGGGTGAAGGGGCTTTGATCCCCTTTAGACACTTTTACACTGAGGACATGCTAGAGATTCTGTAGGAGGCTAGAAAATCCTATCTATCCAAATGGAAAAGGTTTTCTGTCTGGTGTCTAATAAATAAAAAAAAAAAAAATAAACACCATCGATGGATCCACCAGTAGTCCTGTCTTACCTGTGTGAGCTGATGATAGGTGGCTTGTCATACTTTTCCATCAAGGCACATCTGCCATTTCAGCATGCTTCCCTTTGACTCCTCCCTTGATGTCCTTCAAGAATGCAACTGCAGTCATAACATGTGGGTTGTCCTGCCTCAGGCAGCCCTCGGTCGGCCGGATTCCAAAGTCTGGGTCCGACGTTGGCTGATGTCGCATTTCTCTCCATCAGAGCGGCTGGAGTACATAAGCATCAGCCGACGCCATCATCTTCAGTCTTTTTTGCCGCGCGGTGCCCGAAGCAGAAGCAGTTCGCAAGTGCCGGTCGGTCAGCTCCTGTATTCTTCGATTCCGAAGTCATCAAAAAAGCTAAGTACCCCGTTTGGGACCTTTTCTTGCCTCAGCTGATGTCAGAAATTACTGAAAAAGTTAACAATTGTCTTTCTTGTGGTAAACAAATACCTCATAAGGATTTCCACTCTTACTGTCTTCCTTGCCTGGGCCCAGACCACGGCGTCTCGGCCTGTGTGGCCTGTGCTCGCTTCAAGTGCACGCTCAGGCGCCGGGCAGAGTTCGCTGAAGATTTTTTCGGCGAAAAATTCGCTTACACAATGCCGTCGGATCTTCCGACATCGCAAACTCCCACGAAACGAAAAGACCGGGACCGACATCCTCGGCCCACGTCTACAACCGACTCCACGCCAAAACCTATCGCGGGTGCTCCGGTTCCCTCTGAGACTGTCTCTCCACTGCTCCGAACCGAAGACACCACATTACCGACGACTCCGATTCCGGATATCACTCCGCCAGTTATGGATTTTCCTCCGGATACCGAAACCGAGGAAATGCCTGAGACCATTGCTGTAGACAAGGTCACTCCTGCACGTGGAGCTGCCAGGCCTCCTATGGCCATGTCTATTAAGGCCTACACCAGGGCTAAGGCAGCCAGCAAAACAAAGCATCTTACTACTAAAACGTTTCCTCAGCCTACTCCAGAGACACAAGTTACGTCTATGGCTGCTGATTTAATTTCTATGATTAGAGGTTCATAGGCCCATCCTGAGAGAGGATCCCAGCCTCCTTCTGATAAAAGGCCCCGGGTTGAACCCTCTGACCCTATTCCGTCAGATGAAGACTCTGAGGGCTCTGTCCACTCTGATAGCCAGGAAGAGCTCTTCCAGACCTATGAGGACTCGGATGCAGAGGATTCCATCCCCTCGGCCTCCCCGCATGAGGATATTTCTTTTGGGGAAGTTCTGCATACCATGAGGGAACATTTCAAGTGGCAAGGCCAGGAATATTCAGATTCCAGAAAACGCCTTCGGACTTTCCTTAAGAAGCCCCAGCACAGGCCCTTAGCTATTCCTCCTGTACTTGATGTTTTGGATGATTTATATTCTGACTCTAGTGTTACCCCTGACTCTCTTCCTCCTGCTCCAGCCAAGCCAGACAGGTATTACAGGGTCCCAGAAACTCATTCCCATTTATTCAGGGCCCATACTGCTGATTTGGAAACTATTTCTCAGGGGCCTAAAGGAGTTTCAGCTTCCACCTCTAAAAATCCATTGCCCTCCAACAGGGAAGCTAGGTCATTAGAGAGATGGGGCAAAAGGTTTACACATCCACTACCTTATCTATGAGAGCTTTGAATTGCCTTTTTCATATGTTACAATATCAGGATTTCCTGTTAGAAGATTTACAAAAACATTGGCCACTCCTGATCCTTTAGACAGGAAGGCTTTGCAGGAAGCAGTACATAACACTCAGCAAGTAAGCAATCACTTCCTGCAGTGTGGATATGATGCACTGGAAGCTTCATGTAGGGCAGCTATGACAGGGGCAGTCATTCGTAGACATGCGTGGTTAAAGATCAACCTCTACCAGATCATGTAAAGGCAAAACTTCTGGATGCACCTTTGGAAAAGAACAAGCTTTTTGGTGCTAATGCTAAGGATGTGTTAAAGACCATCGAGGAAAAAGCAAAATCAGTTCAGACAGTGAAAGATTTCCTCCAGGTTCAACCCCCCAGATTCAGTAGGAATTGGCCTTCAAAAAACTGGTCCTTTCCTAATCCAGAAAAGTTTCAAAGGGGTAAAAACAGACGTGGCCGAGGAAGAGGCCAATACAGAGGTCCTTACAGGGGACGACAATGGCAGCCAGGAAACCAAAGAAGTGACGCAGGGGTTTCACCTGCCCCACAGCCACAATCTCATTGACTTTACTTCCGCCTACCAGGGAACAAATAGAAGCTCCCTTGGGCGGGAAATTATCTCTGTTTGCAGAAAATTGGCACAGACTGACAAAGGACAAATGGATTTTGGACATTATAGACCGAGGCTACAGGTTCCATTTTCATACCTTGCCAAGAAAACAAGGCATGCCAAACCTACCACAAAACCAGAGGGCAGAGGCTATCAAGCAAATCTCTCTGCTGACTCGGATGAAAGCAATAGAAAGAGTTCCACAACAAGAACAAGGCCAGGGGTTTTACTCAAGACTGTTCCTTGTTCCAAGAAAATAATCTCAATGGAGACCAATACTGGATTTGTCCGCATTAAACACCTTTCTCATAGTACCAAAGTTCAAAATGCTGACTCTACAGCAACTCCTTCCCATGCTGGGCAAGGGGTCTTGGCTGATTACTCTGGACCTCAAGGAGGCATACCTGCATGTCCCTATCAGACACAGCTGCAGAAGATACCTCAGATTTCTTGCAGGGCCAGAGCATTATCAATTCTCAGCATTGCCATTTGGCTTATCTACTGCGCCCAGAGTATTCACAAAATGCCTGGCTTCAGTAATTGCTCATTGCAGGCTCCAAGGGATACAAATTTACCCGTACCTGGACGACTGCCTCATACAAGCGGACGACAAATTGATGTTGACAAAAAACTTGGACTATGTCATACGATTACTTCAAGCTCTGGGATACACAGTCAACTTTCAAAAGACAAGACTGCAGCCATCCCAGCAAATAATCTTCTTAGGAGCCAAATTAGACACAGCCTCTCAAATGGCTTACCTGATAGAAGACAAGCAAGAGAAGTTAACTCATTACTTCAAAGGTTTAGCAAAACTCACCCAGATGACTGCAAGGAGATTCCTACAGGCCCTGGGTTACATGGCATCCTGCATTCTCCTGGTTCCATTAGCAAGACTACACATGAGAGAGCTTCAATGGTACCTAAAAAGCATTTGGTCTCAGCACAGCAACAACTTGGAGGCAACCATACCGCTCATTCCATGCCTACAAAAGGGAATTCCTATGGTGGGCCTCTGTGAGCCAGGCCAACACAGGTATGTCATTCAAAAAACCACAGATAACACAGACCATGACCACAGACGCCTCAGACCTTGGATGGGGGGCGCACATGGAAGTCCGGTGTATACAAGGGCAATGGTCTCAAAAGGAAACACATCTGCATATAAATCAAAAGGAAATGCTGGCAGTAATGCATGCCATCGAGGCCTTTCAACACCAACTTCAACAAGGCCATTTACCGATACGGACAGACAACACCACTGTGATGTGGTATATAAACAAGCAGGGGGGCACCCACTCTTACCTCCTTTGCAGACTGACAATGCATCTTTGGGAAAAATCACTGAGCCTAAACATCCAGTTACAATCCCAGTTTGTTCCAGGCAAAGACAATGTGCTGGCAGACAGCCTAAGCAGGAATTTCACAGATCCACATGAGTGGAGGTTACATCCGAAGATCTTCACACAAATCACTTCGACATGGGGCAGGCCAGAAGTAGACCTATTTGCCTCTCACCTCAACCATCATCTACAAAAATTCTGCACAATGACATACCATCCAAAAGCTTGGAAAATAGATGCTCTCTCATTCAACTGGAACTTCCTGACAATCTATGCATTCCCACCTCTGCCACTGATGACCTCAGTACTACTGAAGATCAAAGCAGAGAGACCCAAGGGAATCATAATAGCTCTTGAATGGCCAAGACAACACTGGTACCCACTACTACGGAGCATATGTCACACCAGGAGGTGGGCCCTTCCCCAATGGCCTCTACTTTTGACTCAACACAATCTCAAAACAGTGCATCCAAACCTTCAGACACTGCAGCTAACAGCCTGGGAGATCCCATAAATAACCTCAACCTATCTCTCCAAGGAGGTTCAGCGGATACTAACAGAGGCTCGAAGACCATCCACCAGAAAGGTTTACTTAGCAAAATGGAAGAGATTCAGCAATTGGAATACCAGCAAGGGGCATGATGCATCATTGTTGAACATCCCACTCATCTTGGAATATTTGGCGGATATGCTAAAGAAAGGCCTCTCATATTCTTCCATAAAGATACATGCATCAGCTATTTCAGCTAGATATAACACTGATCCTCCTGTCTTTTCACACCCTTTGCTAAGGCAATTCCTCAGGGGAATCGAGAACATCAAGCCACCAAGAAAGGCCCCAGTGCCAGCCTGGGACCTCAATTTTGTCCTAGAAAAACTGACTCTACCTCCTTTTGAGCCAGCAGCTTCAGTTGACTTGCAATTTCTCTCATGGAAGACAGCTTTCCTGTTGGCACAATTACCTCAGCAAGAAGGGTTTCGGAACTACAGGCCCTAATAGCAATACCACCGTTCATAATTTTTCACAGAGACAGGGTTTCATTAAGGACCAACCCTACTTTTATGCCAAAGGTGGTATCTAGGGTTTCTTTGAATCAAGCTATTCATTTGCCTGCTTTCTTCCCCAATCCTGAGAATAAGGGGGAAAGACTGTTACATACCTTGGACATTCACAGACAACTTCGATACTACCTGGACAGAACCAAGGCCAGTAGGAAGTCTGAACAACTTTTTGTAGCTTACGCCCCTGCAGTCCAAGGAAAAGCAATTTCAAAACAGACAATTTCAAAATGGATTGGACATTGCATCAGATTTTGTTATTCCTTTCATGGAAAGACTGTTCCAGCCAATGTCAGACCACATTCCACAAGAGCTACAGCCACCTCTACAGCATTCTTAAGAGGAGTGCCTACTAGGAACATTCTAGAAGCTGCTACATGGAGCTCCGTGCATACATTCTCCAAACACTACAATCTCCCTCTATACTCCAGATCCAGAGCAGGCTTTGCTTCGGCAGTCCTGCAGGGTTTGATTGCCACACCATCTTTTTCCTAGAGCATACCTCCTCCCCCAGCTAAGCTATGGTATTCTACCCACATGTTATGACTGCAGTTGTGTTCTTGAAGGACATAGTACAGTTTTATTCCTACCATAAATGTAGATGTCGGATAGACATGCAACTGCAGTCGGATTTTCCCTCCCTCCATACCCCTCTATGCCTAGGACCCTCTCCTATCCCTATTTCTCTTATCTGGGGATATCTGTTATGGTGTATTTGTTTTATTGCTCATTTATTTCTCTGGAATCCTGTTTTTGTCTTCCAATTTGATTACAGCCTTCCTTGGAGGGCACCTGGCATCTGGGGCAAGAAACACTGAAGAAGATGGCGTCGGCTGATGCTTATGTACTCCAGCCGCTCTGACGTCGGAGAGAAATGCGACATCAGCCGACGTCGGACCCAGACTTTGGAATCCGGCCGACCGAGGGCTGCCTGAGGCAGGACAACCCACGTTATGACTGCAGTTGCATGTCTATTGGACATCTACATTTATGGTAGGTACAAAACTGTACTGTGTCCAGGTTTGAAGCTAAGCTTTTCCTGAAAAGGAGTCTTGTATATTAGACCACCAAGAAAACTAATTCCTCCTCTTTGGGACCTCAACTTTGTGCTTGAAAAGCTTACTATAGTTCCATTTGAGCCTGATAAGATCTCTTCCCTTCAATATTGCACTTGGAAAACCATTTTGGTGGCTGTTACTTCAGCTAGAAGGGTTTCTGAACTTGTAGCCCTCACAGCTTACTCTCCTTTCAGTCTTCTATCGGGACAGGGCATCTCTTTTTACCAAACCTTCATTCATGCCTAAGGTGGTGAATGAGGTGTCATTGAATCAGGCAATCAACTTTCCTACCTTTTTCCTTTCTCCAAAGTCATCTAGTGAGAGGATCCTTCACACTTATAGGTTCATAGGTTTATACTAGGCTATCTGCCCTAAGGCATTTATAAGTAAAACAAACCACAGGAACAGGATACAGGCATTTATAAGCCTAGCCCAAAGTTTTGTGGCTTACGCCACCCCTTATATGAAAAAATACTGTGTCCATTAGTTTGTGCCTCTGTCCAGCAGTGACACAGAGATGATTCCCGGGGTAAACCTACGATCTCCCATCCACAGGTCAAGATTTCTCTTGAACAGAGCCAGCGAGGTGCTCTGCCTCACATGGACCGGGATTTTATTCCACAGCATAGGGAGTCTCAGTGATAAATCTATCCCTCCAGCACGTCCTATTTATATCCGTGCTAAGGTTTAAGTCGCTTGCTCTAGTGGTTTTGGTGGATTTGGATTTTTTTGAGGTGGAGCATGTCCATTAATTCCGGGTTGGACATGGCCTTGTATGTCAGGCGCATGTCACCTCTGAGCAGACTGTATGCGACTGAATAGAGCTGGAGTTTCTTTAATCTGGCAGCATATGACAGATTTTGGAGTCCCTTTATCCTTTTGGTGAGGAACTTTTGGGGTCTTTCCAATTGCTGCAGATGTCAGGTGAGATGCATCCCGAATGGGGCATTGTACTCTATCATTGGTCTGATAAGTGAAGAGTACAGAGGAACAATGACCTCACTAGATCTGGATGTGAATTCCTTCATGATCAGGTGGGCAATGTAGAAGATCTTTCTAACCACTTTAGCAACGTGAGTGTCAAAAGAAAGGCCACTATCAACCTGGGTCCCCAGGTCCCTGATAACCTCTTCTGTGCTTAGTGGATTGCCACCTATATGGTAGCTTGGGGTTACCTTGTTTTTCCCGAAGGGTATGACTACATTTTGTGGCGTTTAACTTCAGGCCATGGCTCTGGCACCAGCTATCTGTTTCCGTGAGTCCCTTCTGAAGGATATCCGTGTCCGATGCACTTTCCACTATGGCGCCCAGTTTGCAGTCGTCTGCAAACTGTCAGCCAAAGTCCTCCCATGTTGGCCTGTACATCTGAGAAGTAGATGCCGAACAATAGGGGGCCAAGGACCGAGCCCTGTGGGACACCACTTGTGACCGGCTTGGAGTCTGACATAGCGCCAGCAACTCTAACCCTGTGGGTTCTGTCCTTAAGCCAGTTTGCAACCCATCTTGTGACATATGGGTTTACATTTAAGCTGGTAAGTTTTTCTACAATACCTGAGTGGGGTATTGTCGAAAGCCTTTGCAAGGTCAAGGTAGGCTGTATGGACTGCCTTTCCCTCATCAATGGCCTTGGTGACTGTTTCGAAGAAGTCGACCAACTTCAAAAGGCATGATCTGCCCTTGACGAAGCCAAACTGGGTCGGGTCCAATGTCTGCAAGTCCCCTATATCTTTGTTTATGAGCTCCATTATGATCCTCTCCATAGCTTTGCAGACTAGACTTGTTAAGCTTATGGGGCGGTAATTACCAGGGTCCGTAGAGGCACCACCTTTGTGGAGTGGGACCACAGTTGCCGTACGTCACTCCTTGGGCACGTATCCTGTGGTAAGGCTGAGATTAAACAGCTGCCTTATGTGCGGGTTTAATTCCTCATTTAACTCGTGTAGCACACAGCCGGGGACACCATCCGGTCCCATTGATGCTGTGTTTTTAGCTTTAGAGAGAGCAGCTTTCACCTGCGCATTTGAGATGTCTGGGAGGCTACACTCCGCTGGGATAGTTATCTCTCCTTAAGTGGGGTGAGGGGGGTGAAGTTTGCACTGAACCTGTCTGCCAGTATGTTGGCAATGTCTGTGGGTTCAGTGATTTTTGTATCATTTTGGACTAATTCTGAGCATATCTGGGAGTATCCACCCAGGTTCCTAACATAGCTGAAAAAGGCCTTACGATTGTCCTTTGAATCCATGGCAATTTTTCTCTCAAAATTGGCCTTAGTTGATTTTATGAGTGCTCGTATTGTTTTACTAATAATGATTAGGGGTGACTTCCCTTTTATGGATTTTGTTTTATCATGTAATAGCTTTCTCCTCTTATTGTAAAGTTTGTTAATGGCTGGGGTCCACCAGACTGGACGTTTGCCCTTTGTGGAAAGAGTCTTGGTTTTATTTGGGATTGCCTGATCCATGCAGTCCTGGAGGTGTTCATAGAAGGCATTTGTAAGGGCTTCCGCAGCTTGGGTTGTGGTTTCCACTGACTCAGGGGCCTTGAAGGATACCACACCAGTCTTGAGTAGTGTGAAGTTTGCTTTAGAGAAGTTCTTCACTGTGGTCTTTTTTGTTTGGGGTGGGGGCGGGATGTGGATTTCCAGTGAGATTAGTTTATGATCAGATCTCACCAATGAGGGATATACTTCCGGTGTGGAGCATTTTGTCCCCATGTTTGTGATGATGAGATCTAGTATATTTTCTCCTCTCGTGGGAACAGTGACTAGCTGTTCCATGGCATTTGAATCTATGAACTCCAGGAACCATTGGGCTAGAAAGTTAGGGCTTAAGTAATGTTCCCAGTCTATATTCGGGTAGTTGAAGTCACCCAATATGATGGTGTTTGGAGATACATTTATACCTTCCAGTGTCTTCAGGAAGGCTGTGTGGGGTTCCTGAGTTTGAGAGGGTGGCCTGCAGCATGCTACAATTTGTAGAGCAGTTTTGCCTATGGTTAGTTGCACCTGGATGGTTTCCGAAGCTTCGTGCGTTGCCACCAACCTGGAGGTGTGGGTATCCTTTATGAATATGGATACACGCCCTCCTTTTGTGGTGTGGTCCGTGTTTTGGGGCCGGAACACATGATATGAGGTAAAACCTAATAGTACCGTGGCGCTCTCAGGAGCCTTGAACCAGGTTTCAATTACAGCACAGACATCGATGTTCTCCATACTGAGAAGGGCCTCAAGTGCGTGCATTTTGAGATTTAGACTTCTGGCATTGAGCAGCATTACCCTCAGTTTCTTCCCATTTTTGTTTTCTAGGGTGGTAGGTTTAGAATTTGAGCCTTGCCTAAAAAAGGCACTATGGGGGTGGCAAGAGCCTTAGCCAATATCCGGAATCCCAGGGGTGACAGGTGCAAGCCGTCCCTTGCGAAGCAGCGTGGCTTGTCAAGCATGTCATCCCAGGCAGACTGACACTGGATCCCCTTAGAATGACACCAGACATTAAGCCAATTGTTAAAGCTGATCATCTTGTCTCTATATTGTGGCATCATTCTTGGTGAAAGAAGGATACTGCTCAGGGTCATACCTGCCTGGGCTACATAATCAGAGAGCTCCTCTATGTCTCTTTTCATGTAGTCCAGGGAGGTACGTCTCAGGTCGTTCACACCAGCATGGACAATGACTGTGTCATATTTGTACTTGCTGTGGAGTGACCAGAGTGCTTGTGTTGTGGCGGATTCTAGCGCCCGATAGGCAGCTTACTGTGACCCTCTCCTTGTTCAGCCTGGTGAGTGGGACGTCAGTGTGTCTGACTATGGATTCACCTGTGACAAGTAAGTTTGGTTGCATTTGGCCTTAAGGGCTGTGACTGCTTTGCACACTGATTTTGTGGTTTGTGTTGCTTGTGTGGTGTCTTGAGGTAGCAGTTGTTTGGGTGTCTGCTTTGGAGGCCTCTGCTGTTTAGGTAAGTTTTTACTCAGAGCCTCCGAGTATGTCTTTGTGTGTTTGTGTTTGATTCAGTGGTGTGGTAGCATTATGTGAGGCTGGTTTTGTGGTGTGTGTAGTTGCCTTCTCCTGTCTGGTCTTGCCAGTCCTGAGTTGAGAGAGCTCAGCCTCCAGTTTTGCTAAATAGCTGCATCTCTCGCAAGTGTTTGTGTTATGTGGGAGGAGGAGAGGGTTGTCTGTGTACATGAGGCAGTTATAACATTGCCTCAAGATTCCCAGATTCACCAGCTGGATGTGCATAGACAGCTGAGATACTACCTGGCCAAAAAGTCCATGTATAAATTAGGCTTTTTATTTCCTATCACCCAAAAGTCCTGGGACTCTGTTTCCAGGATATTTCCTCCTGGATTTCTAAAGCCATTACCTTCTGTTACACAGCTAATGGGAAGGATCTTCCTTTTCCAGTCAAGGCACACACTTCTAGAGCTGTGTCTTCTGGGGCCTTCTTTAAAGGTTTGGATATGGCTAGACATACGAGTCAACTGGAGGCAAAAACTCCCTCATGTTATGGATACTGCAGCATATAGAAAAGGACATCTGTGGTTATGGTAAGATTTTACACCACTATCCTTTCTTTAGTAGACCAGTGGTGATTGCATGTTAACTTGGACCTTTTCTGCACCTATGTTAGCAGGGAAGAAGGCCCTCAACAGGGTGATGTTGCTTGGGTAAAACCTGTGCTTTGACTTCTAAAGAGCAGTGATTTTACCTTATTAGCTTAGCATTGTTGTAAACAATTTGTTTTTTTGGCTTTAAGAACAGGTTTTTACTGTCCTCTAATTTGATGATTTCTCACCTGTAAATAGTGTAGGTGGAAACTACAACTTGTGTACAACAAATATTTAGTTTTCAAATAAAAACTTGCAAGACAGGCTTCTGTTAGAGAATTCCTCCTGTCATTAGAACTTTGTGGTATTTATGATGGAAAATTTCACTGCATCCTCTCAGCTACTTTGGTGCAAATCTGCACATCCTTTACAAAAACTTTAAGTTGGCTTCTTCTCAAGCATGAAGTAAGGTGGCTTTTTCTGTAAAATATAGATGTGCTAGTTTTTATTTTTTATATCTTTTGTGCCTTCAGGAAGAAATCTGTTTCACTCAGAGGAGTAAGTTGCATCAGTTTGGTTAAATATTTATACTCCTACCACTTTAGCAAACAGGGCCAATAAACGTGGTTCATTTGTTTTACCAGATAACACACTTGGCATAGATTCTGGATATTTGAGTGTCATTTTGAGGAAGGGGAAGGTTAATCATAGCAATTAGAAGTACTGAATTCTGTAGTTCTTCAGGTGTTAAAATGTAGTTAAGATTGGGGGAACTTTGGTGTGGCACCTGAATTAATGGTTGAATCTGATGTTACCTAGTCACCATTCCTCACGCTAGGGTCTTGGATCCGATATCAGATCCGAGCCGACAGACAATAGCTTAGCTCAAGCTCTAACCCTCCCGTAATCCTCCGCTGCCCTCCAATCCCTCAGATCTCGTTTGCTGCTTCAGTAAGACAGACACAGATTGCTCAGCTCCTCATTTGGTGTAATTGTATCTTTGGGAAAATTGTTATTGGGTTATTCCATTTTTCTAGTGTTTGTGAGAGTTACTTTACCCTTTATATTCCCTCCCGGTTGGTTATTTGATCTTTTCTTTGGCACCCTTTTCTAGGGTTTGTTGGGTTTTTCTTGTGTACTGGATTAGCCTGGTTAGTAGTAAGTCTCGAGTGTTTTGGACAAGTATTGTGTTTCTGACCTTTGGCTTGTCCTCTGCTTCGTTATAGGTTTTTTTCCCTAGGTATGGTTATGTCAGATAAACCCTTGGGTTTTAAAAGGTGCTCTTCGTGTGGTCGGAAAATGCCCATTTCCAACTCGCACGAGGAGTGTCTGTATTGTCTCTGTGGCAACCACCTCGAGGTAGAGTGCTGCATTTGTGCAGCCTTCAATCGTAGAGCCTTGGCCAACCATAGTAACAAATTGCTTATCAAAGGTTTGGTCAAAGGAGGCCCCTTGGTCACTGGTTCCCTGGCCAAGGCGGGCTTTTCAGATTCTAGAAAAAAGATTCTTGTGGAGGAGGTCCCGTCCAAACGTCCCAGGCTCTGACCCTAAGTCCTCAGATCCGGCTCCAGTCAGGGCAGTTTCAGATCAGAGCTCCTCTGGTCCCAGAACGTCCAGGGAAGTCTACTTTTGGATCAAAAGCCTTTAGATCAGACTCCTTCAGCTCCTTCTCCCAGATCCAGGGTTCCGGATTCCAGACCTTCAGATTCGAGGATGGGAGATCTGAACATTTTGGATCCGAGAGATTTGAGGGTTATTTTAGATCCTTCATTGATTTCTACTGTCATTAGGTCAGATCAGAGTGTCATGCTGGAGCAGATTGTAGTGGAGGATCTTCCCTTGGATCCCTTGTCTTCAGTTCAGGCCCTGTTGTCTTCTAGTAGGTTTCACTCCAGGCACAGGCTTCAGGCACGGCTCTCCCAGCAGGTCCTCCATATCCTCCCGATCTTCCAGGAGTGCCCTTCCTATGGATATGAACAGGATGATGCGGGCCTTTATGAAAGCTCAGATGGAGTTGGGGCTTCTGGCTTCCCCAGCCCACAGGTCAGAAATCCAATCTCCCACTTCCCATTTTAACTGCTCCTCATCCGACCAGTGGCTTGCCTTCTCCGGGACTGTTGAGTGGGGCGGAGGTGAGCGCTGGGGTCCCGTTTTGGCCCTTCCCTAGTGGGATCGATGGTTGGTACTGTTCCTGTCCCCCCAGGAGAGACCATTCCTCCAGTCAGGGCTCTCGACCCGGGGTCCATTGAGTTGGATTTGGGTCTTGGGTTTTCAGATCGGTGTCTTCCCCTTGGTGTCTTGGCCTTCGATAGCTTTGGGCCAGTGTTTGGTGGAGTGGGGTGCCAGGGGTGGTCTACCATCTCTTCTGCTAGGGTATTATCAGCAGGAGTGGGGGATGGGACCTCCCCCAGTCCTTCTGCATTCCAGGCGGTGAAAAGATCCTTCTCTGCGATCAGAGCTGCCTCCCCTGCACACTATTATCCTACCCAGCCTCAATATCGGAGTGGCCCGGGTCATCCTGCTTCCGGTCAGCCTGTCAGACCCAGTCTCCAGGTGTGCCCCTCCCCCTCAGGGGTCCCTTCGTCTTCTGAGTCTTCCCTGCAGCCTCCGGCAGAGGAAGTTCATGTAAGAGGAGACCTCTTGACTCCCCTATGGAGTCCCTAACCGAGGTTACAGATGCTGATGAAGGGGACAGGTCCCAGAGATCTCCACTGGAGGACATCTCCTTTAGGGACATACTTGAGGTCCTCAAGGCCAAAGGCGGTTGGTCTGCCCAACCCCGTCCTCTGAGGAAACCGTATTTCTGGGTGCTTTTGGTACGAGCCCATCTACCTCTTGGGTGCCCACACACACGCACACACACGTGCGCACACACACACACACACACACACACACACACACACACACACACACACACACACACACACACACACACACTCTGATCCTCTTACTGATCTTGTGGCCAGCAGGGCTTGGAAGGAGCCAGATACTGTGGAGCCATTGCC
Source organism: Protopterus annectens (assembly GCF_019279795.1). Classification (NCBI taxonomy): domain Eukaryota; kingdom Metazoa; phylum Chordata; order Ceratodontiformes; family Protopteridae; genus Protopterus; species Protopterus annectens. Next base: position 360,696,350 of record NC_056735.1, read on the forward strand.
AAAGAAATTGGCCAAGTTTCTTGGTCCCTCTACAGATAAAACTTTTTGGTCCAAAGCTGTCCCGGTTAATGCTATTGTGGTGGCTGCTGCCACCCAAAAGGAATAGGCAGAGCACAGTTCTGTGCATCTTCCCAATTGTGAATCGAGAGCTCTGAACAGATTTGTAAAGCGGGTTTTCGCCTCTGCTGCATTTAGCTTGCGAGCATTAAATTGTCTTGCCATCTCACCCATCTCCAGAGGGATTTGATAAAAGAACTTTCTACTTCCCTCTCTGGGCCCATGTCTGAGGAGGAGTTCAAGGTAGTTTTCCACAGTTGTCAACCCTTCATTCAGTTACAAATTCGTCCATGAGGCAAATCTCCAATGCTGCAGAAGGGTCCTCACTGGCGGCGGGCTCAGCCATCAGCATTTGGCATCCTGCCTGGCTGTGCCTGAGTGGGTTTACAGAGGCCTTCAAGACGTCATTTATTAACACCCCCCCCCCATTTGATGGTTCCACTCTTGTCCCACTGTGAGAGAGACCGCAGTGAATGGGAAGGGAAGACTTTGTCGGCTGTTGGGATCAGGTTTTCTGCCCCTCAGAGGTCCTTTTCTAAGCCCCAGAAGGGGGAGTAAAAAAAAAAAAAAGTGGTTTCAGAAGACCGTCTTCCTTCAGGATGGTGAGGAGGATTCCTCTTCCAGGGGACGGGAAAGAGGTTTCAATGGCAGATGTCACCCTAGGGTCAGGGGAGGCCCACAAAATGAAGGTTCCAGGGAACCCTTCTCTGAGAAACCTTTGCAGTGTCCCTAAGACTTTGCCCTACTGTACTTCCCTGGAGGCAGTTGGGGGTCAGTTATCTTTGCACCCTCTAGCCTGGGCAAGCGTTACAAACTATCAGTGGGTGCTAGCAATTATATCCAGGGGCTATTGCATTTCCTATTCAGAAGTTCCCCTGAAATCCAGAACTCTTCCGGACGTGCCACCCAGTCAGGAAGAGTTAGCCCGACAGGAGGTTGCAAACCTTTTTCAGGAAAGAGCCATCCAAGAGGTCCCTGCTGGGCAGAGAGGTTACACAACTTATTCCTGCTTCCTTGTAGTTCCAAAGAGAACAGGAGGACCTACATCCTATTCTGGACCTCAAGTCGCATGAACCTATTCATACAGAAGTCGAAGTTTTGGATGGTTACTGTGCAGTCAATTGTGCCCCTCTTGCACACCAATGATCGGACATGTTCAGTGGACCTCCTGGACGCGTACTACCATATAAAGATGGCATGACTGTCCAGGAGGTTTCTCCGCTTTCGCCTGGGAGCTGATCATTTTCAATTCAGGACCCTGCCCTTTGATCTCACCTCTCCCCGGGTGTTGACCAAATGCATGGCAGTGGTGGCAGCTTATCTCAGGCTGCAGGGAATCCAGGTTTTTCCCTATTTGGACAGTTGGCTCTTGACGACCCCTACAAGGCATCAGCTGTTGGACAACATTCACACCTTACTCTCCTTGTTTCATCATTCGGGCATTGCAGTGAACATGTCCAAATCATCATTGATTCCAACCCAACGTCTGGAGTTCATAGGCAGTCTATTAGATAACACCACGCAAATCGTAGCCCTTCCTCTTTGCAGGATGTCTTATTCACGCCCAGGTTCAGATTCTGCTGGAGCAAACATGTCCTCAGGCTTCACTTATTCTCAGAGCTCTAGGATCCATTGCTGCTGCCATTTATTTGGTACCAATGGCTCTGTACCATATGAGTTCTTCAGTGGACCTTTTGCAGTTCAGTGGTCAGCGTTGCTGCATCCTCTCATTTCCCACTTGTCTCACCCCAGTGTGTCGAAAGCATCTTTCGTGGTGGATTTGCTCACCGGGACCTACTTGCGGGGCAGGTCATTTGCTCCACTGATTCCTATGGCGACTGTCACCTCAGACACTTCTCTCCTTTCTGGGGACAGACGGTCCAAGGGACATGGTCGCCATCAGAGACCAAGCTGCACATCAACGTTCTAGAGATGAGGGCAGTCCTTCTGTCGTTGCAAGCCTTTCAAGATTTCCTCCCTCAGGGAACGATTGCATTTCTATCAGACAGCATGGCAGTTTGGTATATAAACAAGCAAGGGAGCACATGTCCTTATCTGCTGTGCCGCAAGGCCATGAGGGTTTGGGAATGGGCGATGGACATGGGGTGCTTTCTCATTGCAATCAGCATCCCCGGAGCATCCAATGTGTTGGTGGACAAATTGAGCAGGGCTATCTTGACCCCTCACGAGTGGTCCCTGAATCCAGTGGTGGCTCAACAGAGCTGTCAGTGGGGTTACCTGCGCTTCGATCTGTTTGCATCTCCTCTCAACCACAAGTGCAACAGCGTCTTTGCATTGACCCCCCCCCCCCCCGAGGGGGAATCCCCCAGGGATGTGCTCACCCATGATTGGCCTCTGGGTCTCCTATATGCCTTTTTCTCCTTTGCCTTTAATTCCCCAGAGTACTTCAGAAAGTCAGACACCTTGAGTCAATTGATTCTCATTGCCCCCTTCTGGCCTCTGCAGGTGTGGTTCCCCCTTTTATGGTCTCACTTGAGGCATTCACCCTGTGTGCTTGATCCAATTCCAGATCTTTTGTCTCATCCATCTCTACTCCCACTTCTGAACCTTCAGACCTTGCGTCTGACAGCGTGGTATCTCCACTTCCAGTGATTTTGTCCAAGTCCAGGCTAGCTTCACCCGTAAAGGATATTATTCTTGCTTCCCAGTGGTCTTCCACTAGGAAGGTTTATCCAAGTAAATGGAAGAGGTTTTTGATTTGGGCAAATAAGAATCTGGACCCATTCTCTGCCTCTATCCACGAGATCCTTTTCTTTTTGACCTCTCTTTAAAGAAGGGTCCAGTTTTTCCACAATCCAGGTTCAGTTGGCAGCAATTTTGAATTTTCACCTTAGTGGTGATTGCCTTTTTTTCGCGCCTCTGTAAGGCCTTTTTAAAAGGTGTTTCTCTTATGGCCGCCTGTGAAACATCCATCTCCTCCATAAGATTCGAGTTTGGTCGTGTGGGCATTGATGAAACCACCCTTCGAACCGGCAGCATCTTGCGATATCAAATTTTCTTGGAAGACTGCTTTTTTAGTGGCAGTAACTTCGGCGGAGAGAGTTTTGCTCTGCAAGCTCTTACTATCAAGCCTCCCTACTTAGTTTTCCATAAGGGCAGTATGTCTTCGAAGCCAAATCCATCTTTCATGCCTAAAGTGGCATCTACAGTGAATCTCAATGAATGCATTCATCTTCCAGTATTCTTTCCTAACTATACCAATAAAGGGGAATATATACTGCACACCTTAGACATTCATCGTCAACTTCATTTTTATCTGCATAGAATGCAAGTTTTAAACATTCATACCAGTTATTTGTAGCCTTTTCTATGAATAGAAAGGGCAGAGGAATTTTGAAAGTCACGGTCTCCTGCTGGATTTCGCAATATATTTCCTTTAATTCTTCAGAAGGTATTCCTTTGTCTGCACCAGTGAGGGCTCACTCTACCAAGGCAGTTTCCACCTCAACTGCATTTGCAGATGGTCAATCTTTGGATGACATTTGTGCAGCAGCAACGTGGTCATCTCCTCACGCTTTCATTTCCCAGTATAAGTTGGATTTGGTTTCTAGAGGAAGGGGTTCCTTTGGCTCCATGGTTCTTTGGCACGTCTTTCCTTGAGACCTCCCAGGATTTAGGTAGCTGGGGACTCTGACCCTAGTGTGAGGAATGGTGGCTAGATAACATCAGATTTATAGTTATGTACTTGCCATAACTTGGCATCTGTGTTATCTGTAGTCACCATTCATCATGGTTCCACCCTCTAGCCCCCTTCCTGGAAGATTGGCAGGATTATGGTGGTTTTGTTTTGCTGTTAGTGTTTTGGTCTGTCTTTCCTTATGCAAACTCTATCTCAGAGATTGGAGGGCAGCGGAGCATTATGGAAGGGGAGGAGTTTGAACTAAGCTGTTGTCTGTGTCTGCTGGCTTGGATCCGGTATCTGATCCAAGACTCTAGCGTGATGAATGGTGACTGCAGATAACACAGATGCCAAGTTATGATAGGTACATAACTGTTAACTAATAATTTGCTGTGGTCCATTTCTATAAGCATTCAGTTTTAATAACTGAAAAGATTACTGAAGTTTAACTTTAAAGTCGTTAAATATGTGGTTAATAAAGTGAGGGAGCATGCCAGTCTATCAACACCTGTTTGGGCAAGTACAAATAGAACAAAAAAATTTGGATGCAATATCGTTCACAGACAGTGGAAATTGTTTTAACTTCATCCTATTCATCACTGCTGCAGTAGCCTTAGCTGTATGGGTTTCATCTTGCCAAGGATGCAATAGCCAGCCAGCTTCCAAAGTTTCATGTTGCCCTCCATTCAGCCGAACTGTCAGGTAGCTTGAGCTGAGCTGACAAGTTTGGGCGCGAAGCCCTTCAGAGCTATACTGCTGCCAAAGAGTACTCTCCTCTGATGTTTTCAAGGATCAGTGATCTGCTTGTGTTTTCCTTTACTGGCAAATAAGTTTCTTTTGGAGGGAAAGAGCTGACAATTTTCCTGTCAGTATATAGAAAGACAGGCATGTGTCCGCATAATTTTCTTTGGATAGGAGTAGTTTACTGAGGCTGGCTTAAGGTTTAATTCAGACTTTTGATCCTTCTTGTAAAGTAGTTTCTGGTAAAAGAAAGGAGGATTCCTCACTTCCTGAAGATATTCAAGAATCCAAACGGGAAGATGCAGGAACAGGTACAGTGATGTCCTTCGTGTTTCACTGTTGCAGTCATTACATTTGGGTAATCCTGCTGGCAGGATGCCATCAGTTGGCCTGAATTCCAAAGTCCTGCGTCAGCTGATGTCAGGTCACCAGGGGTATAAAAGAAGCAGCCGACGCCATTTTCTTTCGTCTTTCTTGCCGTGCGGTGCCTGAAGCAGAAGCAGTTCGCAAGTGCCGGTTGGCCGACTCCTAAGATTTTCGTATTGGAGTTTCAGATCCAAAGTCTTAAGTAAAACTAAGTACCCCGTTGGGGAAACTTTTTTCTTGCTCCAGACCAATGTCAGAAAAAGTAAGTAATTGTATTTCTTGTGGAAAGCAAATACCTAATAAGGATTTTCATTCTTACTGTATTCCTTGCCTAGGCCCTGATCACAACGTTTCTGGTTGTCTGTGCTAGATTTAACCAACACACTATTAAGCGTCAGTGTGATTTTGCTTTAAACTATTTTGGACGCCGGTTTAATTATCCAGAAATGTCGTCTGATAGCCATCTGACTACCGGAGTTCACAAAAAACACAAAGGAAAGATAGACAACCGAGGCCCAAACCCGACGACAAAGCTTCTCCTAAGACAGTTGCCGGTTCTCAGGCGTTTCGCAGCCCCTGACGACCGCTATTTTAGAGTCGCAGGCTGCTACCGACTCCCACGTGGAGTCGGCCATGCCGCTGGAACCTCAAGGTATTTGAGCCTCTGATACTATTCCGTCAGATGGGTCCAGAGCTACTGAGCAGGCACCAGCTTCTGAGGGTGTATTCAGACCTAAACATCTTTACATTAAACTAACTTCAGCTTCAAAGGCAAAGACTAAAGCACCTTCTAAAGCAAAGAAACAAACTCAAGAGCCACATGGACAGGTCTCTATGCCCAAAAAACAGATGCTCAAAATGGCCGAAGACTTTATTACCTTTATCAGGGGTTCCCATCCCCCTCCTGATAAGAGGCCTAGGCAAGAGACTGACTATGAATCTTCAGATCAGGTTTCTATTTCTTCTGATTCCTCTTCTGATCAGGAATATCCCCCCCCCCAATGAGGGTTCTGATGCTGAAGAGTCTATATCTTCAGCTTCTCCTCCAGAGGACTATTCTTTTGGGGAAACCTTGCATACCATGAGGGAGCATTTTCCACCGAGAGAGCCAAGATTTTTCAGAATCTAAAAAGAGGCTCGGGATTTCCTTTTACTACCTCAACACAGGCTACTACACATTCCACCTGTTAGACATTGTAGATTGTGTTTTCGGAGTCTAGTCTTACCCCTGACTCCTTACCTCCAGCTCCTGTTAAGCCTGACAGGTACTACAGGGTTCCTGACTCTCATAAATTTCTTTTTAAAAACCCTGCTGCAGACCCAGAAACTATTTCACAAGGTCCCAAATGAGTTGAGGCTTCCGCTGCAAAAAAACCCTACCCCCTCTGACAGAGATTCTAGGGCACTGGATAGATGGGGAAAAAAGGTTTACACATCTGCTACCTTGGCTATATGGGCCTTACACTGTCACAGTTTCATATGCTCAAATATCAGCAGCATGTCACCGTATTGCTTAAACAGAAAATGTTGTTAAAATGTGCAGAAAACAAGGAAATGCAGGATTTATTGCATGCAGCTGAACAAGTTGGAAAGCATACTTTGCAATGTGGTTTTGACTCTTTGGAGGCCTCCTACAGGGTTGCAGATGTTCATAGTGTTTTACTGCTGCAGTCATTTCACTTGGGTTATCCTCGGTCCCGCAGTCACCCAAAGTTCCAAAGTCTTGGACCGGCGCCGGTTGCTGTCGCTTCTTCCCTGATGTCAGTGCACCAGGGGTATATAAAATGCAACCGACGCCATTTTCTTCAGTCTTTCTTGCCGCGCGGTGCCCGAAGCAAAAGCAGTTCAAGTGCCGGTCGGCCGACTCCTGAGATTTTCAATTAGAATTTCAGTATCGAAGTCTTCAGTAAAGCTAAGTTACCCTGTTGGGGCAACTTTTTCTTGCCTCAGGCCGATGTCAGTAAAAGTTAATAATTGTATTTCTTGTGGGAAGCAAATACCTCTCAAGGATTTTCATTCTTACTGTATTCCATGCCTAGACCCAGAACACAACGTCACTAGTCGTTTATTAAACGTCTTGATTTTGCTCGCCATTACTTTTGCCGAAGGTTCAATTATACCATGCCATTGGAACAACCGACGACCGGAATACACAACGCAAAGACAAGGATAAGGACAGGCATCCGAGGCTCAAAACTGACAAAGCCTCTTCTAGGCCAGTCGCTGGTTCTCGGTGAGGCGGTTTCGCAGCCCCTGACACCCGCTACCTCAGAACCACAGGCCGCCTCCAACTCCCACGTGGCCTCTGGAAACTCAAGTTACTGGGCCTATGGAAACTAATCCCTCAGATGGGTCCGGAGCCGCTGAGCAGGCATCGGCATCTGAGGGTGTTTTCAGACCTTCACAACTTACCATTAAATCTACAGCCAAGTCTAAAACTCTATTAAAGACAAAGAAGCAAGTACAGCATTCTCCTGGACAGGCCTCCATGCCTAAAAAACTGATGCTTAAAATGGCCGAAGAATTAATTACTCTGATCAGGGGTTCCCATCCCCTTCCAGATAAAAGGCCTAGGCAGGATACAGACTGATTCCTCTGACCAGGTTTCCATTTCTTCTGATTCCTCTTCAGACCAGGGATACTCTTTACCCCCCTATGAGGACTCTGGTGCTGAAGAATCCATTCCTTCAGCCTCTCCTCCTGAGGATTACTCTTCTGGGGAAACTTTACATACTATGAGGGAGCATTTCCATTGGGAGGGCCAATCCTGACTCAGAATCCAAGAAAAGGCTCAGAGACTTCCTTTTATTGCCTCAGCACAGGCCCCTTGCTATTCTGCCAGTGTTAGATATTGTGGATGATGTGTTCTCTGAATCCACTTTAAATCCTGATTCTTTACCCCCTGCTCCACTCAAGCCAGACAGGTACTACAGAGTCCCCGACTCTCACAAATTTCTTTATAAAAACCCTGTTGCTGACCCAGAAACTATTTCCCAGGGTCCCAAAGGGGGTAAAAGCTTCCACAGCTATAAATCCAGTTCCCTCTGACAGGGATTCTAGAGCATTAGACAGATGGGGGAAGAAAGTTTACACTTCTGCAACTTTAGCAGTGAGGGCTTTAAATTGCCAGTTTCACATGCTTAAATACCAACAATATTTAATGTCTCTGTTAAAACAAAAAATGCTTACAAGTTCAGAACATCTGAATATAAGGAAATGCAGGATTTATTGCATGCAGCTGAACAAGTGGGAAAACATACTCTGCAATGTGGTTTTGATTCATTAGAGGCTTCTTGTAGAGCAGCAGTTACAGGATCTGTGATACGAAGGCATGCTTGGTTAAAAGAACAAGTTTTACCTGATCATGTTAAGGCAAAATTATTGGATGTTCCTTTACAGCAGGATATTTTATTTGGTGTTAAGGCAGAAGAGGTATTAAAGAAAATGGAGGATAAGGCAAAATTTATGCAAACAGTGAAGGATTTCTTACAGGTACAGCCACCTCGATTTAGCAGAAATTGGCCCTCCAAAATTGGTCCTTTCCAGTGTCAGACAGACCACAAAGAGGCAGATACAGATGCCCAAGAGGCAGATCTCAGCCCCAAGGCTCTTACAGACCACGACAGTGGGGTGCTTCAACCCCAAAAGGCGGAGAAGACAAGTCACAACCTTATAGGAAACAGTCCCAATGATTCCCCCTTCAAATGCCAAGCACTTACCTTTTGGAAGCTCCCTTGGGGAAAACTAGCACTTTTTTCACAAAATTGGCATATAATCACCCAAGACAAATGGGTTCTGAATATTGTGTCTCATAGTTACAGGTTCCACTTTCACACACTACCAAGGCTAAAAGGAATGCCAGACCTGTCACCAAATCAGTGGGCAGAGGCACAACAAGAAATTACAGCCCTCATGGATATGAGAGCCATTCAAAAAGTGCCACAACAGGAGCAAGGACAAGAATTTTACTCGACTTTTCCTGGTCCCCAGAAAGGACAAATCCTGGAGACCCATACTGGACCTTTCTACTCTAAATACTTAACTGGATGTTCCGAAATTCAAAATGTTACTCTTCAGCAACTTCTTCCCATGCTGGGCAAGAAGGCTTGGCTTGTTACTTTGGACCTCAAAGCGGCATACCTGCATGTCCCTATCAGACAAAATTGCAGAAGATACCTCAGATTCATAGCTGGTTCAGTGCATTACCAATTCTCTGCACTGCCCTTTGGCTTATCTACTGCACCCAGGGTCTTCACAAAATGCCTGGCACCAGTAATTGCATTTTGCAGACAAAAAGGAATTCAAATATACCCATACTTGGACAACTGCCTTATTCAAGCAGAGAGCAAGGACTTTCTTCTAAAGCATCTGGCATTTGTAAAAAGATTGCTAATTTGCCTAGGGTACACAGTAAATGAAAAGAAGTCAAAACTTGTGCCCTCACAAGAGATAATATTCCTGGGTGCCAGGTTAAATACAATGGCCCAGATGGTTTATCTCACGCCAGACAAGCAAAGGCAACTGACTCAGTACTTTCAATTGATAGCAACAAAAATCCAACTCCCTGCAAGAAAAATTTTGCAGGCCTTGGGGGTCATGGCATCCTGCATACTACTAATACCATATGCCAGACTGCATATGAGGAAATTACAATGGTACCTAAAGTGTTTGGACTCAACACTGTCACAGTTTGGAAGCAGTGATTCCACTTATTCCCCTGCCTGCAACAGGAGTTTCAATGGTGGGCACAGGCATGTCACCTCAACAAGGGACAGCCTTTCACTCTACCCACAGCCAGGCAGACACCAAGAGATGCTTCGGATTACGCCTGGGGAGCACACATGGCAGGAAAATGTATTCAGGGCAAGTGGGCCGCAGACCAAATGCATCTTCATATCAATCAAAAAGTGATGCTAGCTGTACAGAATGCCCTAACAGCTTTCAAGGACCTTCTGCATCCAGGACAACTATTACTAAAGACAGACAACACCACAGTTATGTGGTACATAAACAAGCAAGGGGCCACTCATTCTTATCCCCTCTGCAGGCAAGCCATGACCTTGTGGAACACAGCTCTAACCTATCAAGTTCATCTGCAAGCACAATTCCTGCCAGGAAAGAAAAATACTCTGGCAGACTACTTAAGCAGAAACATCATGGATCCTCACGAGTGGAAATTAAATCCACAAGTATTCCGCATGATAACACAAAAATGGAGCCCAAACATAGATCTTTTTGCCTCCCCAATGAATTGCCAACTACAGAATTTCTGCACAAGGACTTAGCACACACAAGCATGGAAAGTGGATGCTCTTTCGTTCATCTGGAAAAACAAAAGTTTATGCCTTCCCACTTTCAAAGGTACTCCTAAAAGCCAGACAAGAAAAGCCAAAAATGATCCTGATTGCCCCAGACTGGCCACGCCAGCACTGGTACCCAATCTTAAAGAACTTAGCTCAAGGCCCACCATGGATTTTACCTCAAATTCCGCATCTTCTGACTCAACAAAACAATCAGATCCTGCACAGCCAGCTCAAAACCTTAAACCTGGCTGCATGGCAGATTCCTTAGTCAAGCAGACAACACTTCTCTCTAAAGCTGTTATGGATGGATGGAAGGGGTTGGGAGGGTGGCTTAATGGTTAAGGTGTTTGCCTTCCAAACAGAAGGTGCAGGGTTTGAGTCTCACATGGGATAATTGGCTAGGCTTAAAATGGCTCACAAGGGCAGTTAGCTTAGTACTAATCCATGAACCATGAACCATGTCATTTTGGAGGCCATGAGGCCTAGCACCAGGAAATCCTATTCAGAAAAATGGAAGAGATTCTGTGCCTGGAACCAGGCTCAAAGCTTTGACCCTCTTGTCCCAAATATTCCTCCGATATTACAATACTTAACTGAGATGCTGGGCAAAGGCCTATCCTTTTCATCCATTAAGATCCACGCCTCTGCCATCACTGCTCATTACAACACAGATCCTCCTATTTTCTCTCATCCATTGCTAAAACAGTACCTCAGAGGAGGCTAAAAACATAAGACCGCCCCGGAGAGCACCAACACCAACTTGGGACCTCAATTTTGTCTTGGAAAAACTAACTTTACCTCCTTTTGAGCCAGCCGATTCAGCAGAATTAAAATGTGTCATGGAAAACTGCTCTGCTTCTGTCAATAACCTCAGCACAAAGAGTCCGAGTTACAGGCACTAATGGCAGTGGAGCCTTTCATCATTTTTCACCAAGACAGGGTTTCTTTAAGAACAAACCCTTAATTTATGCCTAAGGTGGTATCAAGTGTGGCTCTTAAACTATACATTTGCCAACTTTTTTATACAAATCCCCAGAATAAAGGGGAGACTTCTGCATTCCTTGGACATACACGGACAATTACATTTCTACTTGGACAAAACAAAAGCTTTCAGAAAAACTGAGCAAATGTTTGCAGCATATGCTGAAGGATCACAGGGAAAGGCTATTTCAAAGCAGACCATTTCAGAGCGTTTAGGACACTATTGGGTTCTGCTACACACAGCATGAGAAGCCTGTACCTAGTAACAGTAGGCCACATTCCACCAGGGCAACAGCCACTTCAACTGCCTACCTTAGAGGAGTACCTACCAAAGATATATTGGAAGCTGCAACTTGGAGTTCAGTGCACACCTTTACCAAGCATTATTACTTGCCTCTTTATTCTAGATCCAGAGCTGGCTTTGCCACTGCAGTGCTGCAGGGCCTTGTAGCCACCTCAAATCCTCTATAGAACCAGCCACCCTAACTCGCCTTTGTGATTCAACCCAAGTGTAATGACTGCATCAGTGAAACACTATGAACATAGTACAGTTTTGTACCTACCATAAATGTAGATGTTAGTGTGTCTTCACTGCTGCAGTCCAGGTTACCCACCTCCCATCCCCTCTTTCTTAGCTGGGACTTATCTATTCCTTTCAACCTTATACTACCTATGTTGTGTATTTGCTGGTAATTGAAGGTTTTGTTTTTTGCCTTTATTGCATGTTTTATTGCCATTATGTATTGCCTACCTATTTGGGAGCACCTGACATCTGGGGCAAGAAAAACTGAAGAAAATGGTGTCTGTTGCATCTTGTATACCCCTGGCGCACTGATGTCAGGGAAGAAGTGACAGCAACCGATGCCAGACCAAGACTTTGGAACTCTGGCCGACTGCGGCAGGATAAACCCAAGTGTAATGACTGCAGCAGTGAAAACACTCTAACATCTACATTTGTGGTAGGTACAAAACTGTACTTTGTCATAAATCTAAATGGCAATGCTCAGATGTCCTTCAAGGATGCATCTGCAGTCCTTACAAATGGGTTGTCCTGTCGTCAGGCAGCCTTTCGGTCGGCCGGATTCCAAAGTCTGGGTCTGGCCTCGGCTGGTGTCGCACTTCACCCGACGTCATAGCTGCAGTTCTTCGGGTATAAAGGCACCAGCCGACGCCATTTGCCTCAGTCTTTCTTGCCGCGTGGCGCCCGAAGCAGAAGCTGTTCGCAAGTGCCGGTCGGTCAGAACCAGAGATTACTACTACCGAATACTTCTACTACCGAAGACTTCTAAAAAGCTAAGTACCCCGTTGGGGACTTTTTCTTGCCTCAGCCGATGTCAGAAAAAGTGAATAACTGTTTAACTTGTGGGAAACAAATACCTCATAAAGATTTCCACTCTTACTGCTTACCTTGTTTAGGCCCAGAACATGACGTAGCAGCTTGTCTAGCCTGTGCTTCTTTTAACCGACGGACGCTTAGACGTCGGTCGGAATTTGCTGAGGAGTTTTTCGGCTCCGCTTTTGCTTACATTATGACGTCGGATCCTCCGACTACGCAAATTTCTAAAAAGCGCAAGGAAAAGGACCGACACTCGCGGTCCGCGGTTTTGGCCGAAACCATGGTTAAGCCAACCGCAAGTGTCTCGGTTTCGGCTGAAACCGAACTCTCGGTTCTTCAGTCGAAAGCTTACCTCCTACCGTGGCCTCATCCAACCTGGTTGAATCGGCTACTGAAATCCCACCTGCTCTTGCAGGTTCCCAGGATTTATCTGATACTATCCCCTTGGATATTTCAACCCCTGCACGTGGAGCTGCTAGGCCACCTGCAACCATGTCGATTAAGGCCGTTGCCAGGGCTAAAGCAGCTAAATCTGCCAAAACTGTGCCTGCTAAGACCCCCTCTCACAGGCCTAGCTCTAGTTCACAAATGCTTACTCTAGCAGAGGATCTCATTTCTTTGATCCGGGGATCCCAACCTCACCCAGACAGGGCCTCTCACCCACCCCCAGAGAAGAGGCCTAGAGCAGAGCCCCCTGAGCCAGTTTCTACAGATGACTCCTCTGATGATTCAGATAATTCAAACCCTCCAGAGGGCCCTTTCTCCCCTTATGAAGACTCTGATGCTGAAGAGTCCATTCCTTCTGCCTCTCCGCCTGAGGAATTTTCCTTTGGGGAAACCTTGCATGCTATGAGGGAACAATTTCAGTGGCAGGGCCAGGATTTTTCAGACTCTAGAAAAAGGCTTAGAACCTTTCTGCATTTACCACAGCATAGGCCTTTAGCCATCCCTCCAGTTCTTGCTGTTGTGGATGATGCATTTAATGATGCTTGAACTGCTCCTGATTCACTTCCTCCGGCCCCTGCTAAGCCCGATAGGTACTACAGGGTTCCGGACACACATTATCATTTGTACAAGGCTCCTTTTGCAGATCCCGAAACTATCTCCCAGGGACCTAAGGCTGTAGCAGCTACCTCTGCCAAAAACCCCCTCCCCTCTGAAAGGGAATCCAGGGCCTTAGAGAGATGGGGTAAAAAAGTTTACACTTCTGCTACTCTTTCAGCTAGGGCCTTGAACTGTCCATTCCACATGATCCAGTATCAAGAATTTATGTTAGACCAGTTAACTAAAAAGCTGTCCTCAGATGAACCATTAGACAAAAAATCTGTTCAGGAATTGGTACATAACATTCAGCAGGTCAGTAACCATTCCTTAAAATGCGGCTATGATGCACTGGAGGCTTCCTTTATATCAGCCATGACTGGCACAGTGATCAGAAGACATGCATGGTTAAAAGAGCAGGCCTTACCAGATCATGTTAAATCAAAGCTACTAGATGCTCCCATGGACAAGATCAATTTGTTTGGCTCTCCTGCACAACAGGTGCTGAAGAAGATGGAAGAGAAGGCAAAATCTGTCCAGACAGTCAAAGATTTCTTACAGGTCCAACCTCCAAGGTTTAGCAGGAATTGGCCCTCCAAGAATTGGTCCTTTCCAGACACCTCCAGAGCTCAGAGAGGCAGGAATAGGTGCTCAAGAGGCAGGGGTCAATCCAGAGGTGCCTACAGGGGTCGTCAGTGGCAGGCTAACAACCAGCGAGGTACAGCCACATATACAGCCACCACTACTACTACAGGACAATCACAGTGACTTGGCTCTAGCACCGCCTACCAGGGAACAACTAGAAGCACCCTTAGGCGGGAAGCTAGCCTTATTTTCAGTAAACTGGCATTACATCACAGGAGACAAGTGGATTTTGCAGACAATAGACCAAGGTTACAGGTTTCACTTCCATACTCTACCAAGGAAGAGAGGAATGCCAAACCTACCTCCAAATCAAAAGGCAGAAGCTCTAAAGCAAATAACTCACTAAGGATGAGAGCTGTAGAAAAGGTACCATCTATGGAGCAAGGACAAGGATTTTACTCCAGGCTCTTCCTGGTACCAAGAAAAGAAAACCAATGGAGACCTATTCTCAACCTGTCCGCTTTAAACACATACCTCATTGTCCCAAAATTCAAAATGCTGACCCTACAGCAGCTTCTTCCCATGTTGGGCAAGGAGTCTTAGCTGGTAACTCTAGATCTCAAGGAGGCATACCTGCACGTCCCCATACGACCAAATTGCAGAAGATACCTCAGATTTCTTGCAGGATCAGAGCATTATCAATTCTCAGCATTGCCCTTTGGCTTATCTACTGCGCCCAGAGTGTTCGCGAAATGCCTGGCATCAGTAATTGCTCATTGCAGGCTTCAGGGAATTCAAATCTACCCTTACCTGGACGACTGCATGTTACAAGCGGACAACAAGAACAAACTAGCAGAAGACTTGAAAAGGGTCATTTATCTACTGCAAGCCCTGGGATACACAGTCAATATAAAAAAGTCAAGGCTGATACCATCCCAAAGGATAACCTTTTTGGGTGCAGAGCTGGACACATCAAAACAAATGGCATTCCTAACAGTAGAAAAACAGGAGCAACTCCCTCTACTTCTTGGCATTAGCAAAGCAGAACCAGCTAACAGCAAGAAAAGTCCTGCAAGCCTTGGGTTTCATGGCATCCTGCATAATATTGATTCCACATGCCAGACTGCATATGAGAAAGGTACAGTGGTACCTAAGGAATTTATGGTCTCAGCATACGCACAGCCTAGAAACCCAAATTCCAATAATCCCATGCCTGAAGCAAGAATTCAAATGGTGGGCTCAGGCTTGTCAATCAAAGGACTGCCCTTCCACAGCACTCAACCAAGCCAGACCATCACAACGGACGCCTCAGACCTCGGTTGGGGGGTGCACATGCTGGACAAGTGCATACAAGGCTTATGGACTCAAGACCAGCTGCACCTACACATAAATCAAAAGGAAATGCTGGCAGTAAAACTGGCAATTCAGACATTCAGACCATTTCTTCGACAAGGTCAACTGTTGATAAGGACAGACAACGCCACAGTTATGTGGTACATCAACAAACAGGGAGGCACACATTCGTACCCTCTATGCCGGATGGCAATGGACCTCTGGAATGTGGCCTTGAGCTTCAACATTCAGTTACAAGCAATTTTTGTGCCAGGAAAAGAAAACATACTAGCAGACATACTAAGCAGAACTACCACGGATGCCCACGAATGGATGCTGTATCCGGACATATTCAAAACCATTACATGAAAATGGGGACTAACAGAAATAGACTTATTTGCATCCCCACGCAATCACCAACTGAAGAAATTTTGCAGAAAGACGTACCACCCACTTGCTTGGAAAGTGGACTCCCTATCTTTCAGTTGGAAAAACCTGACAGCATATGCATTCCCACCACTTCCTTTGATGCACAAGGTGCTATTGAAGATCAAAGAAGACCGTCCAAGGATCATCCTGATAGCTCCAGACTGGCCAAGCCAACATTGGTACCCATTACTGAGGAGCATGTCTCGGGAACAAATATGGCCTCTACCCCTGGTTCCCTTACTGTTAACACAGAACAACTACAGCACCCTGCATCCAAACCTGAAAACACTGCAGCTGACTGCCTGGAACATTGCATAAGACCAAATAACCCAAGTTTATCCCAAAGGGTTAAAGACATTATCTTGGAGGCTCGCAGACCCTCAACAAGAAAAATTATTCAGCAAAATGGAAAAGATATCACATTTGGAGTACTGCAAAAGGAGAAAATGTGTCACTGGTAAACATAGCCAACATCCTAGAATACTTGGCAGAGCTCTTCCACAACGGCCTGTCCTATTCTTCCATTAAGATTCATGCATCAGCTATTTCAGCAGAATACAACTTGGATCCTCCAGTCTTCTCACATCCTCTGCTCAGGCAGTTTCTGAGAGGAATTAAAATGTAAAACCACCTAGGAAGCCACCATTGCCAGCATGGGACTTGAACTTTGTGCTAGAAAAGTTGACACTCCCTCCTTTCGAACCAGCAGCAACAGCAGAATTACAATACTTATCATGGAAAACTGCTTTCCTGCTTGCAATCACTTCAGCAAGAAGGGTATCTGAGCTACAGGCATTAATGGCAGTACAGCCCTTCCTGATCTTCCATCAAGATAGTGTCCATGAGAAAAAATCCTACTTTTATGCCAAAGGTGGTCTCCAGGGTAACTTTAAACCAAGCTATCCACCTACCTACATTCTTCCCCAACCCACAGAACAGGGGAGAAAGACTGTTGCATACCTTGGATGTACATAGACAATTACGTTACTACCTGGACAGGACCAAGGGCAATAGAAAAACTGACCAGCTACTGGTAGCATATGCAACAGGAATGGAAGGAAAAGCAATTTCAAAACAGACAATCTCTAAGTGGATAGGAAATTGCATTAGATTTTGTTACTCCTACCATGGGAAGAAAACTCCAGAAAACATCAGGCCTCACTCTACAAGGGCTACAGCCACTACCACAGCTTTTCTACGAGGAGTGGCTACCAAAGACATTTTAGAGGCTGCTACTTGGAGCTCCGTGCATACATTTGCCAAGCATTATAATTTACCTTTATACTCCAGATCCCGAGCAGGTTTTGCCACTGCTGTTTTGCAAGGGATCTTAACTGCACCATAATCTTATTTCTCCTCCTCCCCCAGTTTGGCTATGGTATTCTACCCATTTGTAAGGACTGCAGATGCATCCTTGAAGGACGTAGTACAGTTTTGTACCTACCATAAATGTAGATGTCCGATAGGCATGCATCTGCAGTCAGGATTACCCACCCTCCTTCCCCTCTGTGGTACTCCTAGGGTATTTGCCCATCTTGTAGCTAGCTGGGGGAATCTATTATGGTGTATTTGTTTATATATATATACATACATGCTTATTTTTTGTTTGCTCGCTACTATTTGGGACCATTTGCATTTATCCAAATTTAGCCTTCCTAGAGGGCACCTGGCATCTGGGGCAAGAAACAGAGGAAAATGGCGTCGGCTGGTGCCTTTATACCCGAAGAACTGCAGCTATGACGTCGGGTGAAGTGCGACACCAGCCGAGGCCAGACCCAGACTTTGGAATCCGGCCGACCGAAGGGCTGCCTGACGACAGGACAACCCATTTGTAAGGACTGCAGATGCATGCTTATCGGACATCTACATTTATGGTAGGTACAAAACTGTACTATCTGCTCTGAGCTACAACAGAATGGCATTAAGTATACTGGTCCCAAGGATATTGCCAATATTCTGGCAGATCGATTTAATTCCAACTTCACCCTCTAAAGGGCCCATCTCAATATCAAAAGATTGCTAAATTCCAGTAATCACGGCCACATAGGTAAAAAAAAAAAAACGCACTCTCCAAAGCTAAGAATACAGCATCCATGGGACCAGATGACATTCCAGGCTGTGTACTACATGAATTACAAAATGAACTGGCACCTTATCTAAGTGTCATGTTTAATCATAGCCTTACCTCAGGCTACGTGCCCAATGAGTGGCGCTCAGCTACTGATGTTAGTGTTTCACTGTTGCAGTCATTACTCTTGGGTTATCCTGCTGGCAGGCTACCCGCAGTCGGCCAGAATTCCAAAGTCTTGGTCCGGCGTCGGTTGCTGTCGCCTCTTCCCAGTCAGTGTGCCATGGGTATAAAAGATGCAGCCGACTCCATTTTCTTCAGTCTTTTTTGCTGCGCGTTGCTGGAAGCAAAAGTAGTTCGCAAGTGCTGGTCGGCCAACTCCTGAGATTTTCAAAATCGAATTTCATATCCGAAGTCTTCATTAAAGCTAAGTACCCCGTTGGGGAAACTTTTTTCTTGCTCCAGACCGATGTCAGAAAAAGTTGCAATTGTATTTCTTGTGGGAAGCAAATACCTCATAAGGATTTTCATTCTTAATGTATTCCTTGCCTAGGCCCTGATCACGACGTTGCTAGCTGTCGGTTTTGTGCTAGATTTTACCAACACACTGTTAAGCGTCGGTACGATTTTGCCTTTCATTACTTTGGCTGAAGGTTTCATTGTATAAAGCCGTCAGTACAGCCGACCGGAGTTTATAAAAAGCACAAAGAAAAGGACAGGCATCTGAGGTCTAAAACAGACTAGGCCCCCACTAGGCCATTTGCCGGTTCTCAGTGAGGCGCTTTCGCATCCCCTAATGCCCGCTACCTCAGAGCCACAGGCCGCTTCCGACTCCCACGTGAAGCCGACTAGGCCTCTGGCTACTCAGGTATTGGAGACTCTGAAACTATTCCCTCAGATGGGTCCGGAGCCGCTGAGCAGGTATCTGCTTCTGAGGGTGTTTTCAGACCTACACAATTATGTCAAGCCAACCTCAGCTTCAAAGACTAAAACAGCTTAATGACAAACAAGTGCAGCATTCTCCAGGACAGACAACCATGCCTAAGAAATAGATGTTTAAAATGGCCGAAGACCTAATTACTTTGATCATGGGTTCCCATCCCCCTCCTGATAAGAGGCCTAGGCAAGAGACAGAACCACTCTTCTGATCAGGTTTCAATTTTCTCTGACTCCTCTTCTGAACAGGGATACTCTTTTCCTCCCTATGAGGATTCTGATGCTGAAGAATCTATTTCTTCAGCCTCTTCTCCTGAGGATTATTCTTTTGGGGAAACCCTACATACCATGAGGGAGCATTTTCATTGGGAGAGCCAAAATTACTCAGAATCTAAGAAAAGACTCAGAGACTTTCTTTTTCGTAAAAAGATTACGAATTTGCCTAGGGTACACAGAAAACGAAAAGAAATCAAAACTAGTATCATCTTAAGAGATAATGGGTGCAAGCTTAAATACAACTGCCCAGATGGCTTTTCTCACGCCAAACAAAGGCAACTGACTTCTTACTTCAAAGTGTTGGCAACAAAGACCCAATTATCTGCAAGAAAAATTATGCAGGCTTTGGGCTTCATGGCTTCCTGCATTTTGCTAATTCCATATGCTAGACTGCATATGAGGAAACTACAATGGTATCTAAAAAGTGTTTGGACTCAACATTGCTACAGCCAGGAAACATTAATTACCCTCATTCTCTGCCTGCAACAGGAGTTTCGATGGTGGGCACAGGCCTGTCTCCACAGCAAGGGACAGCCATTCACTTTACCCACAGCCAGGCCGACACGAACAACGGACGCATCAGATTATGCCTGGGGGGCCCACATGGCGGGAAAATGTATTCAGGGCACATGGCCCGCAAGCCAGATGTATCTTCATGTCAATCAAAAAGAGATGCTAGCTGTTCAGAATGCCCTGACAGCTTTCAAGGATCTACTTCATCCAGGATAACTACTGATAAAGACCCAGAATACTAAAGTCATGTGGTACATAAGCAGGGAGGCACACATTCCTACCCCCTCTGCAGAGAAGCCATGACTTTGTGGGACACAGCATTGACTTATCAAGTTCACCTGCAAGCACAATTCCTGCCTGGAAAAATAAATACTCTGGCAGACGAACTAAGCAGAAACCTCATGGATCCCCACGAGTGGAAACTGGATCCACAGGTCTTCAGCATGATGATAAGGAAATGGGGATGCCCAGACATAGATTTATTTTGCCTCCCCTTACATCTGCCCACTACAGAGATTCTGCACGAGGATTTATCACAGGCAAGCATGGAAAGTGGATGCCCTATCCATCAGCTGGAAAAACCTTAACAGTATATGCCTTTCCTCCACTGCCTCTCCTCCCCAAGGTACTCCTAAAGCTCAGACAAGAGAAGCCAAAAATGATACTGATTGCCCCAGACTGGCCACGCCAGCACTGGTACCCAATCCTAAAGAACTTGTCTCAAGGTCCAGCCTGGACATAGCCTCAAACTTCTCACTTACTGACCCAACAAAACAATCAGATCTTGCACAGCCAACTCAGGACCTTAAATCTGGCAGCATGGCGGATAATGTAGCCATTCAGACCACTCCTCTCTCCAAAGCTGTGATGGATGTTATCCTGGAGGCCCAGTACCAGAAAGTTTTATGCAGAAAAATGGAAGCGATTCTGTGCTTGGAACCAGGAACAGGGAACTGACACGTTTGTACCAAATATTCCTCAGATTTTACAGTACTTAACTGAGATTCTGGACAAAGGCCTATCCTTTTCATCAATTAAGATTCATGCCTCTGCCATTTCAGCCCATTACAATACGGAACCACCTATCTTCTCTCATCCTTTAATAAGGCAGTACCCCAGAGGGGCCAAAAACATAAGACCTCCAAGGAGAGCATCAATACCTGCATGGGACCTCAATTATGTCTTGGAAAAACTTACACTGCCTCCTTTTGAGCCAGCCTCAACAGCTGATATAAAATTCTTATCCTGGAAAACAGCTCTGCTCCTAGCAATAACCTCTGCAAGACGAGTCTGAGTTACAGGCACTCATGGCTGTGGAACCTTTATCATTTTCCATCAAGACAGGGTTTCTCTGAGGAAGAACCCTACATTTATCCTAAGTTGGTGTCCAGTGTGGCTCTTAAGCCATTCACTTGCTTACCTTTTATCCAAACCCACAGAACAAGGGGGAGAGACTTCTGCATTCTTTGGACATACACAGATGGCTACAGTTCTACTTGGACAGAACTAAAGCTTTCAGAAAGACTGAGCAACTTTTAGTGGCATATGCTACAGGATCACAAGGAAAGGCCATCTCAAAACAGACTATTTCAAAATAGATAGGCCATTGCATTCATTTCTGCTACTCACAGCATGGCAAATGAGTGCCTAAGGGCATTAGGCCACATTCTACCAGAGCAGCAGCCACTTCAGCAGCCTTCCTCAAAGGAGTACCAACCAAAGACATCTTAGAGGCTGCAACTTGGAATTCAGTGCACAATTTTACAAAGCACTACTACTTGCCCCCTACTCTAAACCCAGAGCAGGCTTTGCCACTGCAGTTCTGCAGGGCCTCATAGCCTCTCCTAATCCTATTTAGCCCAGCCACCCATCCTCAGCTTTGGGATTCAACCCAAGAGTAATGACTGCAACAGTGAAACACTATGAACCTAGTACAGTTGTGTACCTACCATGAATGTTAGAGTGTGTTCACTGTTGCAGTCCAGGTTACCCTCCCACCATCCCCCCTTTCATTTGCTGGGTTTTATCTGTACTTCTCTATTCTTCACAACCTGTGTGGTGTATTTGCTTGTAGATGAAGAAAATGTTTATTGTAGTGCATGCATGTTTATTGGCATAATCTATTTAGCCTACCCTTTTTGAGGCACCTGACATTTGGGGTTAGAAAAACTGTAGAAAATGGCTGCATCTTTTATACCCCTGGCGCACTGACGGGGAAGAGTCGACAGCAACCGACGCTGGACCAAGACTTTGGAATTCAGGCCGACTGCGGGTAGCCTGCCAGCAGGATAACCCAAGAGTAATGACTGCAACAGTGAATACAGATGAACATCTACATTTATGGTAGGTACACAACTGTACTTTATCCCACTCCACAAGGGGGGATCCACCGTGGATCCTGTACTTTATCCCACTCCACAAGGGGGGATCCACCGTGGATCCTGGGAACTATCGTCCCATCAGTCTGACGACCCTGATCTGCAAAGCCTGGTGCTAGAATCCGCCATATAACACGCGCACTCAGGTCACTTCACAGCAAGTACAAATATGACTGTCATTGCCCATGTTGGTGGGAATGACCTGAGACGTACCTCCCTGGACTACACGGAGACATGGCAGAGCTTTTCAATCTTGTAGTCCAGGCAGGTATGACCCTAGCCCTGATTAGCAGCCTGCCATCACACAGAATACCACAGTACAAGGGCAAAATGATTGCCTTTAACAATTGGCTAAGCTTCTGGTGTCATAAGGGGTTCCAGTGTCAGTCTGGCTGGGATGACATTATCAACAGACCACAATGCTTTTCCAGAGATGGCCTGCATCTGTTGCCCTTGGGATTCTGGATACTGGCTAAGCCTCATGCCACCCCTATAGTGCCTTTTTTAGGCAAGGTTCAATTTACAAATTCACTACCTTAACAGGTGCAAGCATGCAAAATGTGAGGGTAATGCTACTCAATGTAGAATTCTAAACCTCAAAATGCATTCACTCGAGGCACTCCTTAAAATGGAGAATATAGACATCTGTGCAGTGATAGAGAACCTGGTTCAAGGCTCCAGAGAGCACCGCTACATTACCAGGTTATAATTCATACCACACCATTCGGCCACCTAACCTGGACTGGAACACTAAAAGCGGATGCGTGTCCATATTAAGGTTATCCACACCTCCAGGCTAGTTGCTCAGCATAATGCATCCGGGATTATCCAAGTGCAACTAATTCTAGGCAAGACCGCAACCTGACTTGCTACAGATCCCCCACCATGTCCCACGATTCCCACTTCTCATTTCTTGATGCACTGGAAAATATTAGGGCACAACCCAACACCCTCATAATGGGCGATTTCAACTACCCCACCATTAACTGGGAAAACCACTCTTATACCAACTCTTTTGCTCTATATTTTCTGGAATTCATAGATTCCAATGCCTTGGATCAACTTATCCACACCCCTGCCAGGGGCAGTAATATTCTAGACCTGGGCATTACCAACATGGGTGACCGGTGTTCCACACCAGAGGTCAATTCCTTGGTCAGATCTGACCACAACTATTCACCGTAGACACCCACACCCACACCCTATTAGGGAAACCACCGTAAAAAATTTGTCCATAGCCAACTTCACACTTAAGACAGAAGTGGCAAACTTCACGACACCCATTCAGATTGACAATAGAGGTACGACTGCTGAATCCTGCACAAATGCACTACGAATGCATGGCTTGTGCTTTCCCTAACAGAACCAAGATGCTATCCTCGAAAAAAAGGAACCCAATCTGGTGGTCCCCTGCCATAAACAAACTCTACTACAGAAGAAAAAAACTGTTGCAAAAAAGAGTAAAATCCCACGATTGGAAGAACTCCCTGGTCAGCCTCAGTAAAAAGCTGAGATCCCTCATAAAATCTTCCAAAACTAGTTACGAAAACAAAATCACCACTGATTTTAAAGACAGCCACCAAGCATTCTATAGCTATGTCAAGAATCTCAATGGCAGCACTCAGTTCTGCTCTGACTTATAGCACAATGGCACTAAATATACAGAGCCAACTGATTGCCAACATCCTGGCAGATAGGTTCAATGCTAACTTTACCCCTCTCTCACCCCCCCCCCCCCAAGGGCCCTTCTCTGTACTGGAAGAATGCAAAGTTCCTGTAATCACGGCTGCACAGGTAAAAACCACACTCGCCAAAGCGAAGAACACAGCATCCATGGGACCTGGCAACGTCTCAGGCTGCGTTCTACATGAACTCCAGAATGAACTGGCATCCCTCCTAAGCACCATTTTCAATCATAGCCTCACCTCAGGCTTTGTGCCCACTGAATGGCACACAGTGACTGTTATCCCACTGCACAAAGGGGAAGCCACCATCATCCCCGGGAACTACCGCCCCATTAGCCTAATGAGCCTGGTCTGCGAGGCCATGAAACATATCATGGAACTTATAAACAAAGACATTGGTAATCTCTAAATGCTGAACCCCACCCCGTTCAGGTTTGTAAAAGGCAGATCATGTCTCCTAAACCTGATGTACTTCTTTGAAGCAGTTACCAAAGCCGTAGACGAGGGTAAGGTGGTTCACGCAGCCTATCTAGATCTCGCCAAGGTTTTTGACACCATCCCCCACTTTGGAATTATAGATAAACTCACTAAACTAGGTATAAATCCCTATGTCAGAAGATGGGTTGCCAACTGGCTCACTGACAGAACCCACACTGTGAAAGTAGCAGACTCCAAATCAGACTTCAGACCAGTGACAAGTGGAGTACCACAGGGTTCAGTCCTGGGTCCTCTCCTGTTTGGTATCTACTTTTCTGAAGTACAGGCTAACACAGAAGGTCTTTGGCTAATGAAGTTCGCAGATGACTGCAAACTAGGAGCCATAATCAAAACTCTTAATGGATGTGGACATCCTACAAAAGGGCCTCACTGAGACAGATGCCTGGTGTCAAAGCCATGGCCTGAAGCTCAGTGCCAAAATGTGCATTGTCATTCCCTTTGGTAAAATCTCTGTACCCATGAGCTACCACATCGGTGGTAGTGTAATCAACACTGAAAGTGTGATGAGACCTTAGGACACAGGTGGACAGTGGCCTCTCCTTTGATCATATATTGCAGTAGTCAGGAAATCCTTCTACGTGGCACACATCACAAAAGGTTTCTCGTCGTGGTGAAAAGAGGTCATTATTCCCCTCTACTCTGTCATTAGACCCATTATGGCGTACAGTGCCCCTTTTGGTATGTACCTCACAAGACATCTACAACAACTGGAAAGGCCGCAGAAATACCTCAGAGGATTACTGAAGCTTTACTTTGTCGCATATCGCCTACTCAGAGGCGATCTCTGCCTAACATACAAAGCTCTGTCAAACCCAGAGCTGTTGGACATGCTCCACTTAAAGAAATCCCAATCCCTCTGAGCTACACGCTCTAGGGACTTGAACCTTGTCACCATAATAAACAGAACGCGCTGGAGGGATAGATTCGTGTCCCAGAAACTTGCCATACTGTGGAGCAAACTACCTATCTATATCAAACAAAGCTCCTCATTAGCACTCTTCAAGAAAAGTCTGGATGATTGGATGGGAAATAGGAAATTCACCCCGGGATCATGTCTGGTTCTGCTTGACAGGGGCACAGGAAAATAATTTTCTTGTGTGGCGAAAGCCAGGGTACCTTTTTGGCTAGGCTTATATAGGCTAAGGGCCAATAGCCTAGTCCCTACCTATGAAAAGGTCCTTACAGAAACATACTCCAGAGTCATGGCTCAAGCTCAGTGCAAAGAAATCTGAAGTTATCCCCTTTGGGAAATGTACCTGTGAATTACCACAAGTGGCAGTACACTAAACACCGTAAGTGTGATAAGGGACTGTGACAGAGGTGGACAGTGGTCTCGCCTTCGATAACCACCGCCACAACAGTTAGGAAATCCTTCTGTGTGGCACACCTAATCACTAAGGGCTTTTCATCCAGAAAAAATTGCTTTTTCCCACTGTACTCATCCCTCATTAGACCCATTATAGAGTACAGCACCCTGTTTGGTATGCAAGTCACAAGACATCTGCAACAACTGGAAAGGCCACAGAAATACCTCACTAAAAGAATCACAGGCCTAAAGCAGATGCCTTATGCTGACAGCCTATAAAAAAAACTCCAGCTATACTCTGCCGCATATCGCCTACTCAGAGGCGATCTTTTAACATACAAGGCCATGTCAAACCCAGAGGTGTTGTACATGCTACACTTAAAGAAATCCCAGTCCGTCAGATCCACACGCTCCAGGATCTAAGTCTGGTCATCACAATGAACAAAACATGCTGGAGGGATAGGTTCCTGACTTAGAGACTCCCCATACTCTGGAATAGACTGCCCATACATGTCGAGCTGAGCACCTCTTTGGCCCTCTTTAAAAGGAACCTTGACAATTGGATGGGAGATGGGAAATTCGCGCTGGGGATCATGTCAGTTGCCCTGCTAGACAGGGGACCAAGGAAGTAAATATTTTGGGAAGAAATAGTCAGGGAATTGTTATGGCTAGGCTACCTAGTTGCCCTCACCACCTCCACGTCCATTATAAGGCTTTTTTTCTCTGATCTGGATGCTTATAGGAGAATTGCAGGTGCTCAGTCATGGTGGGAACTCTTATGAGGTGGAAATGGGCACAGGAGTCGAGTGTTACTTCTCAGCTTCTTTTGCAAGGAAAAGCTGAAGATAGGGCTGATGTCTGTTACACTGGCTGATGTCTTTCCACAAATGTGTATGGCTGCCCGGCTTAGAAGGGTGCAAAGCTCTAAAATCAAGCTTGGCCTCGGGTCCTCTGGCAAAACTCTCTCTGATTCGCTTCTTCTTTGGTCTTTCCTGAACATCTGCTTCTAAGATTTTTATCCTTGCTAAATGAATTTTCAGATGCCTTTCCCTGATGGGTCTGGAATACCCTTTACCTTGTGGATGGGTTGCCCTGTCAGCAGCTACTTCTGAAATTCCATGAAAAGAGCAAATCTTGTTGCATCGTATGTAAAATGTGTTGTAAAGCTGTATTTGTTTTTTATTTGCATAGCGTGAAGTGTTGAGGTCCAGCAGTGAGCTTACATATGTAGTGGACACCTTTTTTATCTCCATGTTGGCTGGATCTGTTTGTCCTCCGTATGTTGGGTTTCGCTGAAAAACAGCTGAATTCTAAATGGCCATGATGCAGTAACTGACTGTATCTGTATGGTTCTTTCATAGATGTGATGCAAATCTAGTACACATGATCCTAGTTTCCAATTTGTCCTTCCGAGGTCCGATGCATACAGCTGTTTCATTTCTACTTCCATGTCCTCTTTATTTCTGAAACTCTTCTTTTTGGCTCAGTCTAATTAGTTTTACAGCGGAGGGTGTTTTTTTTGTTTTAAGGTGTTGCCATTGATATTGCTTGCAGTAGTGCCTGTTTTGTATTTGAACAGAGCTGGCTTTTGTAATGCAGGCTTGCTCTTTGTGTTTCACTTTGCAATCATTACATTTGGGTAGTCTGCTGGCAGGTTGCTCTGTCGGTGTGAGTAACAAAGTCTTGGGTCGTGCGTCGGTTGCTGTCTTCTCTTCCGTGACGTCAGGTAGTCAGGGGTATAAAACATGCAGCCGATGCCATTTTATTCAGTTTTTCTTGCCGCATGGTGCCCGAAGCAGAAGCAGTTCGCAAGTGCCTGTCTGCCAACTCCTGAAATTTTCGTATTCGAGTTTCAGAACCGAAGTCTTCAACTAAAGCTAAGTACCCCATTGGGAAACTTTTTCTTGCTCCTTACCGATGTCAGTAAAAGTTAATAATTGAATTACTTGTGGAAAGCAAATACCTCATAAGGATTTTCATTTGTATTGTATTCTTTGCCTAGGCCCAGATCATAACGTGCCTTGCTGTCAGTTTTGTGCTAGATTTAACCAACGCACTATTAAGTGTCTGTATATTTTTGTTTCAAAATATTTTGGATCCAGATTTAATTATCCAGAAATGTCTGTTAGCAATCCGACTACCAGAGTTCACAAAAAACGCAAAGAAAGAGAGACCGTTGAGGTCCAAAACCGACGAAGCTTCTCCTAAGCCAGTCGCCGGTACTCAGTGAGGCACTTTCGCAGCCCCTGATACCTGCTACTTTTGAGTCGCAGGCCTCTACCGAGACCCATGCGGAGTCCGGTATGCCACGAGATTCTGAGTATTGAACCTGTGGATGTCTCTCCCTTGGATGGGTCCGGAGCCGCTGAGCAGGCACCGGCTTTTGAGGGTGTTTTCAGGCCTAAACATTTTTATATAAAACCAACGCCAGCTTCAAAAACAAGATCAAAAACATCTAAGTCAAAAAAAACCCGACAAATGAGCCATATGTATATACTTTTGCTCCCCATTTGGGGGGCACCTGACATCTGGGGCAAGAAAAACTGAATAAAATGGCGTCTGCTGCATGTTTTATACCCTTGACGACCTGACGTCATGGAAGAGGAGACGGCAACTGATGCAGGACCCAAGACTTTGTTATTCAGGCCGACCGAGGGCGACCTGCCAGCAGATTTATAAATTTGTATGCTGCTTTGTCTGCAAAATGCAATTACTGGTGCCAGGCACTTTGTAAAGACCCTGAGCGCAGTAGATAAGCCAAAGGGCAGTGCAGAGAATTGGTAATGCATTAAGCCAGCCTTGAATCTGAGGTATCTTCTGCACAACTGTCTTATTGGGACATGCAAGTATGCCTCTTTCAGGTCTAAAGTCACCAGCCAAGCTTTCTTGCCCAGCATGGGCAGAAGCTGTTGCAAAATCAGCATCTTGAATTTTGGAATGTCCAGGTATGTGTTTAAAATTGATAAATCCAGTGTTGGCCACCAGGCCTCGTCCTTTCTGGGTACCAAGAACAGTAGAGTAAAAACCTTGTCCTTTTTCATGTTCTGGTACTGTCTGAATGGCTCCCATTTCCATAAGGGACGTAACCAGTTTCTGTCTCTGTCCATTGATTTTGTGGCAGATCTGACCAACCATTTGCCATTGGCAGAGTATGGAAATTGAATCTGTATCCCTGTGATACAATGTTTAGTACCCACTTGTCCTGGATTATTAACTGCCAATTTTGAGCAAAAAGTGCTAATTTTCCCCCTGTGGGTGCTGCCCAAAAGAGAAGTGCTTGGTGTAGGCAGAGGGAAGTCATTAGGATTGCTTTCTGTAGGTTTACACTTTATCTCCTCCAGATTTGAAGGTGGATGCGCCCCATTGCTTTGACCTGTATGAGTCTTGTGCCTGCTATCATGGAACCCTTAGGGTGTCTGGATTTGCCCCTTTGAGCTCTGTCTGACACAGGAAAGGACCAAATTTTTGTAGGCCAATGTCTACTGAATCTTGGTGGCTGCACTTGTAAGAAGTCTTTAAAAGTTTGCATAGACTTAGCTTTGTCTTCCATTTTCTTTAAAACCTCTTCTGCCTTAATACCAAATGGAGATTCATGCTGTAAAGGTGCGTCTAGCAATTTAGTTGTAACATGATCAGGCAAATGTTGTTCCTTTAACCAGGCATGCTTCCTAATCACAGATCCAGTAACTGCGGCCCTGCAGGAGGCCTCTAAAGAATCAAAACCACATTGCAAAGTATGCTTTCCAACTTGTTCAGCTGCATGCAATAATTCCTGCAATTCTTTATTTTCTGCACATTCTGAAATCAACATCATTTTCTGTTTCAGCATTCCCATAACATGTTGGTACTTAAGCATATGAAATTGACAGCTTAAGGCCCTGATTGCCAAGGTTGCAGATGTATAAACCTTTTTTCCCATCTGTCCAGTGCCCTTGAATCTGTCAGAGGGGGTGGGATTTTTTTTGCTGGTGAGGCCTTAACTCCCTTTGGACCATGTGAAATAGTTTCAAGATCAGCAGCAGGGTTTCTAAATAAAAATTTATGTGAGTCAGGGACCCTGTAATATCTGTCAGGCTTACTGGGAGCCGGATGTAAGGAGTCAGGGGTCAAGCTTGACTCTGAAAACACATCCACAATGTCTAAAACAGGGGGAATGGCTAAAGGCTTGTGCTGAGGGAGAAGAAGGAAATCCCAGAGCCTCTCTTTTTAATTCTGAGAAGTCTGGAGACTCCCAGTGAAAATGCTCCCTCAAAGTATGCAAGGTTTCTCCAAATGAATAGTCCTCAGGAGGAGATGCAGATGGAATAGACTCCTTAGTATCAGAATCCTCATAGGGAGGTAACGATAATTCCTGATCAGAAGAGCAATCAGAAGTAGAAACCTGATCTGAATATTCATAATCTGTATGTTGCCTAGGCCTCTTACCTGGAAGGGGGATGGGTACCCTTGATCAAGGTAATAAGGTTTTCAGCCATTTTGATCATCTGTTTTTAGGCATAGAGGCCTGTGCACGTGGCTCAGGCGTCGGTTTTTTTAGTTTTAGAAGTTGCTTTTGTCTTTGGTTTTGCAGCTGTCGTCTGATGTACAAATGTTGAGGTCTTAATACACCCTCAGAAGCCGATGCCTGCTCAGCGGCTCCGGACCCATCCGAGGGAGATACATCCGTCTGTCCAATACCGTGAGTTTCTTGTGGCATGCCGGACTCCACATGGGTGTCTGTAGAGGCCTGCTACTCGAAGGTAGCTGGTATCGGGTTGTGAAAGCACCTCACTGAGTACCGGCGAACTGGCGACTGGCTTAGGAGAAGCTTTGTCATCGGTTTTGGATCTCGACTGCCTTTCTCTGTCCTACCCCCTTTGCAGATTAGCCACGACACTGTGGGAGACAGCTTTGACCTACCAAATACATCTTCAAGCTCAACTCCTGCCAGGAAGATAAACACTCTGGCAGGCAATTTAAGCAAAATCCTTATGGATCCTCATGAGTGGAAACTAAATCCACAAGTCTTCAGCTTGATAACAGAGAAATGGGGGAGCCCAGACATTGATCTGTTTGCCTCTCCTCAAAATTATCAATTGAAAAGATTCTGCACAAGGACTTATCACAGACAGGCATGGAAAGTGGATGCCTTATCCTTCAGTTGGAAAAACCTATCAGTTTACGCCTTTCCTCCTCTGCCTCTTCTACCCAAGGTCCTCCTAAATGTCAGACAAGAGAAGCCAAAGATGATACTTATTGCCCCGGACTGGCCCTGCCAATACTGGTACCCAATCCTAAGGAACTTGTCTCAATACCCAGCTTGGATCTTGCCTCAAAGACCACAACTACTGTCCCCACAAAACAACCAGTTCCTGCACAGACTCTGAACCTGGCAGCATGGCTAATCATGTAATCATACAAACGACACTTCTCAGTAAAGCTGTGATGGATGTCATTTTGGAAGCCAGAAGGCCTAGTACTAGAAAATCTTATGCTGACAAATGGAAGAGATTCTGTGCTTGAAATCGAGCACAAGGAACTGATACAGCAGATCCACATTGGATATTACGATACTTAACTGAGATGCTTAACAAAGGCCTATCTTTCTCATCAATCAAAATCCATGCCTCTGCCATTTCGGCTCATTACAATACAGAGCCACCAATCTTTTCTCATCCTTTACTAAAGCAGTATCTCAGAGGAGCCAAAAATTTAAGGCCTACTAGAAGATCACCACTACCTGCATGGGACCTCAATTATGTGTTGGAAAAGCTCACCCTGCCTCCATTTGAACCAGCTGCTACTGCTGATATAAAGTTCTTATCATGGAAGACAGCTCTGCTACTAGCAATTACTTCAGCAAGAAGAGTTTCAGAGCTACAGGCCCTCATGGCTGTATAGCCTATTATCATATTTTACGCAGACAGGGTGTCTGAGGACAGATCCTACTTTTATGCCTAAGGTGGTTTCCAGTGTGGCTCTTAACCAAACAATTCATCTGCCAACTTTTTATCCAAATCTGCAGAACAAAGGTGGAGAGAATTCTGCATTCCTTGGACGTACACAGACAGCTAAGATTCTACTTGAGCAGGATTAAAGCTCTAAGAAAAACTGAGCAATTACTAGTGTCATATGCTGCAGGATCAGAAGGAAAGGTTATTTCAAAGCAGACAATTTCAAAGTGGATAAGCCACTGCATCCGTTTCTGCTACTTACACCATGGTAAACCTGTGCCCAAGGGCATTGGGTCTCATTCCACCAGAGCTGCAGCTGCTTTAGCAGCCTTTCTCAGAGGAGTACTAACCAGACATCCTAGAGGCTGCTACTTGGAGTTCTGTTCACATCTTTAGAAAGTATTACCATTTGTCTCTTTACTCTAAGTCCAGGGCAGGCTTTGCCACTGCAGTGCTGCAGGGCCTTATAGCCGCACCTAATGCTGTTTTGCTCCAGCCTCCCATTCATAGCTTTGGGATTCTACCCAAATGTAATGACTGCAACAGTGAAACACGAAGAACATAGTACAGTTGTGTACACTTGCCATAAATGTAGATGTTAGTGTATTCACTGTTGCAGTCCAGGTTGCCATCCCCCTGTCATTCTAAAGTTTATCTTTACTTCTCTATCCTCTACAACCTATGTGGTGTATTTGCTTGTTGATGAAGGTAAAGTTTATTTTGATGCATGTATATATGTGTATATATAATATTGCTAGCTGTTTTGGGGGCACCCGACAATCGGGGGCAAGAAAAACTATAGACAATGGCATCTGCTGCATGTTTTATACCCCTGACATCATGGAAGAGGAGACTGCAACTGACGCAGGACCCAAGACTTTAGAATTCAGGCCGACTGAGGGCAACCTGCCAGCAGATTACTCAAATGCAATGACTGCAACAGTGAATACACTAACATCTACATTTATGGTAAGTGTACACAACTGTACTGTTCTGAAACTCAAATGCGAAAATTTCAGGAGTCTGCCGACTGGCACTTGCGAACTGCTTCTGCTTTGGGCACCGCACGGCAAGAAAAACTGAATAAAATGGCATCTGCTGCATGTTTTATACCCCTGACGACATGGAAGAGGAGACAGCAACCGACACAAGACCCAAGACTTTATTATTCAGGCCGACTGAGGGCAACCTGCCAGCAGATTACCCAAATGTAATGACTGCAACAGTGAATACACTCTACATCTACATTTATGGTAAGTGTACACAACTGTACATTTAGAGGACAAGCAAACACAAGTGTCTGAGGCCACCTGTTCTTCCACTTCTGCATTTCTTTCAGAAACATGTTCTTGATGTAGTGGGGTTGTAATGATCTTGGGACTCTGCACCTTCATGAAACTTGAAGTTTCAGGGTAGCTTAATCTGCCCCCCCCCCCCCCAAAAAATGTACAAAACCTTAGTTTGCCAGCATTTAGACAGATGCATTTTTCTTTATTTAGACTGTGGGTAGAACAATTTTTCTTCTAGGAGGTGGTTCCTTTTGTAGAAGTTGGTGCTAGAAACTAGTGTTTAGACTAGAATTTGCCATCTTGCATTACAGAAGTTTAGTTTTGTTAAAATTGTTTTACTACTTTATTGCGTAGGCAAGCTGGACTAATGCAAGTAAAAAGCAGCGGGAAAAATTACTTGAGTTAATAAGAAGGCTTGCGGAGGATGATAAGGATGGAGTAATGGCGCACAAAGTGTTGAATCTTCTGTGGAACTTGGCACATAGTGATGATGTTCCTGTGGATATCATGGACCAAGCTCTGAGTGCCCATATCAAAATCCTGGATTACAGTTGTTCACAAGTAAGTGGATGTATGCAAATGACCGTTTGATAGTTCACTAGTTCAATAACTCATAGGTATTGACATCCTAATTTGTAAAACTCTGAAATTAAAACTTGCTGTTTGTCACAGGGAAAACTGCTACAGTATGGTGATCTCAGCTTGAAATTAGCTGCAGATGGACTACTATCCAACAAGTCTGAGTGTTTCACATCTTAGGGATGAGCTGTATTCTCTGTAATTTGAGGATGCCAGAGCAGCATATATGCCATATTTACTTTTTTGCTTTTTACACATTCTCTTAGTGTGTCCTCATTCATGCAACCACCATAGCGATAAGCAAGTTTGTTTTATTGGTAGTAAATAATTGAGCTTTATATTTCATTTATTGACTGATGTCTTGGCCTTCTTTTGACTGAAATTGGAGGGTTTTTTTTCCTGAAGCTGATGACATTCCAGAGAAAGACAACCAAGTACACTTGCGGTTGATGGATTTTGACTGAATGATCCCCCCCCCCCCCCCCCTTTATTGCCTGTTCTTTCAAGGGAAGGCTCTTTCCTGTTTTAGTCATTTTGCTGCGAGTTTAAAAGAAAAGTTTTAGTTGACATGACTGGAAGCCTTTGGAAAGTTGTGGAACTCCAGAAACTTCTAGCTTTGGTCCAGGTGTTATCCTTTCTGCATAATTCTCCCGTTCAAAAATGCAACGAAAATAAGGTGCTACTGAAAAATTTAGGGAAAAAGAAAAACTTTGGTTACCAAGAAGTCCAACGTGTACCAGCCTAGCAAAGTAATGAGGGCACTGGCTCTTGAAGAGTCGCATCTTTGGCAATACGTACCACTCCAATTGCAGGCCGTGGTGGTCCCTCTGATTATCCTTTGAGGATAGTGGCAGTGTTGCAGCATTTTTTTTTTTATTTCGCAGGCTTTCACAGAAAATGTGGAGTTTTCCTACCTGGATGCAGTTTCTCTGTTACCTATAGGTGACTGCCCTAGGCCACAAGTGGTTTTGTTAGCCTTAAAAAGAAATTGCCCAGTTGACCTTCCTAGGTTAAATTCAGAAGAAATGTTAATCACCCAGACTCCTATCCAGCCATATTTGATTAAAAATGGTCTGCTGTGTATTGTAGTAGTAGTTTTGTGCCCAGAACTTTGGGCACCTTGCCCTCCTCAAAAGAACGTTTACAAGAACAGTAGTCTGACAGATACATTGGTGCAGATGATTAACAAGATGTCCTTCTATTCCAGTGTTGCAGTATTCATTTGGTGTGGGATATTTTGGCAATCTGATGTTGGCTCCTATACAGAAGCTTTTGCCTTGCTGTTGTATGTGTGTGGGACGTCACATGTAGGACCATAAACCAGGGACCATAAATGTGATGTCGGCACGCACAGATCTCAGAACTTTTCAGCCACAGACGTCACTTCGATCGTTCAGCTCCTACCAATGATTACTTTGGGTGTGCTGCTTGTACTAATGATTATTTTGGAAAGATAAGTACCCCGTTGGGAGTTTTTTTTATTTTTTATCATTGCTTGTGCTTGATTTGCTGTAGTTCTTGGCTGATGTCAGCTAAAAAAGGCAAATGTAATTGTGATCAGCAGATATCACACACAGATTCCCACGATAAGTGAGTATTTTGTCTAAGTGGGGCAAACAACCATACATTGTGTTCAGTTTGTAAGTCCTTTGTGCCAAAGGCGCTTTGCAGTCGTTTAGCCGCATTCATTTTATATCTCGAACCAGTGTCTGAAACGCATAGTCCTTAGGATGGACCTGGAATTGGTCGATCAACCCGAACCACCCAGGAAGAAGGCCAAAGTTTCCAGGCCTATTCCTACTGCCAGTCCGCTATCTGACATCCTGCCGGCTTCTGACATATAGGGGCCAAGGAATGCCCAGTTCCACTGTCAGCATTGACTGCTCCTGCTGAGGAAGCAGTTTCTGCAGCCATGGGCTGCACATCTGCAGAGTCTATTCAGCCATCTGCACCAATCAATGTCAACGGGGGGACCTCTTATTGGATGACCGACAGACTCCTCTCCTAATGCAGGCCAGGCTTAAATCCCTAGGCTGTCCCCGAAGCCTACTTCTTTCAAGAAAAGACAGAAGACAAAACATCACTCCTCCTGAAGCACAGCCAAATTGGCAGTCTTTCACAAATTCTCTTATGCAGGCCTTTATGGCCCTTAGGCCCACAGGCCCTGCTCTCTTCTACCATCCGTGTGCTCAGCCCTCACCCAGCCTCTGCCTCTTCTCCCAAACATCAAACTACTCAGGATGGAGAACAGCAATACCAATATGATTCTTCCTCAAAGGGATCAGTCTGTTATGCATCTCAAATTGCTTCCCCTGTTCACTACTGTTCCCCAGATGACTCTATTGAAGGGGACTCCCCACCTGAAGATTTAACTTTTTGGGACACTAAAATGGAGTACTTCAAGTGGGACACTACCCTGATGTCCGACACCCAGAAGAGATATTTTGAATTACTGCAACTGGAGTCCCGCTGTCATTCAGCAATACCTCGTGTGCTCCCAGCCTTCCTGGACACATTCAACTCTGTAAGAATCCTCACTCTCCGCCCCCCAGTCCCTAAAAGACCAGACCGGTTTTATAAGGTGCCTGATGACCAGAAATTCCTGGTAAAGCCTACACTGGCAGATCCCGCTGTCATTGCTGTGGCTCCAGACAGAAAATCTAGACTGGTATCTTCTGGCTTCTCTCCTACCCACAGATAAGGACAGTAAAACTATTGATAGACTGGGCAAAAAATTGTATACTTCCTCCACCTTGGCTTTCAGAGCCATTAATTACTAAACACACTTGGTAAAATACACTCTTGACCTAGTGTCCCAGGCCTCTACCCTGCTAGCCTCTACACTTGACTGTCCTAAGTCTGACATTGCATCCAATCTGTCCCTAGCCACCCAAGTAGCCAGACACTCCAGGTGTAGTTGTGATGCAGCAGAAGCTTCAGCCAAGTCTGCAGCTTCTGTATTTGCCCAACGTAGATGTTCCTGCCTACACCTGCAAGCCGTTCTAGTAGATTTCATATCCAAAATTATGGGTGCTCTACTGGACAACGTTCTACCTTTTGGCAAAAATTCAGCTGAGCACTTCAAAAACTTGCAAGAGAAAAGCAAAGGGCTGCAAGACATCAAACATTTGCTGGTGTCCCCCTTTAAGTACTACAGGAATTATCCTGCAAAAACTACCTTTGTCAGGAGGATGCCTTCCACTTCACATCCCTCCTCTTCCAGACTAAGAGGAGGATCTAGGAGACAGCCTTACTTCAGACCAACTAACAACCCCCCCCTCCAAACATCCCTTTCCTGACAATAGGGGGCCTCTCATCACCGTGACTGCCTTGCCTACCTTTACTTGTCTGCCCTCTACCCCCACTGCCTCCCCTTTTGGATAACCATCACCTCAGACCAATGGGTACTGTCCATCATTCAGAAAGGATACTTCCTATCTTAGAAGGAAAAAAACAAGGCCAAAAAACATTCCCTTCCCACCAAAAACCAGCACCACCTATTCCCACATATATTGCAGGAGCTCCTCTCCCTAGGAACTATAGAAACAGTCCCTGTGGGCCAGGAAGGAAAAGGATTCTATTCTCTATTCCTGGTCACAAAAAAGGATGGTCCTTTGAGACCCATACTAGACCTATCCTACCTAAATCGGTTCCTAAAAGTTCCATCCTTTAGGATTTTCTCTGCAGACCCTCTTGCCCTTGATACCACCCCAAGACTTTGTGGTCACTCTGGACTTAAAGGAAGCTTATCTCCACATTCCTATCATGCCCTCCCATAGAAAATTCTTGAGATTTACTGGCATTTCATCGCATTTTCAATTTACAGCCTTGCCCTTTGGCGTATCTACTGCTCCAAGAGTGTTCACAAAATGCCTGGCTTCTGCCATTGCGTTTTGCCGAACCAAGGGCACCAAAATATACCCTTACCTGAACGACATTATCCTAGTGGAATCAGAAACCATGCTCCTACGTCACCTAAAATTCACCATGACCATCCTGCACTATTTGGGGTTCACCCTAAACCTTCCAAAATCCTGTCTGCACCCTCCGGGTCTGCAGCAGGAAATCATGGGTGTGGGTTTGGGGTGGGGCTTGCTAATGCGCATCTGGTGAGGCCCTCAAGTAAAATATCACCAGAACCCATACCTTCTGGCTCCCCACCAGAAGATCTTTCCTTTGGGGAAACAATTCACACCCTCAATGAACATTTCCACTGGGAATCCCAGGACTTCCCTCAGTCTATGAAATGACTAAGAGTTTCTAGACCTGCCCCAGCACAGACCCCCTTTGCCATCCCTCCAGTCTTAGAGATGGTTGATTGTCTTCCATGAATTCAGCTCATCTCCTGACGCCCTGCCACCTGCTCCCAGAAAACCTGACCGGTATTAGAGTACCAGATTCTCAGAAATACCTGTACAGAAGTCTTGCTGCAGACCCCGGAGGTCATTACACTGGGACCAAAAGGAGCTAAGGCTAGTTCTAGGAATAATCCTATTCCTTCTGACAAGAACTCCACAGCTCTGGACAGATGGGGTAAAAAAGTATACACCTCTGCAACCTTAACTATCAGAGCACTCAACTCAATTCCACATGTTAAAATATCAAAAACACACTTTGGAACTATTAAAACAAAAGATTTCAACCTTTTCTGGCCGTGCCATTTCGAAAGAGTTAGCAGATGTACTGCACTCTACACACTATGTTTTGTGGTATGATGCCTTAGAAACCTAAAGCAGGGCAGCAGTGTCAGGATCTGTCATTAGGCGAGACATGCATGGTTGAAGGAACAACCTCTCCCTGATCATGTCATGTCTAAATTACTTGATGCACCCTTGGATAAGGACAGCTTGTTGGGTGTAAAATTAGAACAAGTGCTTAAAAAGATGGAAGACGAAGCAAAATCTATGCAAACAGTAAAAGATTTTCTTTAGGTACAGCCTCTTAGGTTCAGCAGGAATTTTCCCTCAAAACACTGGTCTTTTCCTGCACGTAGCAGACAGGGGCGCAAGGTTAAGCCCCACAGGGACAGGCCACCCAGACTTTTATCCCAGGGACAGCAGAGAACCAAACACTGGGACCACTTCTACTCCAGAGGCAGGGAGTTCTAAACCATTCATCTATGGCAAAAACTCTCAATGACTCCTTGTCTCCTCTCTGCCCTCTTTTCACTCACCAAAAACTAGGAGGAAGGCTCTCCCTCTGCAAAGAAAATTGGCCTTCTGTAACAAAGGACCAGTGGGTCTTAAAGCTTATTTGTCAGGGATACAAATTCTCCAACGAACTCCCAATTCCACGAGGGTACCCAGACTTGCCTCCAAATCAGTGGGCAGAGGCATTGAAACAAGTCCAAACTCTCATCCCAAGGGGCAGTAGAACCTGTCCCCTCAGATCAAATAGGCAGAGGCTTTTATTCCAGACTATTCCTTGTTCCCAGGAGAGAGGGCACTTAACGTCCCATCCTGGATCTATCCATTCTGAACACCTTCCTGGTGGTCCCATATTCGAAATGCTAACTTTGTAGCAGCTGCTGCCTATGCTGAAAAAAAATTCCTGGTTAGTTAC
The DNA here is from genome assembly GCF_019279795.1 of Protopterus annectens. NCBI lineage: Eukaryota > Metazoa > Chordata > Ceratodontiformes > Protopteridae > Protopterus > Protopterus annectens. The sequence continues at coordinate 360,735,184 of NC_056735.1, forward strand.
CCTAGATTTAAAAGATGCCTACCTCCACATCCCTATAAGGGAATCCTGCAGGAAATTCCTTCGCTTCAGAGCAGGTTCACAACACTCCCAGTTCTTGGTGCTACCCTTTGGGTTATCTACTGCTCCCAGGGTATTCAACAAATGCTTAGGCCCAGCCATAGCCTTTTGCATACAGAAAAATATACAAATTTACCCTTATCGCCTCATTCAGGCAGATTGCAAAGAGAAGCTCCTCAAGGACCTCCTGTTTGTCAAAACCCTCCTGAGGATACACCATCAACGAGACAAAATCAAGGCAAGCATCCTCAAGGAGGATTGTTTTCTTGGAAGCACTGCTGGATACATCATTTCAAATGGCCTTTCTATCCCCAGAAAAAGCAGAGCTTCCCACCTGTTTTAGACATTGGAGATATATTTTCAGAGTTCAGTCTATTTCCAGACTCTCTACCACTAGTCCCTGTTAAGCCAGACCGATAATACAGGGTTCCTGATTCACATACATTTCTTTATAAACACCCTGCTGCTGACCCAGAAACCATCTCTCATGGTCCCAAAGGGGTCATAGCTTCCACTACAAAAAAAACTATTCCCTCTGAAAGGGATTCTAGGGCCCTTGACAGATGGGGGAAAAAATTATACTTCTGCTACCTTGGCTGTAAGAGCTTTAAATTGCCAATTTCATATGCTTAAATATCAGCAATATCTTGTGTCACTGCTTAAACAGAAAAGGTTAAATTCAGAATGTGCAGAAAAAGAAATGCAGGGTGTTCTTCGTGTTTCACTGTTGCAGTCATAACTGTAGGGTGTTCCTGCAGGCAGCCCGAGGTCGGCCAGAATCCCAAAGTCTGGGTCCGGCGTCGGCTGTACCAGCAAGTACCCTGACGTCAGAACGCAGAGGTACATAGCTGACAGCTGACGCCATCTTCTCCAGTCTTTCTTGCCGTGCAGTGGAAAGCAGCTCGCAAGTCGTTGGTTGGCATATTCAGAACAACGTGCTTTCATTGACTTCGGTCCAAAGTTTTCAACTTCTCTTCTCAAGCTAAGTACCCCATTGGGGAAACTTTTCTTGCTCCTCCGATGTCAGAAAAAGTTAATAATTGTATATCGTGTAGAAAACAAATACCTCATAAAGATTTCCACTCTTACTGTCTACCTTGCTTAGGCCCTGACCACGACGTGTCTTGTCTGTTCTGTGCTAGGTTTAATTCTCGTACTATCAAGCGTAGGTACGATTGGGCCTTGAACTATTTCGGTCAGACCTCTCAACTGTCCCGAATTCCTCGGTTTTTACCGAGTTTGGGGGTTCAAATAATGGGGTGCCACGATTCCCGAGTGGCACCCCTTCATTTCCGATTTAGTCGCACATTTTCGCACTTTTTATTTTTTTTAACTTTCGTGCTTCTTGTGCTGACGTCATCACGTGCGCAATGACGTCAGCACCACCAGCCTGTCGGAATGCTCCAAGCACGTATGCAGCACATATTTCCGGCTCTGGTTCAAATGCTTTTACAAGCGGGAGTTACCAGAGCCGGAAACGAGTTATGAGTCGAGTAGTTTTGTTTTATTTAGAAAAAGCTCGCTCTGGGGGATTTTATTTGGATGAAGCTTGTGGATTTCAGACAGTTTGTTTCGCTAGCTGTGTTTAGAAGAAGAGCTCTCTTCACTGGAGTCGACTTTTATTTAGAGGTAAGTGGCGTGGCTGTGTGCAGAGTGGCATATCTTTCTTCAACTGCTCGCCCGCCGGCTCCTCCAGGTAAATGTTAACAGCAGCAGGCAATGGCATAAAGAGGTTCACTTGAGAGGTACAGCCCCACGTGGGACGCAGTAAATTAAGCTCCACCACCAAGACAAGGACCAGTTTGCTCTAAATGACCATTACCAAGAGGTACTGGATAAGGAGATACTTGGCTTACTAGTTAAGATGTAGACACCTCTATCTGGTTCAGACAATTTAGTAGCTTACTTTACTTAACGGCTGTCGGCTGCTTTTCTTTATGTAAGTAATGTGATTACTGACTGTATTACAACTGCGTGGTAGAGAAAACTGTGGTTAACTTTTACATGAACATCTAAACCTGAGTATGTCGTTGCTGCTTGTGCTTTCTGCCTTTAACATAATGGCTGTTTTTATTTATGGATTGCTGTGTGTATTGTAACGGCTTGGCTACAGAGAAACTGGTCTGGTGGTGTGTGTTAACAGCTGCTATTTTTATTTGTGATTACCATGTAGTGCTGCAGAGAAACCTATGCTTTTTACGTTAACACCTGCAGAAAGAAACTTGTGCTTTCTTCTTTTAACATTAGCGGCTGCTGCTTTTGTTTATGTGATTACTGTGTTTGGCTGCAAAGAAACTTTTGTGGGTTAACGGCTGCAGGCAGGAGAGAGCTTTACATATTAAACAGAAGTATTTGATTACTGTGTGAGCTTTGCTTATTTAACAGGCAGTTGCTTTTATTTTTGTGATAACTAATGGCTTTCGCTTTTATTTATGTGATTACAACTGTCTGTGTAAAGGCTGCAAAGAAACCTGTGCTTTTTACATTAACTGCTACAGAGAAACTTGTGCTTTTTACTGTGTATTGCAGGCAGGTTACATTTATTTAAATTACTGTGTGAGGCACTGTGTTCTTTATTTAACAGCTGAATGAGATTTACGTATTTAATGGCTGGAGGCAGGAGAATGAGCTTTACATATTAAACAAACAGCATTAAATTACTGTGTGTGAGCTTTACTTAACAGCTGCTTTTATTTATACTGTGTAAGGGCTGCAGAGAAACTTGTGTTTTGTTTTGTCTACAGCTGCAGAGAAACGTGTGCTTTCTTTTGTGTACAGCTGCAGACAAACCTGCTGCAGAAAAGCTTGTGCTTCATTTTGTGTATGGCTGCAGAGGAACGTGTGTGTGTGTAAATGTCCTAGTTTTAACTGGAATGATTGGCTCATACTTTTGGTCTGTTAGTCTTAAAATTTGTGGTTTTCTGACAGTGAGAACTGAATTCACTAAATGATAGCCATTTAAGTTTCAGTCTTCCTATCTTTCAGGAAATGCATGGCACTGGTAACAAAACATTTTATTCTAGCAACTTGTCTAAATTATATAAGCAGTGTTTAAAATATGTGCCTGGTTTTGGGCTTTGCCCCCCCCAATAAACTTTGGCTTTTTCCAGATTTCTTGTGCTGCATAGTTCTACAGGGGGAGAGGGAGAGAAGTTTAGTGCTGCTTATGCCAACTCGTTTTGTGTTAGTAGTGCAACAGGTAGAGTACTTGCTATTTGATATAGCAGGCTGTGAGTTATATTCCCACAGTATGTAGATGGATCGCTGATAGCGTACTGTACTGTACTTTTAACGGGGGTGGATAGTGTAGTCCTGAGAATGTCCTCTTTGGAGGTACCTAATAAATATGAACCTGTTATCAGTTTGCCATCCACTCCGTATTGGCAGTATTACTAGCTTATTTTATGTAACATAGGCCATTTATTCCTCAAGGGCAACAAGCACTTTATTTGTAGATGAAACAATGAAATATTAAGTTGTTTGCTAGCAGCAACCTTAGTTGCAGATCTCTTTAATGTGAATTATTTAGTTGACTTTTACTTCTGCAGAGATTGTGCATATTTACTGATACTGGTGGACTGTAGAAGTTTTGAGTAGACTTTTATGATGGAAATGTTCTAAATTGGGCAGTTTTGTCATTATTGGTTTATGCATTTTGTTTCATTCCTTACACATGTATGTTTTTGTGTGCAAGAGGCCTGTGATTTGAAAACAGCCCAAAGGTAATCTCTATCCACCACTAGCCAGATGCATTTTCATTGGATGTGGGTTTCAATGCTCTTTCAATGAATGAGTTTTAAGGGCAGAGAAGGTTTAATGCTAAGTCTGTTTTCATTGTGCAACTGTATTTTATCAGATGTGTATTAGTGTTTGTGCTGTAAAATGTAAAATAAAATCCAGATGGTAATTGTAGGAGTAAAGCAATATGCACCTTACAGTGTTTATGGTAAATTGGGCGAAATAGCTAAGTAATGGGATATTGGAATCGCTGCAGGGGGATTCTGGGGCCATATTCTGATTGCCTGTTCTTCAGATCGCACTTGAAATTTGGTGTCCCACAATTCCACTTGAGTGGGCGGGGTTACATAATTATGTATGCAAATGTTATGTTAATCAGCGTACAGATTTGTACCTATTTTCCATGGGCCTTTGTCCAGATTTTTGATGTTTCGAGGTTGAGAGGTATGATTTCGGTAGACAATTTAATTACAGAATGTCGTCGGATACTTTACCGACAGCCGGAATTCAAAAGAAACGCAAGGACAAGGATAGGCCTCCGAGGTCCAAACAGGATTCTTCGCAGCCAGGGCCAGCTTCGGGTTCGGCGGTAGTCAGTGAGGTGCTTTTGCAGCCCCTGTCGTCCGCCACTTCTGAACCGATGGCCGACACAGACTCCCATGGGGAGCCATCTAGGCCTAATATTTTATCTGCTTCAGGACCTTCGGACGTCGCTCTTTCAGATGGGTCCGGAACCACTGTGCAGGTACCGGCTTCTGAGGGAGTTTTCAGGCCTTCACATATTACTATTTCAACAAAGTCAAAGGCAAAGACAAAAACTCCTGTTAAACCAAGGGTTTCTACTCCAGCTGCTTCGGATTCAGCTACCAAGTCCCAGAAGCAATTACTACGGATGGCTGAGGATTTACTTACAATGATTAGGGGTTCTCACCCTCCTGAAAAAAGGCCTAGACAGGATTTACCTTATGATTCCTCTGACCAGGCTTCTGTCTCTTCTGTCTCTTCCTCTGATCAGGATTACTCTCTTCCTCCTTATGAGGATTCAGATGCAGAGGACTCTATTCCCTCTGCTTCTCCCCCTGAAGATTTCTCTTTTGGGGAAACTTTACATGAGATGAGGGAGCATTTTCATTGGGAAAGGTCAGGATTATTCTGCCTCCAAAAAGAGACTCGGAGAATTTCTCCTTCTCCCTCAACACAGACCTTTGGCTATTCCTCCTGTGCTTGACATTGTTAATGATGCTTTTTCTGAAGCTAACCTGAATCCTGATTCCTTGCCGCCTGCTCCTTCTAAGCCTGATAGATTTTACAGAGTCCCTGATTCCCATCAGTTCTTATTTAAGAACCCTTCTGCAGATCCAGAAACTATTTCTCAGGATTCTAAAGCTGCTAAGGCCGCTTCATCTAAAAATCCTATTCCCTCTGAAAAGGATTCTCGTGCCTTGGATAGGTGGGGCAAAAAGGTTTATACTTCTGCTACTCTTTCTATTAGAGCTTTAAATTGCCAGTTTCATATGTTCAAGTATCAGCACTTTCTTTTGTCTGTTTTAAAGCAAAGGCTTTCTACCTTTCCTGCATGTGCAGAGGACAAGGAATTACAGGATGTTTTGCATGCAACTGAACAAGTTAGCAAACAGTTTACATTGTGGTTTTGATGCCTTGGAAGCTTCTTGCAGGGCCGCAGCCTCTGGTACTGTTATAAGGAGGCATGCTTGGCTTCGAGAGCAGAATTTACCTGAGCAGGTTAAGGCGAAACTGTTGGATGTCCCTGTTCAACATGATGTATTATTTGGATCTATGGCTGAGGAGGTTATTAAAAAGATGGAGGAAAAAGCAAAATCTATGCAGACTGTCAGATTTTTTTTACAAGTTCAGCCTCCTAGATTTTCTAGAAATTGGCCCTCCAAAAATTGGTCTTTTCCCACTTCTGACAGGCCTCAAAGGGGAAGATATAGACGGTCTAGATGCCGGGCATAGACACAGGCCTCTTATAGGTCCAGACAGTGGACTGCTTCTTCACCTAGAAGGGGAGAAGACAGACCTCAATCACAAAGGAAGCAGACCCAATGACTCCCTCTGTTGGGCTACAGGTCCTTCTTGCCTGGAAGCTCCTCTCTGAGGAAAACTATCTCTTTTTTACCAAAATTGGACGCATATAACCCAGGACAAATGGGTTTTAGATGTGATTTTAAAAGGCTACAAATTCCACTTTCATACTCTGCCAAGGTCTTACGGTTGGCCAGATCTGCCAAAACATCAATGGTCAGAGGCCTTAAATCAGGTGGACGCTTTATTGGCCATGAGAGCCATAGAACCTGTTCCACTCCCAGAGATGGGCAAGGGTTTTTATTCAAGACTTTTCCTGGTCCCAAGAAAACAAAATGCATGGAGACCTATTCTGGACCTCTCAGTATTAAATACTTTTCTGGAAATTCCAAAATTCAAGATGCTTACTCTGCAACAACTTCTTCCCATGCTCTCTCAGGATGCTTGGATGGTAACATTGGACCTGAAGGAGGCCTACTTACACATTCCCATCAGACAGGAACGCAGAAAATACCTCAGATTCAAGGCAGGCTTGAGACCCTTTCAATTCTCTGCACTGCCCTTTGGCTTGTCTACTGCGCCCAGAGTCTTTACCAAGTGCCTGGCTCCAGTAGTGGCTTATTGCAGACTCCAAGGGATTCAAATTTATCCCTGTCTGGATGACTGCCTTATCCAGGCGGACAGCAAGGATCTTTTACTTAAACATCTGCAGTTTGTTCAGCGCCTCCTCCTACTACTGGGATTTTCAGTGAACACAAAAAAGTCACATTTGATCTCCTCTCAACAAATGATCTTTTTGGGAGCTCTTCTAAACACGAGCTTGCAAAAGGCCTTCATGACCCCAGAAAAACAAATACATCTGGCAGCAATTTTCAAAACCTTGGCTACTTTGACTCTGCTCACTGCAAGGAAATTCCTGCAGGCTTTGGGCTACATGGCTTCTTGCATCCTGTTGATTCCAAATGCAAGGCTTCATATGAGAAAACTTCAATGATTCCTAAAGAGTGTATGGTCTCAGCATTACCACAGCCTGGAAACAATGATACCTCTGATTCCCTGCCTCCAAAAGGAGTTCCCTTTGGTGGTCCAGGACTTGTGCTTTAAACGAAGGAAACCCCTTTCGTCTGCCTCAGCCTTCTCAGATCATGACCACAGACGCTTCGGATTACGCTTGGGGAGCTCATTTTTTAGACAACTGCCAGCAGGGCTATTGACCAAAGAAACATCTTCACTGGCACATCAACCTGAAGGAAATGTTGGCAGTCCAACATGCTCTTCTAGCCTTCCAGAAATTTTTGCAACCAGGACATTTTCTGATTTCGTACAGACAATACCACAGTCATGTGGTACATAAACAAGCAGGGGGGGTTCCCACTCTTACCCCCTTTGCAGACTAGCCATGAGTCTATGGGACACAGCTCTAAATCTGAACCTGCATCTTCAAGCTCAATTCATCCCAGGGAAGCAAAATCTCTTAGCAGACAGCCTAATCAGAAATCTTTTGGATCCCCACGAATGGATGCTGGACCCCAACTTATTCAGCAGGATTACATCAGTTTGGGGTTGTTCTCAGATCTGTTTGCATCCCATCTCAACCATCAGTTGCCTCCATTTTGCACCAGGTCCTTCCACAAAACAGCATGGAAAGTGGATGCCCTGTCTTTCAGCTGGAGGAATCTTTCGGGATATGCCTTCCCTCCTCTTCCTCTTCTGCCTCTGGAGCTACTGAAAATAAAACAGGACAGACCCAAGATTATCATTCTGATAGCTCCAAATTGGCCTCGGCAGTTCTGGTATTCAACCCTACGACACCTGTTCTTGCAACCTCCTTGGATTCTGCCTCTGTCTACTTCCCTTCTGTCCCAACATCAGGGTCAGATGCTACACTCTCAAATCAAGACTCTCTGCCTGGCAGCCTGGCTCTACAAAGGCCTTTGATTCCTTCTTCTCTTCCCAAACCAGTTTTGGATGTTCTCTTGGAAGCTAGGCGTCCCAGCACTAGAAAATCTTATGCTTCTAAATGGAAAAGATTTTGTATTTGGATGCGGGATCGAGGTTCTGATCCTCTTCTACCTGATAATCCTCCATTTTACTCTACCTCTCTGAACTCTTGCTTAAAGGCCTCTCATTCTCTTCCATCAAAATTCATGCTTCTGCTATTTCGGCTCATTTCAACACTGATCCCCCCCATTTTTTCTCATCAACTGGTGAGGCGATTCTTGAGAGGGGCTAAGAATTTAAGACCTCCCAGAACTCCTCCTGTTCCTGCTTGGGATCTTAATTATGTTTTGGAGAAGCTTACTTTACCTCCCTTTGAGCCTGCTGCTGCTTCGGATATCAAGTTCTTATCCTGGAAAACAGCTATTTTATTAGCATTGACTTCTGCAAGAAGGGTGTCAGAGTTGCAAGCTCTCATGGCTGTGGAACCTTACCTTATTTTCCATCAAGACAGGGTGGCCTTGAGGACCAATCCTACATTTATGCCTAAGGTGATTTCTAAAGTGACTTTAAATCAGACTATTCACCTTCCTACTTTCTTTCCAAATCCTCAAAACAAAGGGGAAAGGATTTTACATTCATTGGACGTACACAGACAACTACGATTTTATAGGTTCATAGGTTCATAGGTTCATACTAGGCTATCTGCCCGAGGGCATTTACAAGCCTAGCCCATCGTTTTGTGGCTTAGGCCACCCCTTTAGTATGGGGAACTATACCCATTATTTTTCTGTGCCTCTGTCGAGCAGTGACACTGAGGTAATCCCTGGGGTATATCTGCGATCTCCCATCCATTGGTCAAGATTTCTCTTGAACAAGGCCAGCGAGGTGCTCTGCCTCACATGTGATTTTGTTCCACAGCATAGGAGTCTTTGGGTGATGAATCTATCCCTCCAGCACGTCCTATTAATAGCCGTGTCAAGGTTTAAGTCTCCGCCCTTGTGGCTCTGATGGATCTAGATTTTTGAGGTGAAGCATATTCATCAAATCTGGGTTTGACATGGCCTTGTATGTTAGGCAAAGGTCACCTCTGAGCAATGATAGCGACTGAATAGAGCTGGAGTTCTTTCAGTCGGGCAGCATAGGACAGATTTTGAGACCCTTTATCCTTTTGGTGAGGAACTTTTGTGGCCTCTCCAGCTGCTGCAAGTGTCGGGTCAGATACATTCGAATGGGGCATTGTACTCAATCATTGGTCTGATGAGTGATGAGTAAAGGGAGACTATGACCTCCCTTGATCTAGATGAGAATCCCTTCATGATAAGGTGGGCAATGTAGAAGGTCTTCCTAACTACTTTAGCTACATGGGTGTCGAATGACAGACTACTATCAACCTGGGTCCCAGGTCCCTGATTTCTTCTGTGCTCAGTGGATTGCCACCTATTTGGTAGCTAGGGTAACCTTGTTTTCGAAGGGTATGACTATGCATTTTTTGGCATTTAACTTTAGGCGGTGGCTCTGGCACCAGTTATCCGTTTCTGTGAGACCCTTCTGAAGGATATCTGTGTCAGATGTGTTTTCTACTATTTGCAGTCATCTGCAAACTTTGTCTAACCCTCCTGTGTTTGCTTGTACTTGAAAGTAGATGCCAAACAAGAGTGGGCCCAGGACTGAGCCCTGTGGGACACCACTTGTGACAGGCTTTGAGTCTGACATGGCCAGCAGCTCTGACCCTGTGGGTTCTGTCACTCAGCCAGTTTGCAACCCATCTTGTGATGTATGGGTTGACATTTAAGCTGATGAGTTTTCAATGATAGCCTTAGCCAGATCGAGGTAGGCTGTATGGACTGCCTTTCCCTCATCAATGGCTTTGGTGACTGTTTGAAAAAGTCAACCAAGTTTAAAGGCATGATCTGCCTTTGACAAAGCCAAACTGGGTTGGATCCAAAGTCTGCAAATTCCCTATGTCTTTATTTATGAGGTCCATTATGATCCTCTCCATGGCTTTGCAGATAAGGCTTGTCAAGCTAATGGGCGGTAATTTCCAGGGTCGGTGGAGGCACGCCTTTGTGAAGTGGTACCACAGTTGCAGTGCCCACCCAGAGGTAAGACTTTGATTAAACAGCTGTCCTAGCTGTGTGTTTATCCTCATTGAGTTCATTCCCATGGATGCTGTGTTTTTGCTTTGGAGAGCAGTTCTCACTTGGGCGCTGGAGATGTTTGGGGGCTGCAATAGTTTGGTATAGATATCTCTCCTTTTGGGGAGGAGAAGTTTGCACTGAACCTGTCAGCCAGTATGTTGGCAATGTCTGTAGGATCAGTAATCTTCACATCATTTTGAACTAGCTCTGAGCATATCTGGGAGTTTCCTCCCAGGTTTCTAACTTTATAAAAAAGAGGCCTTATGATTGTCTTTTGAGTCTTTAGCTATTTTTCTCTAAAATTTGCTTTGGATGATTTTATGAGAGCTCTTAGTTTTTACTTATAGTGATCAAGGGTGTCTTACCTTTTAAGGATTTTGCTCTATCTTGTAGTAGCTTCCTCTTTTTGTTGTAGAGTTTGTTTATGGCTGGGGTCCACCAGACTGGATGCTTGCCTTTGGTACAAAGAGTCTTTGTTTTGCTTGGGATTGCCTTATCCATGCAGTCCTGCAGGTGCTGGTAGAAGGCATTTGTAAGTGATTCAGTGGCTTGAGTACTGGAGACCACACTAGTCTTTAGAAGTGTGAAGTCGGCTTTGAGAAGTTCTTTACTGTGGTCTTTTTATTTCAGGTGGGGGTGGGATGAGGACCTCCAGCGAGATTAGTTGTGGTCTGATCTCACCAGTGAGGGTACACCCGGTGTTGAACATTGTGCTCCCATGTTCGTGATGATGAGATCAAGTATGTTATCTCCTCTTGTGGGGATGGTGACTAGTTGTTCCATGGCATTTGAGTTTATGAATTCCAGGAACTTTTGGGCTAGGGTGTTTGGGCTTGAGTAGTGTTCCCAGTCTATATTAGGGTAATTGAAGTCACCTAGTATGATGGTGTTTGGTGATACATTTATCCCTCTAGTGTTTTCAGGAAGGCCATGTGAGGTTCCTGAGTTTGTGAGGTGGCCTGTAACATGCTACAATTTGCAGAGCAGTCTTGCCTATGGTTAATTGCACCTGGATGGTCTCCGATGCATCGTGCGTTGCCACCAGTCTTGAGGTGTGGGTGTCCTTGATGAATATGGATACCCCCCCCTCCTTGGTATTGTCCAGATTTTGGGGCGGAGCATGATATGAGGTAAAACCTGATAGCGCCGGGGTGCTCTCAGGAGCCTTGAACCAGGTTTCTGTCACAGCACAGACATCGATGTTCTCCATACTGAGAAGGGCCTCGAGTCGTGCATTTTGAGATTTAGACTTCTGGCATTGAGCAGCATTACCCTTAGTTTTTCCTTTTTGTGTTCTAGGGTGGTAGGTTTAGAATTTGTGCCAATATCCGGAATCCCAGGGTGACAGGTGCAAGCCGTCCCTTACTAGCGTGGCTTGTCCAGCATGTCATCCCAGGCAGACAGACACTGGATCCCCTTTGAATGACACCAGTGTTTAAGCCAATTGTTAAAGCTGATCATCTTATCTCTGTATTGTGGCATCATTCTTGGTGAAGGTAGGATACTGCTCAAGGTCAGGGTCATACCTGTCTGGGCTACATAATCAGAGAGCTCCTCAATGTCTCTTTTCATGTAGTCCAGAGAGTGCGCGTCTCGTCGTTTTTTACACGTGGACAATGACTGAATCATATTTGTACCTGCTGTTGAGAGACCTGTGTGACCTTCTCCTTACTCAGTCTGGTGGGTGTCTGACTATGGAGTCACCAATGACTAGTGTGTCTGGCATTGTGTTTGGCCTTAAGGGCTGTGACTGTTTGACACTCTGACTGTAGGTCTATGTGTTGCAGGTGTTGTGTTCTGAGGTGGTGGTTGTTTGGGTGTCTGCTTTGGTGGCCTCTGCTGTTTTGGTAGATTTTTGATCAGAGCCTCCGGTATGTCTTTGTGTGTTTATGTGTATGATTTGAGGTTGTAATGGTAATATGTGAGACTGGGTCTATAGTGTGTGTGGTAACCTTCTCCTCCTGACTGGTCTTGCCAGTCCTATGTTGAGAGCTCAGCCTCCAGTTTGGCCGTAGTTGCACCTCTCGCATGTATTTGTGTTTTGTGGGAGGAGGAGAGGGTTGTCTGTGTACATGAGGCAATTGTAACATTGCCTCAATATTCAGGTTCACCAGCTGAGCAGGAGAGGACACTAGCAACTGATCCCTCGACATGCTAGAAGGAATAGACAAAAAACTTTAAAAAAGATTCCGGGGGCGTGGGTGACGAAATGGGGGTTGCCTTTTGGGGTACTATCTATGACAAGTTTAACAGATAGAGAATAGTCTACTTGGAGTCAAGTAGAGATGATCTTTTTAATTATAGGATACGCTGATTAGATCAGTAGTATAGTTCGAGGAAGGTAGTTTTAAGGGAAAATTTGACAGAACTAAAGATTTCAGGAAATCTGAACAGTTGCTTATCTCTTATGCCTCCAGTTCTCTAGGCAAGGCTATTTCTAAACAAACTATTTCCAAATGGATTGCTCATGGAATAAGGTTTTGTTATTCTCATTTTGGGAAACAGATTCCAGGCACTGTTAGGAGTCATTCTACTAGGGCAGCTGCCACTTCAGCAGCTTTTCTCATAGGAGTTCCTACCAAGGACATTTTGGAAGCTGCCACTTGAGTTCAGTGCATACCTTCTCTAAGCACTATAATCTCCATTTGTATTCTAAGTCTAGGGCAGGTTTTGCCTCTGCTGTCTTGCAGGGTCTTCTGGCTGCCCCTTCTGCATAACCTCCACCCTACTTCACAGCTTTGGGATTCCACCCTACAGTTATGACTGCAACAGTGAAACACGAAGAACATAGTACAGTTGTGTACACCTACCATAAATGTAGATGTTAGAGTGTCTTCACTGTTGCAGTCGGGGTTTCCCTCCCACCATTCCCCTCTTGTTTTCTGTTTGTTCTATCTCCTCTTCCTTTGTGGTGTATTTGTGATGTCCTTCAAGGATGCATCTGCAGTCATCACATATGGGTTGTCCTGCCTCAGGCAGCCCTTCGGTCGGCCGGATTCCAAAGTCTGGGTCTGGCCTCGGCTGATGTCGCACTTGCCCCGACGTCCGAGCGTCTGGGGTATAAAAGCATCAGCCGACGCCATCTTCCTCAGTCTTTCTTGCCGCGTGGTGCCCGAAGCAGAAGCAGTTCGCAAGTGCCGGTCGGTCAGCTCCTGTGATTGAGCTACCGAAGACTTCGAAAAAGCTAAGTACCCCGTTGGGGACTCTTTCTTGCCTCAGCCGATGTCAGATAAAGTTAATTGTTTAACTTGTGGGAAACAAATACCTCATAAGGATTTCCACTCTTACTGCCTCCCCTGCCTAGGCCCAGACCACGACGTCTCGGCCTGTTCAGCCTGCGCTTCCTTCAACCGACGAACTCTTAGACGTTGGTCGGAGTCTGCAGAGGAATATTTTGGGGCTAGTTTTGCTTATAAGATGCCGTCGGAGACTCCAACTTCGCATTTAGTCAAAAAACGGAAGGACAAGGACCGACACGCAGACCGCGGTTTTGGCTGAAACCACGGTCAGGCCTACCGCGAGTGTCTCTGTCTCGGCTGAAACAGAGTCCTTGGTTCTTCCTATTACCGAAACCGCACAACCGACTACCTCGGCCCCGGAGGCCCCAGCCGAGTCGGTTATTGAATTACCTACTGAAACCGGTGTCCAGGAACCTTCCGACACCATTCCTTTAGACAAGTCTACTCCTGCACGTGGTGCAGCCAGACCCCCTACTTCCATGTCCATTAAGGCTTTCTCTAGGGCTAAAGCTGCTAAACTTACTAAAGCTTTGCCTGCCATAGTTTCTTCTCAGAGACCTTCTACTGGCTCTCAGATTCTTAGCCTAGCAGAGGATTTGATCTCCTTAATTAGAGGTTCCCAACCTCATCCGGACAGGGGCTCTCAACCACCACCAGACAAAAGGCCCAGGGTTGAGCCCTCTGACCCCCAGTCCTCAGAGGAGTCCACTGATCGATCTGCTCTGTCAGACCACCAGGAGGAGGCTTATTCGGCCTACGAGGATTCTGATGCTGAAGAATCTATTCCCTTGGCCTCCCCTCCTGAAGAGTTTTCCTTTGGAGAGACATTACACTCAGAGAGCATTTTCAATGGCAGGGTCAGGAATTTTCTGATTCTAGAAAGAGATTAAGGACCTTTTTACATTTACCTCAACATAGGCCTTTAGCTATTCCTCCTGTTTTGAGTGTGATTGATGTGTACTCTAATGCTAGTACAGCCCCTGACTCTCTCCCTCCGGCTCCTGCCAAACCTTATAGGTACTACAGGGTCCCGGACTCACATCTACACCTGTACAAGGGCCCACTCTGCTGATCCAGAAACTATTTCCCAGGGCCCAAAAGGGGTTGCAGCTGCCACTGCTAAAAATCCTCTTCTCTCTGAAAGAGAGTCCAGAGAATTAGAGAGATGGGGTAAGAAAGTGTTTACTTCTGCAACTCTTTCCATGAGGGCATTGAATTGTCAATTTCATATGATACAGTACCAAGAGTATTTGTTAGATGAATTACGTAAGAAACTGTCCTCTTCTGAACCCCTTGATCGCAAATCCCTTCAGGATCTGGTGCATAACTCCCAGCAGGTTAGTAACCATTTCTTGCAGTGTGGTTATGATGCATTGGAAGCTTCATGTAGGTCAGCTATGACAGGTGCAGTTATACGTAGGCATGCCTGGCTGAAGGAACAATCTCTGCCAGACCATGTTAAGGCCAAGCTTTTGGGTGCTCCTATGGAAAAGCAAAAATCATTTGGTTCCACGGCTCAAGAGGTTTTAAAGAAATTTGAAGAAAAGGCAAAATCTGTGCAAGCAGTCAAAGACTTTCTGCAAGTCCAACCACCGTGATTCAGCAGAAATTGTCTTACTAAGAATTGTTCCTTTCCGGACTCAGACAGATCTCAGAGAGGCAGGAATAGGCATGCAAGAGGTAGAGGGCAAGCTAGAGGCTCCTACAGAGGCAGTCAGTGGCAGCCTCCTATCCAGAGAGGTAGTGCAGGAACTACAACTGCTACACCAGGACAGACTCAATGACTTTATTTTGACTCCGCCGACCAGGGCTCAATTAAAAGCACCTTTGGGCAGAAAGCTTTCTTTATTCTCAAAAAATTGGCACAGCATTACAAGGGACCCATGGACAAAGCAAATAATAGACAAAGGATACAGGTTCCATTTCCACACTTTGCCAAAAAGAAAAGGCATGCCGGACCTGCCACCAAATCAGAAGGCAGAGGCTTTGAAGCAAATTACCAACTTAATGCAAATGAAAGCCATAGAAAAGGTACCTCTTTCAGAACAAGGCCAAGGATTTTACTCCAGATTATTCCTTGTTCCAAGAAAAGAAAATCAATGGAGGCCTATTCTCGACTTGTCCGCACTGAATACTTACCTCATTGTGCCAAAATTCAAAATGCTGACGCTACAGCAACTCCTTCCCATGCTGGGCAACGGGTATTGGCTGGTGACTCTAGACCACAAGGAGGCATACCTGCATGTCCCTATTCGACAAAGCTGCAGAAGACACCTCAGACTTCTTGCAGGGTCAGAGCATTATCAATTCTCAGCATTACCCTTTGGCTTATCTACTGCGCCTAGAGTATTCACGAAATGCCTGGCATCAGTAATTGCACACTGCAGACTTCAGGGGATTCAAATCTAACCATATTTGGACGACTGCCTTATACAAGCGGACAGCAAACAAACTTTGTTAAAGGACTTGGACTATGCCATCCACCTGCTACAGGCCTTGGGATATATAGTCAACATCCACAAATCAAGACTGGTTCCATCCCAAAGAACTTTTCTGGGTGCAGATCTAGACACAACCACCCAAATGGCCTTTCTCACAGAAGAAAAACAAAAACTACCGGATTACTTCAAGAATCTGACAAGACAAACTCAGCTGATGCATGGAAAATCCTGCAGGTCCTGGGTTACATGGCATCTTGCATTCTTCTGATTCTGCTTCAGACCAAGATTGGGGAGCACACATGGAGGGCAGATGTATCCAAGGGCTATGGTCACAGAGAGCTGCGCATACACATAAACCAAAAGGAAATGCTGGCAGTGATGCACGCAATCGAGGCCTTCAAACCTTTCCTTCAGCAAGGTCACCTGCTCATAAGGACAGACAACACCACAGTTATGTGGTACATAAACAAGCAAGGAGGCACCCATTCCTACCCTCTTTGCAGACTGACAGTGAACTTATGGGAACTTGCCTTGAAACTCAACATACAGCTACAGTCCCAGTTCGTGCCAGGGAAAGACAATATACTGGCAGACAGCTTAAGCAGAACTACCATGGATGCACACGAATGGATGCTGCACCCAGACATCTTCTTACTCATCACACAATCATGGGGAAGGCCGGAAATAGATCTGTTCGCTTCCCCCCACAATCATCAACTGAGGAAATTCTGCTCAAGGACATACCACCCACAGGCATGGAAAGTGGACGCTCTCTCTTTGAGCTGGAAAGCTCTAACAGTGTATGCTTTCCCACCTCTTCCATTAATGACCAAGGTCCTACTGAAGATCAGGTCAGAGCAGCCCAGAGTGATTCTGATAGCTCCAAGCTGGCCAAGACAGCACTGGTACCCACTCTTAAAGAGCATGTCACAGACGAATCCATGGCCTCTCCCCCTATGGCCACTCCTACTGACGCAGCACAATTTCAGGACTCTGCACTCCAACCTGAAGACCTTGCAGCTAACTGCTTGGAGAATACCATGATGACTCCTCAGGGTAACCTAACCCAGAGAGTGAAGGATATTATTATGGAAGCTCGCCGGCCTTCCACAAGGAAGGCATATTCACCAAAATGGAAAAGATTTCACACCTGGAACACAACAAAGGGCCTAGACGTGACAGTGATGAACATGGCACATATACTGGAATATTTGGCAGAATTGTTTCACAATGGCCTGTCTTACTCTTCCTTAAAGATACATGCCTCAGCAATCTCAGCAGAATACAATGTTAATCCACCTGTCTTCTGTCATCCTCTCAAGACAGTTTCTAAGAGGAATCAAAAACATCAATCCTCCAAGGAAAGCACCTCTACCTACTTGGGACCTTAACTTCTTGTTGGAAAAACTAACACTTCCTCCCTTTGAACCAGCAGCATCGGCAGATCTACAGTTTTTGTCTTGGGAAAACTGCCTTCCTTCTGGCCATAACCTCAGCAAGAAGAGTATCTGAGTTACAAGCTTTAATGGCAGTGCAGCCTTTTCTTATCTTTCATCAGGACAGAGTTTCTTTGAGGACCAGTCCTACCTTTATGCCAAAGGTGGTATCCATGGTATCTTTGAACCAAGCTATTCACTTGCCTACATTCTTCCCACAACCACAAAATAAAGGGGAGAGACTTCTGCACACCCTGGACATTCACAGGCAATTGCGCTACTACTTGGACAGAACTAAAAGTTACAGAAAGACTGACCAGCTGTTTGTAGCATATGCTGCTGGGGCACAAGGAAAAGCAATTTCCAAACAGACAATTTCAAAATGGATAGGAAATTGCATTAGTTTTTGTTACTCCTTTAATGGAAAAACTGTGCCAGCTAACATTAGACCTCATTCCACGAGAGCCACAGCCACCACCACAGCCTTCCTAAGAGGGGTGGCTACCAAGGACATTTTAGAAGCTGCTACATGGAGCTCCGTGCATACATTTGCCAAGCATTACAATTTACCTTTATACTCCAGATCCAGAGCAGGTTTTGCTACGGCAGTCCTGCAGGGTATCTTAACTACACCATCCTTTACTTAGTACCTCCACACCCAGATTGGCTATGGTATTCTACCCATATGTGATGACTGCAGATGCATCCTTGAAGGACATAGTACAGTTTTGTACCTACCATAAATGTAGATGTCCGATAGGTATGCATCTGCAGTTAGGTTTACCCTCCCTCCTTTCCCTCTGTGGTATTCCTAGGGTGCTTACCCCTCTATTAGCTAGCTGGGGGAATCTATTATGGTGTATTTGTTTGTATATACATGTATATATATATTTTTGCAAACGTTTGGAATTTTATTGCATTCCTCCAAATTTAGCCTTCCTAGAGGGCACCTGGCATCTGGGGCAAGAAAAACTGAGGAAGATGGCGTCGGCTGATGCTTTTATACCCCAGATGCTCTGACGTCGGGGAAAGTGCGACATCAGCCGAGGCCAGACCCAGACTTTGGAATCCGGCCGACCGAAGGGCTGCCTGAGGCAGGACAACCCATATGTGATGACTGCAGATGCATACCTATCGGACATCTACATTTATGGTAGGTACAAAACTGTACTTTTCCTTTGGGACACCTTTTGGATATTTTGGGGAGCATCTGACATCCGGGGCAAGAAAGGCTTGAGAAGATGGCGTCGGCTGTCAGCTATGTACCTCTGCGTTCTGACGTCAGGGTACTTGCTGGTACAGCCGACGCCGGACCCAGACTTCGGGATTCTGGCCGACCTCGGGCTGCCTGCCGGCAGGAACATCCTACAGTTATGACTGCAACAGTGAAGACACTCGAACATCTACATTTATGGTAGGTGTACACAACTGTACTATTTATTGCATGCAGCTGAACAAGTAGGAAAGCATACTTTGCAATGTGGTTTTGATTCTCTAGAGGCCTCCTGCAGGGCCGCTGTTACGGGTTCTGTCATTAGGAGGCATGCTTGGTTAAAAGAACAGAATCTGCCCGATCAAGTCAAAGCAAAACTATTAGATTCTCCATTACAGCAGGATACTTTGGTGTTAAAGCAGAAGAGGTGTTGAAGGAAATGGAGGACAAAGCTAAATCTATGCAAACAGTCAAGGATTTCTTGCAGGTACAGCCTCCCAGATTTAGCAGGAACCTGGCCTACAAAGAATTGGTCCTTTCCAGTGTCGAACAGGCCACAAAGAGGCAGATACAGATGCCCCAGAGGCAGATCACATCCCCAAGGCTCATACAGGCCTAAACAATGGGGTCTTTCTACCTCCAAAAGCAGAGAGGAAAAATCACACCCATACAAGAAACTGTCTGTGACTTTCCCTTGCCAGCACCAAGTTACTTACCTTCTGGCAGCCCCTTTGGGTGGAAAACTAGCACTTTTTTCACAAAATTGGCATATGATCACCTAGGACAAATGGGTCCTAAATATCGTATCACAAGGCTACAGGTTTCACTTTTATACCCTGCCAAAGCCAAACGGTATGCCAGATCTGCCACTCGATCAATGGGCAGAGGCACAAAAACAAGTTTCATCCTTCATGGACATGAGAGCTATTCAGTTGGTACCACAGCAAGAGCAGGGACTAGGATTCTACTCAAGGCTGTTGGTGCCCAGAAAGGACAAAGCCTGGAGGCCAGTACTGGACCCGTCTATCCTAAACATATTCCTGGATATTCCAAAATTCAAAATGTTAACTCTGCAGCAGCTTCTGCCCATGCTGGGCAAGAGAGCTTGGCTTGTGACTTTAGACCTAAAAGAGGCATACCTGCATGTCCCAGTCAGACAATCATGCAGACGATACCTCAGATTTATAGCTGGCTCAATGCATTACCAATTCTTTGCACTGCCCTTTGGCTTATCTACTGTGCCCAGGGTTTTCACAAAATGCCTGGCACCAGTGATTGCATTTTGCAGACAGAGGAATACAAATATATCCTTAATTGGACTGCCTTATTCAAACAGAGAACAAGGACGTTCTGCTAAAGCATCTGGCGTTTGTAAAAAGATTACTAGCAGGTCTAGGGTACACAGTAAACGAAAAGAAATAAACTCGTACCCTCTCAAGAGATAATATTCCTGGGTGCAAGGTTAAATACAACTGCCCAGATGGCTTATCTCACGCCAGAGGAACACAGACAACTGACTACTTATTTCAAAATGTTGGAAACAAAGACCCAGTTATCTGCAAGAAAAATTCTGCAGGCTTTGGGCTTCATTGTATCCTGCATTCTGCTAATTCCATATGCAAGACTGCATATGACGAAACTTCAGTGTTCTCTAAAAAGTGTTTGGACTCAACATTGCCACAGCCTGGAAACAATTACCCTCATTCCCTGCCTGCAACTGGAGTTTCGATGGTGGGCACAGGCATGTCACCACAACACGGGACAGCCATTCACCTTATCCACAGCCAGGCAGACATTGACAACGGATGCATCAGATTATGCCTGGGGGGCCCATACCGCAGGAAGATGTATTCAGGGCATATGGTCCGCAAGGCAAATGCATCTACATTTCAATCAAAAAGAGAATGCTAGCTGTTCAGAATGCCCTGACAGCCTTCAAGGATCTACTTCATCCAGGACAACTACTGCTAAGGATGGACAATACTACAGTTATGTGGTACATAAGCAGGGAGGCACACATTCCTACCCCCTCTGCAGGTTAGCCATGAACTTGTGGGACGCAGCATTGACTTACCAAGTACATCTGCAAGCACAATTCCTGCCAGGAATGACAAATACTCTGGCAGACTAAGCAGAAACCTAATGGATCCCCACGAGTGGAAATTGGATCCACAAGTCCTCACCATGATAACAAGGAACTGGGGATGCCCGGATTAAACCTATTTGCCTCTCCTCACAACTACCAACTGCAGAAATTCTGCACAAGGACTTGCCACAAGCAAGCATGGAAAGTGGATGCTCTATCTTTCCGCTGGAAAGACCTAACAGCATATGCCTTTCCTCCTCTGCCTCTCTTCCTCAAGGTGGTACTCTAGGTCAGACAAGAGTAACCAAAAACAATACTGATCACCCCAGACTGGCCCTGCCACAACTGGTACCTAATCCTCAAGAGCTTGTCTCAATGCCCAGCTTGGACTTTACCTCAGATTCCTCACTTATTTAACCAACAAGACAGTCAAATACTGCACAGCCAACTCAGGGCCTTAAACCTGGCAGCATGGCGGATAATGTAGCCAGTCAAGACACACCTTTTTCTAAAGCCGTGATTGATGTTATTTTGGAGGCCAGGAGGCATAGCACCAGAAAATCTTGTGTAGAAAAATGGAAGAGATTCTGTGCTTGGAACCAGGCACAAGGCTTTGACACTATTGTTCCAAATATTCCTCAGATTTTGCAATACTTAACTGAGATGCTTGATAAAGGCCCTTCTTTTTCATCAATTAAAATTCATACCTCTGCCATTTCAGCTCATTATAATACAGAGCCACCTATTTTTTCTCATCCATTACTAAGACAGTACCTCAGACGGGCCAAAAACATAAGACCCCCAAGGAGAACAGCAATACCTGCATGAGACCTCAACTGTGTCTTGGAAAAACTCACACTGCCTCCATTTGAACCAGCCTCTGCAGCTGATATTAAATTCCTATCCTGGAAAACAGCTCTGCTCCTAGCAATAACCTCTGCTAGACAAGTCTGAGAGTTGCAGGCACTCATGGCTGTGGAACCTTTTATCATTTTCCATCCTGACAGGGTTTCTCTGCTGACATACGCTTCATTTATGCCTAAGGTAGTCTCCAAACAATTCATTTGCCTACCTTTTATCCAGACCCACAGAATAAGGGTGAGAGAATTCTGCATTCTTTGGACATTCACAGGCAGCTACGCTTCTACTTGGACAGAACCAAAGCTTTCAGAAAGACTGAACAACTTCTAGTGGCATATGCTGAAGGATCACAAGGAAAGCCCATCACAAAGCAGACTATTTCAAAGTGGATAGGTCACTGCATTCGTTTCTGCTTTTCACAACATGGCAAATCGGTGCCTAGGGGCATTAGGCCATATTCAACCAGAGCAGCAGCCACTTCAGCAGCCTTCCTCAGAGGAGTACCAATCAAAGACATCCGGGAGGTTGCAACTTGGAGTTCAGTGCATACTTTAACAAAGCACTATCATTGACCTCTCTACTCTAAATCCAGGGCAGGATTTGCCACTGCAGTTCTGCAGGGGCCTGGTAGCCTCTCCTAATCCTATTTAGCACCAGCCTCCCAACCTTACCTTTGGGATGCAACAGTGAAACAAAATGAACATAGTACAGTTGTGTACTTACCATAAATGTAGATGTTAGTGTATTCACTGTTGCAGTCCAGGTTACCCTCCCACCATCCCCCTTTTCCTTTGCTGGGACTTGCCTGTACTTCTCTATTCTATACAACCTATGTGGTGTATTTGCTTGTAGATGAAGGAAAAGTTGTTTTTTGTGCAGGCATGCTTATTGGCATAATTTAACCTACCATTTTACGGGCACCTGACATCTGGGGCAAGAAAAACTGAAGAAAATGGTGTCTGCTGCATCTTTTATACCCCCTGGTGCACTGATGTCAGGGAGGAGGCGACAGCAACTGACGCCGGACCTAGACTTTGGAATTCAGGCCGACTGCGGGTAGCCTGCCAGCAGGATAACCCAATTGTAATGACTGCAACAGTGAATACACTCCAACATCTGCATTATTGATAGGTACACAACTGTACTTTCCCCTGTGTAAGGGCCAAGTTTCTCTGGTGGGCAGGGGCCTGTACCCAGAACAAGGGTCTTTCTTTAAACCTCCACCCAGCCAGGCAGATGACCACTGACGCCTCAGACATAGCTTGGGGCGCTCACCTAGAAGGCAGGTACACCCAAGGTCTTTGGGATGCCCAGCACCTTACCTTACACATCAACCAGAAGGAAATGATGGCAGTGCAAAAGGCTCTGCCATCCTTCATGCCCCATCTCAAGCCAGGGGTTTTCCTTATCAAAACAGACAACACAGTAATGTGATAAATCAACAAACAGGGAGGGACCCAATCACCCAATGCCTTCTAGGGATCAACACCACCCTGGCTGACCAGTTGAGCAGAAACTTACTGGACCCCCACGAATGGCAGCTCTATAGAAAAATCTTACAAATCACTCGGGCGTGGGGGACTCCAGAGTTGGATCTCTTTGCTTCGCATCTCAACAATCAGCTGAAAAATTCTGTACCAGGGAGTATCACCACCTAACATGGAAGGTGGATGCTTTAACCTTCCCCTGGAACACCCTCTTTGTGTACGCATTCCCTCCTCTGCCTCTTCCTAAGGTACTGATCAGAATAAGGGAGGAGAGACCAAAGGCCATCCTCATTGCTCCAGATTGGCTTCGACAACATTGGTAACCTCTTACTGCACAGCCTGACCTTATAGCCTCCCATGCAGCTTCCCCTGATCTCAGACCTCTTAACTCAAGTGTGGGTTGGGAAATGCTGCACCCAGACTTGCAGAATCTAAAACTGTCAGCATGGCTAATACTATAAAGGACTAACAAGGGACACCTGTGAAGCAAATGGGTCCTAGACATTATCACAGAGGCCAGAAGGCCCAGCACCAGAAAATCTTACTAAGGAAAATGGAAAAGATTCTGCTCCTGCAGCCACTCCAGTGGGGACAGTACCTCTCAACCTTCCATCCCTCTTGTCCTGTACTACCTAGTGGAGCTACTTAAGTGGCCTCTCCTTCTCCTCTATTAAAGTCCATGCCTCAGCCATTTCAGCTCATTTTGATACAGAACAGCCCCTATTCTCTCCCATCCTTGGATTCAACAATTTCTCAGAGGGGCTTCTAATATCAGATCTCCCAGAAGGCCACCCACTCCAACCTGGGACCTGAATTCAGTTTTGTAAAAACTGACTATACCACCCTTCGAACCTGCTGCTTCAGCAGAACTAAGATACCTCTCCTATTAAGACTGTTTTTCTCCTAGCTATCACCTCAGCCGGAAGAGTTTCAGAACTTCAAGCACTGATGGCCATTGAGCCCTTCGTCATCCATGCAAACAGGGTCTCCCTGAGGACTAATCCCTCCTTTATGCCCAAGGTGGTATTTAATGCAACTCAGCCAGGCCATACATCTACCCACCTTCTTTACTAACCCTCAAAACAAGGGGGCAAGAATTTTGCACTCACTCGACGTGCACAGGCAGCTCAGATAGTTTCTGGACCGTACTAAACCCTTCAGGAAAACAGACCAACTACTTGTCAGTTTTGCCCCAGGGGCAGAGGGAAAGTCTATTTCCAAGCAAACCATTTCCAAATGGATATCACACTGTATCCATTTCTGTTACAGATTGCATGGAACCCCCCCCTGACTATTCAAGCCCATTTCTCTAGGGCAGCCTCCACTTGCACAGTATTCCTCAGAGGAGTTCCCGCCAGAGACATCTTGGAAACTGCCACTTGAACTTTTGTCTTTACCTTTACCAAGCATTACCACCTACCACTGTTTTCTAAGGCTAGGGCAGGGTTTGCCTCTGCAGTTTTGTAGGGCATGCTGACCCATTCCTAGGTGTCGTACTAATCTTACCACCCCTCACCTCAGCTTTGGGAATCCTCCCACAGGTGATGACTGCAACAGTGAAACACAAAGGACATAGTATAGTTGCATAGCCTTACCATGAATGTAGATGTTCGAGTGTATTTACTGTTAGTCCTGGTTTCCCACCCTCCTCCCCTTTACATCTTCCTTTAGGGAGATGTATGTTTCTAACGGTGGCTTTTAGCCACCGGGACCACTTTACCAGTACTCACTTGGTCCTCTGACTAGGGCAAGAAAAACTGATGCCACTCTTATGAGTAGGTGTGTTTTAGCCCTTTCTTTTCAGGCTCTCACTGACTACCTTGATTCTGAAAGGAAGGCCTAGGCCTTCTCTCTGCTGGGCTCTACTTCTCACGTAGTCCACCAGTCTGTTAAATGTAATTATGATGCAGCTGATGCCTCTTCTAGAGCTGCTGCTTTTTTTTGTTTTGAGACATTACTCTTGGCTTCATCTTCAGCTTTTGCCTGATGCTGTTAAGGCTAATCTGTTGGCTGTTCCCCTTGGTAATAAGAAACTGTGTAGTTTTGCAGCTGTTGAGCTTTTTAAGTCCCTTCACGATAAGGGTCAGGCCTTGCAGGAATTGAAGCATGTTTTTGTTTCCCCTATTCCTAAGTAGTTCCAGGGGAATTATCCTTCTAAATCTGCTTTTGTTTGCAGACAGTTTCACCCTCCTTCCAAAATAAGAAGAGTTTTAGACAGGGTCCTCCTGCTAAGTCTGCTTGGACTTACGCTTCTCAGAAGCCTCCTTTTTCAAGATAAGACAAGTTCTGTCCGTCTTTCCCTTTCCTGAGTCAGGTTCCTTTATCTCTTAGTCTTTCCCTGTCCCTTCCCAATTAAAGTATCATTCAAGATGTCCTTTTATTCATATGTTGCAGTATTCCTAACGTGGAGTTCTCAAGCTGACATGTAAATCCGGCCAGTATACAAAAGTCTAAATTACTGCAAGGTACGTGCGATGGCACACATCACTTGTATGTCGGCCATAAAGAGACGTCTGGTATAAAACTGTCAGCACGTACCTACCTCAGAACTTTACTGCCACCTGTTCAACTTCTAGCTCCGGCCGTCGCTCACCAGAGAACTTGCTCTTGTGCTGCAGATAAGTACCCCCCCCCCCCCCGGCTACTGTGTGTTTTGTTTTTCTTGGTAAATGTCAGCTAAGAAGGGGAAGTGTCAGTGTGGAAGGCAGATTCCACATAAAAACTCCCACGAGCTTTGCTTATTTTGCTTGGGCCCAGACCACGATCAAATGTCCTGCAATATCTGCAAGGTCTTTGTTCCTAAAACACACTTTTGCAGCCTGGCATCCCTTAGGGTTATATTTGGATAAATCAGCACCTTAAGCTCTTGGCTTGAGACTTAGAACTGACGTCAGGCTCTTCAGAAGAGCTGCAGCTCAAGAAGGTCTCAAAGCCTTGGCCTGATCCTGCAGCTGCTCCCTTTACTGTGGGTGTCCCTCCCAAGGCTGATGAAGGCCTGGAGGCCACTTCGGAATCTGCAGAGCTCCCTTCGGCACCTCTGTGGAAGCCATCAAGGAATCTATAGGCACATCCCAGAAGTATTCGCAGGTGTCCAATTTGGGCACTGGGGGATTCATGGCTGGTTATCTCTTAAGGCCCCGCACAGCATGATGCAGATAATGGTTCATGAGGATGTTCTTACGAATATCGTGGAATGCCACCTGACGTTAGGCCCTTCTTGTCATTGCCTTGCTCCTGAGGCTTCAAAGAAACAACAACTAAAAACTAAACCTATTTCTCTGGCTCCACAGGACCAGGCTTCTGATCAAACTGACTGGCAGGCCTTTACCCAAGGCCTCTTTAATGCATCCATGGCTGTCTGCCAGACGTCATTCCCTTTTCCAGCGCAGGCACTTTCTCCTTCTGTCTCTTTGAAGAGGCCTGCAGAGGATGTGTCTCAAATTGCTTTTCCTCTGGGTTACGCCTCCACAGAGGAGGAATCTAATGGTATGGATTCCATTGGAGAGGATATTTTCTTTAGAGAGACCATTTTGAAGATGGACGACTAAGTGGGATTGCTGGCAGGTTTCTGAGATTCAAAATGGGTATTATGACCTTCTACAGATGGAATCCTGTAATCCTTCAGCCATCCCTCCAGTCCTGGCAGCAATCTTGGATGCCTTCACTGCAGCTTCCAAGTGCCCAGATTCTCAGCCTCCAGCCCCCAAGCACCCTTACAGATTTTGCATGGTACCTGAGGATGCCAAATTCCTTTTTAAGGCACCCTCTGCTGACCCAGCTATTCTGTCTGTGACAACAGATGAAGCTTCCAAACTTTTGCCCTCCACCTCCCTGCTTCCCTCTGATAAGGAAAGCAAGGTTATGGAGATGCTGGGGAAAAAAGGTGTATACTTCTGCAACTTTGGCCTTTAGAGCAGTGAATTATTACACTCGTATGACCCTCTTCAAAAGGAACCTTGATGATTGGATGGGAGATGGGAAATTCACCCCGGGGATCATGTCAGTCGCCCTGTTAGACTGGTCCAGAGAAGTAAATATTATGGGAAGAAATATCCAGGGAATTGTTATGGCTAGGCTTGCATAGGTCCTTGGGCCGATAGCCTAGTACCAACCTATATATTCCCTAGCTGTTTTGGCTGATGCAGAGAAACTCCTGTCAGAGCTTCCAGATTCTCCCAACAAAACCAAGCTTTCCAGCGTTCTTAATTCCTGCTCCCAGGTTGCTAGGCACTCCAAATGTAGGTATGTGATGGAGGCTTTGGCTAGGGCTGCAGCTGTGGGGTCTGTCATGAGAAAGTATTCATGGCTTCGATTACAATCCCTACCGGATGATAGCAAAGCTAAGCTCATGCATGCCCCTCTGGACAATAAATCTTTATTTGGCACTGCAGCTGCAGAGCTATTTAAAACTCTTCAAGAAAAGAAGGAACTCCAGTGGCACCTGCTTCCAGCGAAACTATCCAGCCAGAACCACCTTTGTTAGGAAGGCAGTTAAATCTTTTCCACCAGAAGGTAAAAGGGATGCTAGGAGATGGGCTCCTAAGTCTGCTTCCTCCACATCCTCTCAGAAAAAATGCCTTTGCAGATCGAACATGATAGCCTGCGACTCCCATGTTCCAGACCCATCCACCTCTCTCCCCCTCTCAGCTTGGAAACGGGTAACTCCAGACTCTCTGGTTCTTCCATTGAACAAGGTTACTTCATGGTATGGGAAAACCACCCTACCTTCAAGGGAATCCCATAACCCCCACAGGACCAAATGGAAACAGGTTATGGAGTACCTGTGAAGTAAAAGATTCAGTGTAGAAAATCTATTTCAGAAAGCACCACAACGGGATAGAGCAATGGGTATCTAAATTACGGGGAAACCAGTGGAACAGGAAGCAATTGGTCAGCTGCCATATGAAGATATTTTGGAGCCTTCTACAGGAAACAAATATAAACATTCACTTGAAGCTGGACAGGAAGGGAAGGAACAGGTAACCGGAAACTCTGATAGTCAATGTTGAGTGATAGGCCAGTGGGTTCCCATATGACAGAACAACAGATGGCACAGGATGAAATTGAAGGGAATGTGCCACAGGAAGATGCTATAGAACTTTCTATGAATGCCCGCAGGAAATGGAAAAAAAAAGTGCCCTCAGTTTAGAAAAAAAATGAGAAGAGTTGAGTTGCTGGATTTAATAGATATGGAGATATTAAGATCAACGAAAGAAATAGAAGGTCAATAAAACTCAGAAGTTTGATAAAACAAATGAACACAGTAATTAGGACCGGCCATAGAGATCCATTGTGATATAACAGAAGCAAACAGGATATATTACTGTGCAGTTTAATAACTGATAAAGTTCTACCACAAGAACACGGGATAGTGAGGGAAAGAAGGGGAGAAATCTAATACCATCATGGAAGTATCGAATAGAGAGAACCATGAAGTAATTAAGACAACTGTCACTGTTAGAATATAGAAGAGGGAACAGATCAACAAAAATACTAATATAGATAGACGTGATAAAAGCAATGCACCATGTTAGAACATACCAGGATCTATCATGACCTTTCTCAAACTAAAAATCTCAGCACAGGTGAAAAAACTTAAGATACGCAGTTAAATGTAAAGGAAAAGTAGAAAATAGCAATTTGATGACCAAACAAAAGTTTTAGAGAAATGGGGAAACAAGGTAAAAGGAATTGAAAAAAACGCCAAAAAGGAAGACAGATACATTTTGGCAAAGTATCTATGAATATCCTGTGGAACTTAACAAAGATGCTAAATGGATAGAAGAAGTAAAAGAAAGTATAAGAAGTTTAAAGGTGCAAGATATAAAATGGGATGAAGTAGCAGCCAGAGAAATTGAACCAAAGTTAAGAAAAGCCTCCAAATGGAAAACCCCAGGCCCAG
This sequence comes from Protopterus annectens, assembly GCF_019279795.1. Lineage (NCBI taxonomy): Eukaryota > Metazoa > Chordata > Ceratodontiformes > Protopteridae > Protopterus > Protopterus annectens. The sequence goes on from NC_056735.1 coordinate 360,763,769, forward strand.
ATGCAGTACTTAACTTTTGGTGAAAAGTATTAACATGTTTGCACTAAGATTAGGCCACGAGTAAGCTATTTATATGCACACCGCAAACAGATGCCAACCTGGCTAACAGGAAAAACAGTGCTCCTACTTGAGTGAACCTGCAAGTTACCCTAAAAATTGTAGACCTTTAACTTGCTTTCTGACAATGTATAAACCTATGCACGGGTATTGATGCTGACAGTTTATAGTTATTTAGAAAACTTAAATTATGTCAGCAGAACAAAAGGGCAATAAGAGTCTTATGGAACAAAGCATCATTTGTTAAAGCCATAGTAGAGAACTGTAAAAAGGGGAAGAATCTTAATATGTCATGGTTTGACTAAACAAAAAAGCATTTGATAGTTTCCCACATTCATGGATAAGAGTGCTTAAAAATGATAAGATTCACCCCATACTGATCAGCTACATTAGTGGCCATGAAACCGTGGCAGACCACTTTGCATTTAAGCCATGATAAAGGACACATTATTATCCAAGGGATATTCAAAGGGGGGTTATTACAGGGTGATTCTGTCATGGCTGCTATTCTGCCTTGCCCTTCACCCATTAAGCTGTCTACTTAACAGCTTTAGGCCATGGCTATAATTTGGCTCCTAGAAGGCAAACTGTTGACTTCTCATTTTCTCTTTGTTGATTTAAAACTGTGTAGCCCATCAGATGAGGAACTAAAAGTACAACTGCAAGTTGTCAAAACTTGTGCTCTACCCCTTGAATAGGAACATAGAAGTGATGTATGAAATCTGTAAAGTGCTAAGGCTTTGGTATACTGGCCAGATGTTGGACTACCCATGGCAGGGAATCCCTTAAGTTAAGAATACTGCAACAATGAAGAGAAGGACTTCCTACTGTTAAGGTAAGGTTTTACACAACTGTACTTTCTTATTCAGGGTTAAATCTTCATGTAAAGATGTTGATACTTTTAGCCAGAACATGGGTACTGCGTCTGGGCTGGGGTTTTCCAGTTGGGAGCTTTTCATTTTATTTGTTTCTCTGGTCGTTACTACGTCAGATTTCTTATCCTATACATATGAACTTCTTACTGTTTTTTGCAACTTGTGTCCAGCATCTTTGTTCCACAGGGTCTTCATAGAGATTTCTCTAAAATGTTTCTTTCTTTGGTGTCGATTCTATTCCTTTTGCTTTAGTTCCCAGTTCTCTGTAAAACTTTTTTGGATCATCTGTGAATTGCTTATTTTGTGTGCATATCTTCAAAGTTTTTTCTATCTGTGTTGATATCTTTAGTTTATTATTTGCAGTAGTGTGCAATAGATACTGGTCTGTTCTAGTACTGTACGTTGCCTTTTATTTCCATTTTTGTAAGTATTTTTGTTGATCTGTTCCCTGTCTGTGCTCTTCCGGTGACACTTTGTCTTAATTACTTTATAGTCTTGTGTATTCGATACATCCATGATGGCGTTTGATTTCTTGTCTTACTTTCCATTATTGCCCTGTATTTTTGTGGTTAGACTGCTATTAATTTAGCTGCACAGTAATATATCTTATTTACTTCTGTTTGTTACATGAGTTTCTGTTAATAGTATTGATTACTGTGTTCATTTGTTTTATCAGACTTCTAACACTTTGGGTCTTATTGACTTTCTGTAATCCATTTCTTTTATTGATCTTAATGTCTGTCCATATTTGTTAAATCAAGCAACACTTCCCTTATATCTCTTTCTTCTAAAGTGAGGGCACATTCTTTCTTTTGTTTCCTGCAGGCATTCTACAGAAAATTTTCAAACATTTTTGTGTGACATATTCTTTTCAACTGCATCTTATCTGTTTCACTTTCATATGCGAGCTCCCTGACCTATAACTCCACAACATTGACTGCGTCAGAGTTGTCAGTTTCATGTTCCTTCCCTTGCTATGCAACTCCAGTTTAACTTTATACTGGTTTCCTACTGAAGGGTTTGCAGTATTTTTATGTGGCAACAAGCTGCCCCCCCCCCTTTCTCCTTAATTTGGGAACTCGCTGTTTATCAGTGTGTGACATTACCTGTTTGATTTTCTACATAAATCCTTCACTTTGCAGGTAATCCACAACTTCAGTTACGGTTTCAACTTTTCCATTACTAAGCTTCTCCTACTTTCCCTCTTTTTTTTTTTTTCTATTGTAAAACTTTCCATATCTGGATGCCTTTGTCTGTATTTCTCTCCAAATGTCTTTGGGGACTACCTTTTTTATGCATTAGTTTTGCTTTCTCCTTTGCATAAATTTTGTACCATATTAAATGTTTTTCTTCCCCATGTCCATATTTACTCTTCAGATGTCTCCTGGTCTGCCTGTTTCTCCTTAGTCTGGGGACTCATTGTTCTATCATGCTGTGACATAGTCTGTGTTAGACTTTATACAATTAATCCCTTACTTTGCAGGCATTCCATAACTTCAGCTTTAATTTAACTTCTGCTTTACTAATCTGATGTTCTTCGTGTTTCACTGTTGCAGTCATTACATTTGGGCAATCTGCTGGCAGGTTGCCCTCAGTTGGCCTGAATTCCAAAGTCTTGGGTCCTGCGTCGGTTGCTGTCTCCTCTTCCATGACGTCAAGTCGTCGGGGGTATAAAACATGCAGCCGACGCCATTTTCTTTAGTCTTTCTTGCCGTGCAGTGCCTGAAGCGGAAGCATTTTGCAAGTGCTGGTCGGCCGACTACTGAAATATTCGAATTTCGGTTTAAGAACCGAAGTCTTCACTAAAGCTAAGTACCCTGTTGGGGAAACTTTTTTCTTGCTTTTTAACCATGTCAAAAAAAGTTAATAACTATTACTTGTGGGAAGCAAATACCTCATAAGGATTTCCATTTATACTGTATTCCTTGCCCAGCTGTCGATTTTGTGCTAGATTTAACCAACGCACTATATTTTTGCATCAAAGTATTTTGCAAACAAATTTAACTACCCAGAAATGTCTGATAGCAATCCGACTACCGGAGTGCATAAAATACGCAAAGAAAAGGACAGAGAAAGGCAGTCGAGATCCAAAACCGACGACGAAGCTTTTCCTAAGCCAGCTGCTACTCAGTGAGGCGCTTTTGCAGCCCCCGATACCTGCTACCTTAGAGTCACAGGCCTCTACCGACACCCATGTGGAGTCCGGCATGCCGCAAGATACTCAAGGTACTGGACCGACGGATGTATCTCCCCTCAGATGGGTCCGTTGCCACTGAGCAGGCACCAGCTTCTGAGGGTGTATTCAGACCTCAACATTTGTATATCAAACAGACAGCTGCAAAACCAAAGACAAAAGCAACTTCTAAAACTAAAAAACTGACGCACGAGCCATGTGCACAGGCCTCTATGCCTAAAATACAGATGATCAAAATGGCTGAAGACCTTACCTTGATCAGGGGTACCCATCCCCCTCCTGATAAGAGGCCTAGGCAAGACACGGATTATGAATCTTCAGATCAGGTTTCTATTTTTTCTGATTCCTCTTCTGATCAGGAACTATCTATACCTCCCTATAAGGATTCTGATGCTGAGGAGTCTATTCCTTCTGTGCATCTCCTCCTGAGGATTTTTCATTTGGAGAAACCTTGCATACTTAGAGGGAGCATTTCACTGGGAGAGTCAAGACTACTCGAATCAAAAAAGAGGCTCAGGGTTTTCCTTCTCCCTCAGCACAGGCCTTTAGCCATTCCCCCTGTTTTAGACATTGTGGATGATGTGTTTTCGGAGTTGAGCTTGTTCCCTGATTCCTTACCTCCAGCTTCCCCGTAAGCCTGACAGATATTACAGGGCCCCTGACTCACGTAAATTTTTATTTAGAAACCCTGCTGCTGATCCTGAAACTATTTCACAGGGTCCAAAGTGAGTTAAGGCTTCAACAGCAAATAATCTTACCCCCTCTGACAGAGATTCAAGGGCACTGGACAGATGGCAGGGGGGGGGGGTTATACATCTGCAACCTTGGCAATCAAGGCCTTAAACTGTCAATTTCATATGCTTAAGTACCAACAACATGTTATGGGATTGCTGAACAGAAAATGTTGATTTCAGAATGTGCAGAAAATAAAGAATTGCAGGAATTATTGCATGCAGCTGAACAAGTTGGAAAGCATACTTTGCAATGTGGTTTTAATTCCTTAGAGGCCTCCTGCAGGACCACAGTTATTGGATCTGTGATTAGGAGGCATGCCTGGTTAAAGGAGCAAAATTTACCTGATCATGTGGTGTTGCGGTAGCGTTGTCGCCTCACAGTAAGACGTCCTGTTAGATTCTCAGCTAGAGCATCTCCTGTGTGGAGACATGTGTGAATGGGCATACCTTCATTGAAGGTTGTGCGTCAGGGCTGGCAACTCAGCATGTAAAAATCCACTGCCAGTCATTAGCGGACCGGAGTTCCGCTGTGGCGACCCCTAACCGGTAAAAGCCTAAAGACACAACAACGTGTTAAAGCTAAATTGCTGGATGCACCTTTACAGCATGATTCTCTGTGTGGTATTAAGGCAGAAGAGGTTTTAAAGAAAATGGAAGACAAAGCTAAGTCTATGCAAACTGTTAGACTTCTTAAAATGCAGCCACCAAGATTCAGTAGACACTGGCCTACCAAAAATTGGTCATTTCCTGTGTCCGGGCTCAAAGGAGCAAATCCAGACGTCCTAAGGGTTCCAGATACCAGGCGCAAGATTCGTACAGGTCAAAGCAATGGGGTGCCTCCACCTCCAAATCTGGAGGAGACCAAGCGCAAACCAACAGAAAGCAATCCCAATGACTTCCCTCTGCCTTCACCAAGCACTTATCTTTTGGCAGCACCAATAGGGGGACAAGTAGCACTTTATGCTCAAAATTGGCAGTTAATAACCCAGGACAAGTGGGTACTAAACATTGTATCACAGGGATACAGGCTCCATTTCCACACTCTGCCAATGGCAAATGGTTGGCTAGATCTGCCAAAAAATCAATGGGCAGAGGCACAGAAACAGGTTGTCTCTCATAGGTATGGGATACATTCAGACAGTACCAGAACAGGAAAAAGGACAAGGTTTTTACTCAAGACTGTTCTTGGTACCCAGAAAGGAGAAGGCCTGGCAGCTAATACTGGATTTATTGATTTTGAACACATACCTGGACATTTCAAAATTCTGACTTTGCAGCAGCTTCTGCCCATGCTGGGCAAGAATGCTTGGCTGGTGACTTTAGACCTAAAAGAGGCATACCTGCACGTCCCAATAAGACAGTCGTGCAGAAGATACCTCAGATTCAAGGCTGGCTTAATGCATTACCAATTCTCTGCACTGACCTTTGGCTTATCTACTGCGCCCAGGGTCTTTACAAAGTGCCTGGCACCAGTAATTGCATTTTGCAGACAAAAGTATGCAAATATATCCTTACTTGGACAACTCTCTCATTCAAGCAGGGAACAAGGACACACTTCGACACCTAGTGTTTGAAAAGGCTTCTAACATGCCTTGGGTACACAATAAACTAAAAGAAATCTCAACTGGTACCCTCTCAAAGGATAACATTCCTGGGTGCAAGCTTGAATACAACTGCCCAGATGGCTTACCTCATGCCAGACAAGCAAAGGCAACTGACTACTTACTTCAAACTGATGGCAACAAAAAACCTAGTCTTTTGCAAGACAAATTCTGCAGGCTCTGGGCTTCATAGCATCCTTCATACTACTGATTTCATATGCAAGACTGCATATTAGGAAATTTCAACGGTACCTAAAAAGTTTATGGAGCCAACATTCACACAGTCTGGAAACAGTGATTCCTCTCATTCCCTGCCTGCAACAGGAGTTTCTATGGTAGGCAAAGGCATGCCACCAAAACATGGGGTGGCCATTCACTCTACCCCCTGCCAGCCAAATCATGACAACAGACGCATCAGATTATGCCTGGGGGGCCCACATGGCAGGAAGATGCATTCAGGACTTTTGGTCATCAAAACAAATGCCTCTGCATATCAACCAGAAAGAGATGCTAGCTGTTCAAAAGGCCCCAACAGCCTTCATGGACTTACTTCATTCAGGAAAACTACTGATAGACAATACCACAGTCATGTGGTATATAATCAAGCTAGGGGGCGCACACACAACCCCCCTCTGCAGATTAGCCATGGTACTGTGGAACACAGCTTTGACCTACCAAATAAATCTTCAAGCTAAATTCCTGCCAGGAAAACAAAATACACTAGCAGACGATTTAAGCAGAAACCTTATGGACCCTCACGAGTGGAAACTAAATCCACAAGTCTTCAGCATGATAAGAGAAATGGGGGAGCCCAGACATAGATTTATTTGCCTCCCCTCAAAATTATCAATTGATAAGTTTCTGCACAAGGACTTATCACAGACAAACATGGAAAGTGGACGCCCTATCCTTCAGTTGGATAAAACCTGTCAGTTTACACCTTTCCTCCTCTGCCTCTTCTCCCCAAGTTCCTCCTAAAAGTCAGACAAGAGAAACCAAAGATGATACTAATTGCCCCAGATTGACCCCGCCAATACTGGTACCCAGTCCAAAGGAACTTCTCAATACCCAGCTTGGACCTTGCCTCAAAGACCACAGTTACTGTCACAGCAAAACAATCCGATCCTGCACAGTCAACTACAGACTCTGAACCTGGCAGCATTGGCTGATCATGTAGTCATACAAAACAACACCTGTCAGTAAAGCTGTGATGGATGTCATTTTGGAAGCCAAAAGGCCTAGTACTAGAAAATCTTATGCTGACAAATGGAAGAGATTCTGTGCTTGGAGTCGAGCACAAGGAACTATTACAGCAGAACCAAATGTTCCTCAGATATTGCAATACTTAACTGAGATGCTTGACAAAGGCCTATCTTTCTCATCAATTAAAATCCATGCCTCTCCCATCTCGGCTCATTACAATACAGAGCCACCAATCTTTTCTCATCCTTTACTAAAGCAGTGTCTTAGAGGAGCCAAAAATTTAAGGCCTCCTAGATGATGACCATTGCCTGCATGGGACCTCAATTATGTGTTGGAAAAGCTCACCCTGCCTCCATTTGAACAAGCTGCTACCGCTTATATAAAGTTCTTATCATGGAAAACAGCTCTGCTACTAGCAATTACTGCAAGAAGAGTTTGAGCTACAGGCCCCAATGGCTATAGAGCCTTTTATCATATTTTACCCAGACAGGGTTTCTCTGAGGACAAATCCTACTTCTATGCCTAAGGTGGTTTCCAGTGTGGCTCTTAACCAAACTATTCATCTGCCAACCTTTTATCCAAATCCGCAGAACAAGAGGGAGAAAATTCTGCATTCCTTGGACGTACACAGACAACTAAGATTCTACTTATGCAGGACTACAGCTCTAAGAAAAACTGAGCAATTACTAGTGACATATGCTGCAGGATCAGAGGGCAAGGCTATTTCAAAGCAGACATTTTCAAAGTGGATAAGCCACTGCATCCGTTAATGCTACTTACACCATGGTAAACCTGTGCCCAAGGGCATTGGGTCTCATTCCACCAGAGCTGCAGCTACTTCAGCAGCCTTTCTAAGGGGAGTACCAACCAAAAACATTCTAGAGGCTGCTGCTTGGAGTTTTGTTCACACCTTTACAAAGCATTATCATTTGCCTCTTTACTCTAAATCCAGGGCAGGCTTTGCCACTGCAGTTCTGCAGGGGCTTATAGCCGCACTTAATGCTGTTTAGCTCCAGCCCCCCAACCATAGCTTTGGGATTCTACCCAAATGTAATGACTGCAACAGTGAAACACGAACATAGTACAGTTGTGTACACTTACCATAAATGTAGATGTTAGTGTATTCACTGTTGCAGTCCAGGTTACCCTCCTGCCCATGCCCCTGTCATTCTGGAGTTTCTTTCCTCCTTTATCTTCTGCAACCTATGTGGTGTATTTGCTTGTAGATGGTCAAGTTTATATTGATGTGTGTGTGTGTGTGTGTGTGTGTATATATATATATATATATATATATATATATATATATATGTGTGTGTGTGTGTGTGTGTGTGTGTGTGTGTGTGTGTGTGTGTATGTGTGTGTATGTGTGTGTGTATGTATGTGTGTATGTGTGTATGTGTATGTGTGTATGTATGTATGTATGTGTATATATGTATGTGTATATATGTATGTGTATGTATGTGTATGTATGTATATATATATGTGTATGTATGTATATATGTATGTGTATGTATATATATATGTATGTGTATATATGTATGTATATGTATATGTATATATATATGTATGTATATGTGTATGTATATGTATATATATATATATGTGTGTGTATATATATATATATATATATATATATATATATATATATATATATATATGTATGTGTGTATATATATATATATATATATATATATATATGTATGTGTATATGGGTATATGTGTATATGTATAGATATATATATATATATATATATATATATATATATATATATATATATATGTATACATTTTTTTTCTTTTTGCTACCTTTTTGGGGGCACCTGACATCGGGGACAAGAAAAACTAAAGAAAATGGGGTCAGCTGCATGTTTTATACGCCTGATAACCTGACGTCATGGAAGAGGAGACTGCAACTGACGCAGGACCCAAGACTTTGGAATTCAGGCCAACCGAGAAGCAGATTACCCAAATGTAATGACTGCAACAGTGAATACACTCTAACATCTACATTTATGGTAAGTGTACACAACTGTACTGTCTGCTTTTTCCCCTTTGTTTCTGTTTAAAATTATCCATATTTGGGTGCCTTTGCCTTTATTTCTCTTCTTTTGTAATGATTAGTTTGTCTTTCTCATTTACATAAATTTTACATCATGCCAGATCCCCCCCCCATGCCCACATTTATTATACCTTTCAAAGCTCTGTAGGTTTTGTTCTTTATTTTTTTGCACTTCCTCTGTCACTTTTTCCAAACTGCCTAAGGTTTCTTGGTCTAGATAATGTTTTTCATGAATCTGTTATATTAATGGACACAAATTTGCATTTGAAGCTTTTAACAGTTTTTCTAAGAGTATTTTTATTTCCTCTAATTTCTCTCAATCTTTTTGAATGTCTTCTATCTGGAATTTGTGGACTTATTTGCATAATAGTAAAAATACATATTTTCTTATCCTCAATAATTTACTGTACTATCTTCATGGCTTTTTTTGGCCTGTCAGTTTTTGTGTTCTGTGGACTACTACTTTCTTCAACAGGGAGGCATCCTTCCCCCAAGCTTGGTCTAACCCCATTGTAGGAATGTTCCAGCGTCTTGGATTATCATCTCTCCATCCAGACCCCTGTGTTGCTCCCTTTTAATTTCTCCAAATCTTTTGGGTTTCTAATACCATGATGGGAATGGACCCCACTCCTAAGTCAAAGTATGGTTAAACTTCATGAAATTAGTATTGTTTCAATCTTGGTCAGCCAGGGCTGCTCTTCACAGAACCCGCAATATGCCCAGTAATGACGACTCCTGCAATTTGTATGGAATTGCATATATTGGTGACGCATCTAAATGACTCTAGATTCTTTTTTATAAGACCCGTTGCTCCTACTATTGTTGAACTGTCTGTGTATCTTTCTTGTACTTTGCTCTTGTTTCTGCCTGCAAATCCTGATATTTTATGATTGTGTTTCTCTCCGTGCAAGACACTGTAGTCATTGGGTGCGGCAATTTCAATCAACAATGCTACTTTTGTCTTTTCATGGACCATTGTATCTGTTTTTCTGGCATCTATGTTTTGAACTGTTGGTAATGGATGATCCCATGTGATGTAGACTTCATTTTCTATGATGCTTTGTGCTCATGTTTCCAGTGTTTCAGCCACTTCAGTACCATAATGTTTGCACAATCCCCAGTGCAATAGTCTTGCCACATTATTATGCCTTTCTTTACACAATCCTCCTGTCATTAGTATGTTACAACCGTCATTAGTATGTTACAACCAGCAGTGCAACCGTTTCCAATTCTGTTTTACAAAACTTACATTTGTCTGTTTCTCCCACATGTTCAATAGACTTTGTAAACCAATGTGTATGCAGCCCACTATCTTGGGCTGCCAGTATTAACTTTTCATCTCTTGGTTTGAATTTTCCTCTCCTTAACCATTCCTGTGTTCATTCCTGATCAACATGAGGTTCTTCCAGAAGATGTTCTTAGTGTTTTACTGTTGCAGTCATCACACTTGGGTTATCTGCCTGCAGGTAGCCCCCATTCGGCCCGAATACCGGAGTCTTAGTATTTCTGCGTTGGATGCTGTCGCTTTTTCCATGACGTCAGGAGTATAAAAACAGGCAGCTGACGCCATTACATCAGTCTTTCTTGCTGAGGAGGAACCCGAAACAGAAGCAGTTTGCAAGTGCTGGTCGGCTGCTACATGAAAATTTTGTTTTTCGAGTTGATAATCCTGAGGTCTTCTAAAGCTAAGTGCCCCGTTGGGGGGTCCTTTTTTCTTGCTGTAACCAATGTCAGAAAAAGTTAACAATTTTCTTGCCTGTGGAAAGCGAATACCTCCGAGATTTTCATTCTTACTGCATCACCTGCTTAGGCCCAGACCACGACGTCCCTAGTCAGTTTTGTGTCTTGTTTAATGCCTGAACCATTCGTCGTCGGGCTGTTTTTGTTGAATTATTTTGCTCTCTATCTCGGTATTCTGAAATGGCTTTGGTATGCCATCTGACTACCGATCTTCTGAAAAAAAAAAAAAGTAAGGATAAAGACAGATGGACTGCATAGGTCCAAAACTGCCGACAATGCTTCTGTTAAGCTAGTTGCCAGTCTGCCAGTACTCAGTGAGGTGCCTTTGCAGCCCCTGATGCCCACTTCTGTGGATTCGCAGGCCTCTGCTGAGACCCATTCGGAGTACGGTATGCCGCGAGATGCTTCAACTATGGAACCAGTGAATGTCTACCTTGGATGGGTCCAGAGCCGCTGTGCAGGCACTGGCTTCTGAGAGTGTTTTCCGACCTACCGATGTTCGAATCAAACCGACTTTTTTAGCCAAAACTTCTAAGTTTCTTAAGCCCAGAGTATGCACCACGCCTAGAAAACCGACAACCAAAGCGCATGCTTAGGCCCCCATGCCACAAAAACAAATGCTTAGAATGGCTGAAGACTTTATAACGCTAATTGGGGGAAGCCAGCCTTCCCCTGCTAAGAGACAAAGAATTCAGTTGCCTTTATATTCTCCAGACTCAGTCCAATAACTCTGACCTTTGATTATCAGGACATGCCCTTAGCCTATGAGCATTCAGTTGCAGAGGAATCCATTCCCTCTGCCTGCCGTCCAGAGGATTTCTTTTTGGGTGAAACCTTGCATACTTTAAGTGAGCATTTCCATCGGGAATGCCAAGACTATCCTCAGTCCAAAAAGAGACTCAGAATTTTTAGAGCTACCTCAGCACAGGCCTTTAGCTGTTCTCTCTGGATGTTGTGAATGATGTTTTCATGGAATCCAGTCTTACTCCAGACACCTTACCTCCGGCCCCTAGGAAACCTGACGGGTACTACCGATTACCTGATTCCTTCAAGTTTCTTTTCAAGAATCCTACTGCTGATCCAGAGATCATTTCCCAGGGACCTAAAGTTATTAAGGCTACTACAGCCAAAAATCCTACCCCGTCGGGCAGGGATTCCAGAGCTTTAGACAGAAGGGGTAAGAAGGTATATACCTCTGCAACTCTTGCTATCAGGACATTGAATTGCCACTTTCACATGCTGAAGTACCAGAAACATATTATGGAACTCATTAAACAAAGTTAATATTTCCAAGTTGTGCAGAAAATACAGATTTGCAAGAGGTTATGCATTCTGCAAACCAAGTTAGTAAACATACTTTGCAGTGTGGTTTTGATGCCTTAGAAACATCTTGCAGGGCTGCAGTCACTGGCTCTCTACTGAGAAGACATGTTTGGCTGAAGAAGCAGACGTTGCCAGATCGTGTCAAATCCAAATTACTAGATGCTTCTTTAAATAAGGATGTTTTGTTTGGCACCAAAGCAGAAGTTCTTAAAAAGCTGGAAGAAAAAGCTAAACGTATGCAAACGGTTAAAGAATTCTTACAAGTGCAACCACCTCGATTCAGTAGGCATTGCCCTTCAACACACTGGTCCTTTCCAGCCTCCTCCAGGCCTTCCCAAACAAGACCCAAGGAAATGGACCACCCAGACTACAGTCTCGGGGGTATGCAGAGATCTAAGCAATGGAGTGCTCCCACCCCTAAAACAGGGAATGGTAAGCCACCTCCCTATGGAAAATGTTCAAAATGACTTCTCAACACTACTTCCCTGCCCAATTGCTTGTGCCCCTAGGAGGAAAACTTGCCCTTCATGCAAAAAACTGGATGTCCATCACTCAGGACCGATGGGTCCTCAACATTGTATCCCAGGGTTACAAATTTTATTTCTATTCACTGCCAGCCCCAAGCTGGTTTCCAGATCTTCCTCCAAACCAGTGGGCAGAGGTTCAAAACAAAGGTCTTTCCCTTCTCAACATCCGAGCTTTTCAGCCAGTTCCAGTAGAACAAAGGGGTCAGGGTTTCTACTCCAGTTATTCCTGGTACCCAGGAAAGAGGGCTCTTGGTGCAAAATCCTGGATCTTTCAATTCTCCACACCTTCCTGGTGGTCCCAAATTTCAAGATGCTTACCCTGCAATAGCTTCTCCCTATGCTAGCCAAGGATGCCTGGTTAGTCACCCTAGACTTAAAATAAGCTTATCTGCACATTCCCATCAGGGAATCCTGCAGGAAATGTCTACGTTTCAGGGTAGGATCTGTGCAATATCAGTTCTCTGCACTTCCCTTTGGCTTATCTACTCCACTCAGAGTATTCACAAAATGTCTGGCTCCAGCCATTGCATACTGCAGGCAGAGAAATATCCAAATTAACCCGTACTTGGACTGTCTGATTCAGGTGGACAGCCAGGAATTGTTGCTTCAGCACCTGGCATTTGTAAGAGCCTTCTCACTTCATTAGGGTTACACCATCAGTGAAAAGAAATCAAAACTGGTGCCCAGTCAAAAGGTTGTATTCCTGGGAGCAAGCTTGGACACAACTTCCCAGATGGCATTTCTCACTTCAGAAAAGCAGGTTTATTTGACGGACTACTTCAAGCAAATGGCCACCAGAACCCAGCTGACTGCAAGAAAAATACTGCAAGCCCTAGGGTTCATGGCCTCATGTATTCTGCTAATTCCATATGTAAGACTGCATATGAGGAAACTTCAGTGGTACTTAGTCTTTGGTGCCAACATTCTCAGGACCTGGAAACAGTCATTCCTATCCTACCTTGTCTGAGGGCAGAGTTCCTTTGGTGGGCAGAAGCATGCAACCACAGCAAGGGACTGCATTTTACTCTACCCCATGCCTCTCAAACCTTGACCACAGACGCATCAGACTATGCATGGGGAGCTCACATTACTGGCAAATGCATTCAGGGCCACTGGAGCCCAAGCCAAATTCGCCTATTCATCAAAAAGAAAAGTTAGCTGTGGAGAATGCTCTGACAGCTTTCAGGTACCTAATCCTTCCAGGACAACTGCTGATAAAATCAGACAACACAGTTATGTGGTACATACACAAGCAAGGGGGGGACCGCATTCCTACCCACTCTGCAGGTTAGCCATGGCTCTCTGGAACACAGCATTGGACTATCAAGTGCACCTGCAAGCTCAATTCCTGCTAGGCAAACAAAATTCACTGGCAGACTTGAGCAGAAATCTAATGGACCTACACGAGTGGAAACTGGAAGCCAACTCATTGAAGCTTCTAATCCACAGGTGGGTGACACCAGAGGTGGACCGTTTTGCCCCCCCCAGAACAATCAATTGAACAAATTTTGCACCAGAACTCCCCGCAGCCAAGCATGGAAAGTGGATGCCTTATCCTTTACATGGGAAAACCTTTCAATCTATGCCTTTCCCCCTCTGCCCATCTTCTCGAAAGTTCTACTCAAGATCAAACAGGGCAGGCCAAGGACAATCCTGATTGCACCAGACTGGCCATGCCCAGCACTGGTACCAACTTATACACAGTCTGACAGCAGTGCCACTCTGGCACCTGCATCAGACCCCTTCCCTGCTGTCCCAGCATGAGGGCCCGATTTTGCACCCTCAGCTGCAAACCCTGAACCTAGCAGCCTGGCTTATTCCATAAATACATCACCTGCAACCCTCAGCAAACCGGTGCTGAATTTCATCCTTGAGGCTAGGAGGCTTAGTACTAGGAAATCCTATTCAGAAAAGTAAAAAGATGCTATTCTTGGAGCCAGTCTCAGGGAAAGGGCACAACCGTGCCCACCTTACCTAAAATCCTACATTATCTAGCAGAACTGCTCCACAAAGGCCTATCCTTCTCTTCTAGTAAGATTCATGCCTCTGCCATCTCCGCTCATTACAATACTGAGCCACCCCTTCTCTCACCCTCTTGTCAAACAGTTCTTGAGAGGAGCTAACAATCTAAGACCCACGAGGACAGCTCCCACACCAGCCTGGGACCTTAACTTTGTACTAGAGAAGCTTACGCTTCCCCCCCTTTGAGCCTGCTGCTACAGCAGAGTTAAAATTCTTCTCTTGAAAAACAGTCTTACTTCTAGCCATCACTTCAGCAAGAATAGTGTCCGAGTGGCAGGCACTTATGGCTGTGGGAACCTTTCATTATCTTCTATGCGGACAGTGTTTCCCTCAGTACTAACCCATCATTTATGCCCAAGGTGGTTTCCAGTGTGGCTTTAAACCAATCCATCCATTTACCAACCTTTTCTCCTAATCCTTAGAGTAAAGGAGAGAGGATCCTGCACTACTTGGGTGTGCACAGTCAGCTTAGGTTCTACCTTTACAGGGCTAAACCTTGCAGAAAATCTGACCAGCTGCTAATCAGCTTTGCTACAGGGGCAGAGGGCAAGGCCATTTCAATGCAAACTATCTCCAAATGGATTGCACACTGCATCCATTTTTGCTACAGACACCATGGAAATCCTACCCCACAGGGAATCAGAAACCATTCCACTAGGGCTACCTCAACCTCTACAGCATTTCTCAGGGGAGTCCCTACCAGGGACATACTGGAAGCTGCAACCTGGAGTTCTGTACACCCCTTCACCAAGCATTACCACTTGCCTGTATTTTCTAAATCCAGAGCTGGATTTGCTACAGCAGTCTTGCAAGGCCTGCTAGCCAGTCCTAATACTTAATGACTGCCTCCACTCTTCCTCAGCTTTGTGAATCGACCCAAGTGTGTTGACTGCAGCAGTGAAACACCTACATAGTACAGTTGTGTACACTTATAAATGTAGATGTTAGTGTATTCACTGTTGCAGTCCTGGTTACCCTGTCTCCAGCCCACTGACTTTTCTATGCTTTCTACTTATCCTCTTTTTTGGCCATATCTTATGGCAGTGGTGTTTACTTTTACTGGAGGTGTTCCACACCATGTAATTGCTTCCTATTTTGGGGGCTCCTGACATCTGGGGCAAGAAAAACTGATGTAATGGCATCTGCTGCATGTTTTATGCCCTTGACAATCTGACGTCATGGAAGAGGCGACAGCGTCTGACGCAAAAATCCCAAGACACTGGTATTTGGGCTGACTGAGGGCAACCTACAGATGCAGAATAACCAGAGTGTGATGACTGCAACAGTGAATACACTCTTAACATCTACATTTAAGTGTACACAACTGTACTTTTTCTAACATCTATGTTTTGAACTGTTGGTAGTTGGTGATCCCATGTGATGTAGTACCTCATTTTCTATAATGCTTTCTTTTCTGTGATGCCATTTCTCCTGTGAAAGATGGTTGATTAGCCTACAGGCTAAAGGAAGTGTAATTTCTGGGCACAAAATTCGCAACTTGGATGCCCACTTCTAGTGTGTTTATTGTCTAGGGGCTGCTCATCTTAATGTAGAGTGATGCTTGTCCAGGGTTAAACCATCATGTGCTGGTTGAGAGCCATAACAAACTTGTACTAAAAGTCCTGCTCGCTTTTGGAGCTCCCCCCTTCTGAAGTGTCTGCAGAGAAGGCAAAAAAAGATCATTCGGTTAAGGCCAAGGATTCAAGGAAGCAATTCCTTGATCACTCTTCATCCTTTTTCAGGCTTTGCTTCACCCGAAAAGGTGCAAAAATCTTCATATCTGTCTGGCTGCTCGGATCCGTCAAGATCCAAGTCTCCAGTTACCTGTCACCAAAGTTTACCTTTTGGAGCTTATCCTTCATGGCCATGTTCACCTGTTTTGCAAAAGATTCCATTAAGGATGTCCAGAGTACCTTCAACATCCTCATCCCTGATGGAGGAGTCTGTTTGAAGCAGATATGGGAGGGATAAGGAAAATGTCCTATTCTGATGTTGTAGTATTCATAACAGTAGGGAGTAGTTGCCTGCAGTGCCACCATCCGGCCAGTATACCAAAGTCTTTGTCCAGGAGGCTACGTGTGACTGCAGCGAGGGCCATAAACCGGTGTTGGGTATGAAGGTGACATCTGCATGTACCCTTAGAATTTTTCTGCCACAATGATCGGACGCCCGTTCACCAGTTCGACCTTACTTTGTGTTTTAACAGATGACTGTTTGGACCATTCAGATACGTGCCCACTGGATTTTTTTTTACTTGTTTTGCTTGCTGTTTGACTTGCATGTCAGCTAGGAAAGGGAAGTGTGCTTGTGGGAGACAGATTCCCGACACGCACACGCACGATAAGTGTGTTTTCTATCTAGACGAGGCCCATGACCTTACATCCTGTTTTATTTGCAAGTCGTTCGTCCCCAAAACACTTTGTAGCTGAGTAGTGGCTTTAAATCTTTACCTCGAAAATCAGAGACTCTTAACATTTGGCGTTGGGCATGGAGGGAGGAGTAGGCCCATCCAATGAGCCGCCTCGGAAGAAGGCGAAGAAACTTGGGCCTGAATCCCAGGCTGCACCTCAGGCATCTCAACTGGCTCTAGAGGCGATAGAAGACCCAGAGTCCATTCAGACAGTCTCCCAAGCAGGCCCGGGAACCACAATGGAAGCCGGGGTATAGGATACTGGAGGTACGTCTGCTGAGATATTTCAGCCATCGGAGTCTGATGGCAGAGGAGAACCACAGCTCCCCTTCTCGGAAGCCTTTGCTCCTCCTCTTGCAAGACTGACGTCTGATTCTCTCTTGTCTGTCACACCCTTGAAAAGGAAACAGAAGTCCAAACACGTTGAACCCCTTCAGATGTCGGGATGGGAATCCTTTTCCCAAAGCCTCTAAGGCCTTACAATCCCAACAACTCCCACCTACTGTCTCTCCTCAGCCAACCCATGTGTCTGAGGACTATTCTTCCTCTGAGGAATTCTCCTCTTATGAGACTCGAATTGAATTCCCCAAGGAGTTCATTACTCCAGGGGAAGAGTTTAGTTTTGGGGATACTATCTCCCTGATGAGGGAACATTTCAAGTTGCAGGCCTCTGAGGTCTTGGATTTGAAGAAGATACTGTGACCTTCTGCAAATGGAGCAGCCTGCTCCTTAAGCTGGGCCCCCTTTACTACCTGCATTTTAATATGCATTCTTAGCTGCTTTACAGTCTCCTGACTCCCACCCTCCAGCAGTTAAATGACCAGACAGGTTTTGTAGGGTACTCCAGGGCACCCAGTTTCTTTACAAGAACCCTTCTGCTGACCCAGTTGTAAAAGCTGTTTTTGCAGACAAGACCTCTCTAGACAGCTTACTCCCTCTGCTCTTTATCCTACTGATAAAGACAGCAAATTTATGGATAGGACAGGTAAAAAGGTCTGCACATCTTCCACTCTGGCCAATAGGGCCCTTAACTACCAAACCCACATGGCAAGGTTTGTACTTGATACCATTTGTAAGGCCACCAGCCTTCTTTCTGAGGTCCAGGACTCCCCCACCAAAATACAATTAAACTCTCCTCTCCACAGCACCACAAGTGACCAGGCATTCTATTAAGTGCAGCTATGATGCTGTGGAAGCTGCTTCCAAAGCTGCTGCTTCTGGATCAGTGCTGCGTCGCTACTCCTGGGTATGGCTACAACCTCTTCCCATAGATGTTCAGACCAAACTTCAGGATGCTCTGGTAAAAAAATAAGGCACTCTTTGGACAAGCCTCTGCTGAGCTCCTCAAATCCCTCCAAGAGAAAGGAAAAGAGTTGCAAAATCTGAAACACCTTTTGGTGTCCACCATTCCTAGATATCATAGGAACTACCCTCAAAAACCATAATTTGTGCAAATGGAATCCTTTCCCTAAACACAAAAATCCAAAGGATGTAGGCAGCAGAGAAAGACTTCTACCATAATACTGTCTTAAAGATCTTCTGCCACTCCCTTTCGGAGACAGCCTGACCATCCCAGGCCCCCTCCACTGTGACTTGCACACCCTGCATCCAGAGACTCCCCTATCCCTCCATCTCACTCTCCCTCCCCTCCTTGTGGAAAATTACAAAAGAATAATGGGTCATCTCCATCATCCAGAGAGGATATTACATGACTTGGTGGATGCTCCCACCCTTTCAGGGCATTCTACAATCACCAAAAAAAAAAAGCTTCACCTATTCCCACCCATTATTCAACAACTCCTAAACCAAGGCACCATAGAACCCATTCCCGCCCTTCAAATGAACTCAAGGTTCTACTCCAGAATGTTCCTAGCCCCCAGGAAAGAGGGTCCCTGAAGACCTATCCTGAATCTTTTCTTTCTCAGTCTTTTCCTTCTCGTACCCAGCTTCAAAATGATGACCTTACCTATTCTCCTATTTCTAATTCCCCCCAAGCCTTCATGGTGGCTCTAGATCTCAAGGATGCCTACCCACACATCCCCATTCATCTGGATTACAGGAAATTCCTCAGATTTTCTGTAGGCTTCGGCCATTTTCAATTCTCTGCTTTGCCCTTAGGTCTATCCACAGCCCCCGGAGTATTCACCAAGTGTCTAGCCACCTTCATTGCCCATTGCAGGACACAGGATATACAAATATATCCCTACCTAGACTGCCTCCTTACCTGCACCAAGACCACCAACTCCTTCTCCATTTTCAGCAGGTGTCACACACCTTTTATCTTCTAGGATTTACTGTAAATGTAGAAAAATCTCGCATAACTTCTCAGGACATAATTTTTCTGGGATGCAGACTATGCACAGACTACATGACCCGCCTTCGTACCAGAACAAAGGATTCAGGAACTTGATTTGTGCTTCAAACAGATCCTTTCCTGAACCTTTGACAGCTCGGGAATTTCTGAAACTATTAGGCCACATGGCATCTCTTATACACATGCTGCCTTTGGCAAGACTGCACATGCGCAAAATTCATTGGGTACTGAAAAATCTATGGAACCAACATTCCCACCCCTTGGATGTGCCCCTCCCACTCCTCCCTTGTTTAAAGAGGGAGATCCAATGGTGGATATCTGCAATACAGACCAGCCCAGGGCTCCACCTTCAGACCCCAGCTCCACTTCAGTGCCTTTATACCAATGCTTTGGACCCAGGATGGGGGGCAGTGTTGCAAACATAACACCTGTCAGTACAATGCAAACAGTCCACTCTAAGAGTAAAAGACTACATCAACGTCAAGGAAAGGAGTGCCTTGCTGTTAGCCCTGCTAACATTCTAACCCTCTGTCCTGCCAGGAACCCTAAAGGTAATCACAGACAACCTAACAGTTCTGTGGTACATAAACAAGGAGGGACCGGGTCATATCCTCTGTGCAGACTGGCCATTCAGATTTGGAATCTTTCAGACTCTACGAGTACACCTGTTGGCCGTGTATATCCCCTCTCAACAGAATGGGATGGCAGACACTCAGCAGAACCTCAGCCCTCTCTCATGAATGGATGCTGCAGAGGGAGGTTTTCCTAGACTTGATACACAGGTGTGTTAGTCCACAAGCAGACCTCTTTGCCTCCCCAGACAACAGGCAGATGTTCTTCGTGTTTCACTGTTGCAGTCATTACATTTGGGGTAATCTGTTGGCAGGTTGCCCTCAGTCGGCCTGATTAACAAAGTCTTGGATCCTGCGTCGGTTGCTGTCCCTTATTCCATGACGTCAGGTCGTCAGAGGTATAAAACATGCAGCAGATGCCATTACATCAATCTTTCTTGCTGTGTGGTGCCCGAAGCAGTTCGCAAGTGCCGGTCGGCCGACTCCTGAAATTTTCATTTTTGAGTTTCAGAACTGAAGTCTTCAACTAAAAAGCTAAGTACCCTGTTGGGGAAACTTTTTCTTGCTCTTTACCGATGTCAGTAAAAGTTAATAATTGCATTACTTGTGGTAAGCAAATACCTCATAAGGATTTTCATTTGTACTGTATTCCTTGCCTAGGCCCTGACCACAACGTACCTTGCTGTCGGTTTTGTGCTAAATTTAATCAACGGACTATTAAAAGTCTGTATATTTTTGCTTCTAAATATTTTGGCTCACGCTTTAATTATCCAGAAATATAGTCTGTTAGCAATCAGACTACTGGAATACCTAACGCAAAGCAAAAGAGAGAGAAGCTGTCGAGGTCCAAAACTAACGACGCTTCTCCTAAGCCAGTTTGCCGGTACTCAGTGAAGCACTTTCGCAGCCCCTGATAACCGCTATTTCAGATTCACAGGCCTATACTGCGACCCATTCAGAGTCGGGTATGCCGCGAGATACTTCAGTTATGGAACCCGCAGATGTCTACCTTAGATGGGTCCAGAGCCGCTGAGCAAGCACCGGCTTCTGAGGGTGTTTTCAGGCCTACAGATTTGTATATTAGACCGACGCCATCATCAAAACTAAGGCCAAAATCTAAATCTGTGTCTAAAAACCGACACTGGGCCAAGTGTACAGGCCCCTATGCCTAAAGACAAATTATCAAAATGGCTGAAGATTTAATTACTCTGATCAGGGGTAGCCACCCACCCCCTTTCTAAGAGGCCTAGGCAAGACATTTAATTAATCATCTGAACATGATTTTATTTCTTCTGACTCTTCTAATCAGGATTTGTCTGTACCTACTTATGAGGACTCAGATGCAGAAGATTCCATTCCTTCTGCTTCTCCCCCTGAGGATTTTTCTTTTGGGGAAACTTTACATACCTTAAGGGAACATTTCCACTGGGAAAGTCAGGATTTCTCTGAATCTAAATAGAGACTTGGGGATTTTCTTCTTCCTCAGCATAGGCCTTTGGCTGTACCTCCAGTTCTAGACATTGTTGTTTTTTCAGAATCTAGTATGGCTCCTGATTCTCTGCCTCCGACTCCTTGTAAGCCAGACTGATACTAGAGGGTTCCTGACTCCCACAAATTCCTTTTCAAAAATCCTGTTGCAGATCCTGAAACAATTTCTTAGGGTCCCAAGGGCATTAAGGCCTCTACTGCTAAAAATCCTACCCCTTCTGATAGAGATTCCAGGGCGCTGGATAGATGGGGTAAGAAGGTTTACACTTGTGCAACCTTGGCAATCAGGGCTTTAAACTGTCAATTTCATATGCTTAAATATCAGCAGCATATCATGGGACTGCTTAAACAGAAAATGATAATTTCTGACTGTGTGGAAAATAAGGATTTACAACATTTATTGCATTCACAGCTCAGATGGTGTAGTAGTACGATGTTCATCTTGTTACCCTGCTGCAGTCATCACACTTGGGTTATCCTGTCGTCAGGCGGTCCCGCAGTCGGCTGGATTTTGAAAGTCTTGGTCCGACGTCTGTTGCTGTCACCTCATCCCTGATGTCAGAGCGCCAGGGGTACATATATTGCAACGGACGCCATTTTCTTCAGTCTTTCTTGCCGTGCGGTGCCCGAAGCAGAAGCAGTTCGCAAGTGCCGGTCGGCCGACTCCTGAGATTGTCTAATTTCAAACCGAAGTCTTCTATAAAGCTAAGTACCCCATTGGGGAAACTTTTCTTGCCTCAGACCGATGTCAGAAAAAGTTAACAATTGTATTTCTTGTGGGAAGCAAATACCTCAAGGATTTTCATTCTTATTGCATACCTTGCCTAGGCCCTGATCACGACGTCACTTGTTGTTTTTGTGCTAGATTTAATAAACGTACTATTAAAAGACAATTTCATTTCGCACAACACTTTTTTGGTAGAAAATTTAACTATAACATGCCGTCGGAGCTACCGACTACCGGCGTGCACAAAAAAGCGCAGGGACAAGGAATGACAGCCCAGGCCTAATCCCGATTCTGAGGCTTCGGTTGATCCGGTCTCTGGTTCTCCGGTTATGAGTGAGGCTCCGACACAACCTCTGACTACCGCAGTTCTGGAACCCAAGACCGCTACAGATATTTTGACGGAATGTACTAGGCCGACGCAACCTTTTACTTCAGGCCCTTCCAACGATTTACCTTCCAAGGACGTCGGTACTTCTGAAACGCCATCGGTTTCTGAAGGCGTTTTCAGACAGACTCTTACTCAAAACGTTTTCCAAGTCGAAGACTCCTAAATCGAAAAAGGCTTCACTTCAGTCTCCTGTTCAGTGCTCTATGCCTAAGAAACAGATGTTCAAAATGGCTGAAGATTTGATTTCTGTTATCAGGGGTTCACAGCCTCCTCCTGACAAAAGGCCTAGACAAGAGGAAGATTCTGCTTCCTCTGAACAACTGTCTATTTCTTCAGATTCCTCTGAGGACCAAGACACTTCCTTCTCTCCTTATGAAGATTCTGATGCTGAGGACTCTATTCCGTCAGCTTCCCCTCCAGAAGATTACTCTTTTGGGGAAACTTTACCCACCATGAGGGAACATTTTCACTGGGAAGGTCAGGATTACTCTGATTCCAAGAAAAGTTTCTTTTACTCCCCCATCACAGACCTCTAGCCATCCCTCCTGTTTTGGACATTGTGGATGATGTCTACTTAGAGTCCAGTTTCAACCCTGACTCTCTACCTCCTGCCCCGGCCAAGCCTGACAGATACTACAGAGTACCTGATTCCCACAAATTCCTTTACAAAAGCCCAGTAGCTCACCCAGAGACTATCTCCCAGGGTCCCAAGGGGGCTAAGGCTTCCATGGCTAAAAATCCAGTACCTTCTGAAAGGAATTCAAGAGCACTAGATAGATGGGGGAAAAAGGTTTACACCTCAGCCACTTTATCTATGAGAGCACTAAACTGTCAATTTCATATGCTTAAGTATCAGCAATTTCTGATCTCTTAGTTAAAACAAAAGATAACCACCCTACCTCAACAATCTGAAATGAAAGAAGTACAGGATTTGTTGCACGCCACCGAGCAGGTGGGCAAACATACCTTACAATGTGAGTTTGATTCTTTAGAGGCCTCCTGCAGGGCAGCTGTCACTGGATTAGTTATACGTAGGCATGCCTGGTTAAAGGAGCAAAGTCTGCCTGATTATGTTAAAGCAAGACTACTAGATGCTCCCTTACAGCAGGATGTTCTTTTTGGTGTTAAAGCAGAAGTTTTAAAGAAAGTGGAAGATAAGGTGAAGTCAATGCAGACAGTCAAAGATTTCCTACAAGTACAACCCCCTCGCTTCAGCAGAAACTGGCCAACAAAAAATTGGTCCTTTCCAGCCACTGACAGGGGGGGGGGGGGGCTAGCACTATTTGCAGACAACTGGCACATGGTCACAAAGGACAAATGGATTCTAGACATAATTTTACGAGGATACAGATTCCACTTTCACACCTTGCCAATAAAGAGGAATGCCAAACCTGCCACATAATCAAAGGGCAGAGGCTCAAAAACAAATTACAGCTCTCATGGCCATGAGAGCCATTCAAAGGGTACCAACTCAAGAGCAAGGCCAAGGATTTTACTCAAGACTCTTCCTAGTACCCAGAAAAGAAAATGCTTGGAGACCAATTCTGGACCTTTCAATTCTAAACACAAGTTCCCAAATTCAAGATGCTAACACAGCAGCTACTTCCCGTGTTGGGCAAGGAAGCATGGCTGGTAACGTTTGACCTCAAGGAGGCATACCTGCATGTCCCTATCAGACAAAGTTGCAGAAGATACCTCCATTTCATTGCAGGTTCAACCCATTATCAATTCTCTGCACTGCCCTTTGTCTTGTCTACTGCGCCCAGAGTATTCACAAAATGCCTGGCACCAGTAATTGCATACTGCAGACTGAGGAATTCAAATATATCCATATCTGGACGACTGCCTCATCCAAGCAGAAAGAAAAGACATTCTCTTACAACATCTGGCTTTTGTCAAGCATCTATTAAATTGTCTGGGGTACACAGTAAACGAAAGGAAGTCAAAACTAGTACCCTCTCAAAAAATGACATTCCTGGGTGCCAGCTTGGACACAGCCCAGAAGGCTTAATGTTAAGTTGTCAATCTCGCCTTCATTCTTGCTGGATGGGTTCGGAGCCGATCCTCGGCTCCGACTCAGCACGTGCTTAGCTTGAGAACTCCTTTTACCAGCTCAAGGCAACCCTATATCCCATGATGCAAGGCAGGACTACCTCAGATCTCGTTTGCCGCTTTGCGAAAGAGGTCTCCTTTTTGCCAGCTGAGGTAAGTTGAAATTTTCGAAAAGCTTAGTCAGGGTTTTCTCTCTCCCTTGTTCCCTTTTTTATAGTGTGTAGCGTTTCTACAGCCCACCCTATTTCCCATATAGTTAAAAACTTTTAATTTCTTTAAAAAGTTTGAAGAGTTTTCAGTTAGGCCTAGACCCCCTTGCTTAATCCCTACCTGTGTGTTTTTGGGATTAATTGTGTGATTGTTTGGGGTGTGTGTGAGTATTTTTTCCTCTTGGACTATGTCTAAGGAAGGCAAGGTCTTAGGCTTCAAGAAGTGTGACTCATGCTGTCAGAAAATGTCTCTGACAGACGGTCACACTTCTTGTGTTTACTGCCTGGTGCCTTTGCACCTGCAGGACTCCTGTGCTTTGTCACTCTTTTAGCCAGAGAGTCCTGCAGGAAAGGAGGAATAAATTGATCCTCCGTGGCTTACTAAAGCCAGAAGGTTCTCCCTCTAAAACAGGGTCTAGTAAACCTTCTAAGCCACCGAAGGTTCAGGCTACAGCTTCCAAGCCTTCTCCGGTGGCTCCGACTCCTTCGGAGTCGAGATCGGCTCCGGCCGGAGCCGATCTTTCTGCTTCTAAGGTGATAGTGTCGGTTCCGACACCCAATCTACTGTTGCCTTGTCGGCTCCGGCTGGAGCCGACACATTATCCAGTATCGGAGCCGAGAAGCCTTCGGCTCCATCTGGAACTCAGGGGACGTCGGCTCCGATGACTTCGTCCAGGAAGAGATCTCTGTCCCCTTCGTTGGAGAGTATCCATTTGGCTCCGGGGTCTCCTCTTTTGTCGGAGCGGAGTCATTGGAGCCGATCTTCGAGATCTTCCAGGCTGTCTGACCACGACTTAGAGAGGGTGGTGAGCAGGCTGTTGAAGTCGCAGGCACTAGCCCAAATGCTCCATAGCCCGTCTCAGCAGACTTCAGCTATTGCTTTACCCCTGGAACTTCCTCCTCCGACTCTCCTCCAGAGTTCAGAGCCGGAGCTTCTCGGAACAGCGACCGTGTCGGCGCCGGAACCGATACATCCCTCTTCGGCTCCGATCTCTTCCATGAGACCTTCCTTGGAGGGATCCGGTCGTCGAGTTTCCCTTGTCGGCTCCGAGGGGGCTAGTGGCATCGGACCCTTGTCCGACCCCGCTCTCCCTCTCTGGGCTTCGGCTTTGGTAAGCTCGGCACCGACATCGGCCTCGGAGCCTTCCCTCTCAGTGGAGCCGGGAATTCCTATTTCCTCGGAACGGGAATATTCCGGCCTCCCGGGGAGGGGAGCCTTTGAGGTGAGGAGTGTCCTGGCACCTGAGCCAGGTCAACTGTCCATCCCTTTAGCTCCTCCCTCTTCGGTGCCTGTAGACGCCTCTTACCAGCCTCTTGCTCCCAGGCCCAGGGATCCATCGCCCCAGGTTTCCCTATTGGGAATATCTTCCTCTTCCGAGGTTTCCCCTGATCCTGCAGGGGAACCTCCTCGGAAGAGGACGTGTAAGAGGAAACACACAGACTCCCCCGAGTCTACAACATCTGATACCGACTTAGATGAGTCGGAGGGTTCCCCACGGTCCCCCTCTGAGGATGTCTCCTTTTCAGACATCCTTGAGCTCCTCAAACAGAGGGGGAATTGGCCCTCCATTGATCCCTCCGAGGATGAGTCGGTATACCTGGAGGCTTTTGGATCCCGACCCTCCACCTCCTGGGTGTCTCCGCCTTTCGACCCACTTATGCAGGTAGTGGCTCGAAAGGCGTGGGCAGCTCCAGATTCTGTGGAACCGGTTCCCAGGAGACCGTCCAAATTTATCACGGCCCCTGCAGACAAGCAATTTCTTTTCAAGGGCGTCTCTGTGGATGCTATGGTGGTGGCGGCCACCAAGAAGGAACTTGCGGATCCTTCAGTACCTGTCCATCCTCCTAACAAAGATTCTAGGACCATGGACAGGTATGGAAAGCGGATGTTTTCTTCAGCGACCTTTGCTATGCGTTCGCTGAACTACCTTTGTCACTTCACCAGGCTTCAAAGAGATATTCTCAAGGAACTAGGTGAAGTGGTCCAGGATCCTTCTGTTGCTGGGGCTCAAGAAAAGATTGCCTCACAGCTAGCAATCCTGAATTCATTGACCAACTCCTCCATGCGGCTCATATCCTATGCAGCCGATGGAGCGAGCAGGGCCGCAGGCACAGGAGTGGCTCTTAGACGTCAAGCCTGGATGCGGCTTTGTAATTTTGCGGACCCCTTTAAGGCGTCCTTCACCAATACCCCTTTTGACGGTTCGGCTTTGTTCGGACCTCAGGTGAAGGAAACCTTGACCAGGTGTGAGCAGGACGGCAAAACTCTTTCTGCCGTTGGAGTCCATTTTTCCACCCCTTCTAGACCCTACCCCAAGGGTCAGAAGGGAGGAAAGATGTGGTTCCGCAAAGCCCAAGGAGCAGCGCCGGACACACGTGGGCAGTTTACCCCCAGAGGCAGAAGGGGTAACAATAATAGACACCGCCCTAGGGGCAGAGGGGGTCCTCAGAACCAGGGCAACAGGGAGTCTCTTCCTGAGAAGCCCTTTCAGCATCACTGAGGTGTTGCCCGACTGTCCACCCTTGGAGGCAGTCGGGGGAAGGATTTCGCTGTACCCAATAGCCTGGTGTTCCCTTTCACAAGATATGTGGGTACAGTCGATAATATCCGAGGGTTATAAAATCCCCTTCGAAAGGTATCCCGTACCTCACCAATCCCTTCCAGACATCTCACCCGGTCAAAGGGATTTGGCAGAACAGGAGGTTACAAAGCTCCTACAAAAAAGAGCCATCCAGACTGTTCCAGTAGACCAAGTAGGATCCGGCGTCTACACCAGATTCTTTTTGGTCCCCAAAAGGACGGGAGATTGGAGACCTATACTAGACCTAAGCAATCTAAACAGATTTGTCAAGAAGGCAAGATTCCGGATGGTCACGCTTCAGTCCATTTTGCCCTTTCTGGGCAAGGACAACTGGATGTGCTCGATAGACCTTCAGGACGCGTACTATCACATAAAGATCCACAGGCGCTCCAGAAGGTTTCTCCGCTTTCGGCTAGGGACCAGTCATTATCAATTCAGAGCCCTGCCCTTTGGCCTCACTTCAGCCCCCAGAGTGTTTACCAAATGCATGGCAGTGGTTGCAGCTCACCTGAGACGTCAAGGATTCCAGGTGTTTCCTTATTTGGACAACTGGCTCCTCTCCGCCTCCACCAGGCGTCAGCTTCTTCAGACCAGAGACTACACTCTGCAGCTTTGCAGAAGTTTGGGAATTTCAGTGAATTTCGAAAAATCTTCTCTGCGGCCTTGCCAATCTATCACCTTTATTGGCGCAGAATTAAACACCGTCAAGTTGTCAGCCAGACTAACAGATCAGAGAATTCTGGACATCCAAAAATTCGTTCGAATGTTATTGCAGAGCAGCAAAGTCAAAGCCAAATTGATTCTAAAAGTTCTAGGTCTTATGGCTGCGGCCATTGTTCTTCTACCTCTGGCTCGCTTGCACATGCGTCTGCTGCAGTGGATGTTATTCACTCAGTGGTCGTTCCACAGTCTTCCGATGAAGCACCAGATCTTAGTCACACAATCGTGCAGAGCTCATCTGAACTGGTGGATATCTTCCCCTCTCCTTCACCAGGGCCGACCATTTGTTCCCCCTCCTCCGGTTGCCACAGTCACTACGGATGCCTCTCTGATCGGGTGGGGGGGGCATTATCAGGGCAGGATGGTCCACGGGACGTGGCAACCCATAGAATATCATCTGCACATAAATGTCCTGGAGATGAGAGCGGTGCTTTTAACGTTGCATGCCCTCAACGACTTTCTTCCCGCGGGGACTATTGCAGTGCAAACGGACAACATGTCCATGGTCTGGTACATCAACAAGCAGGGCGGGACCAGGTCCTATCCGTTGTGTCGAGAAGCTCTCAGACTTTGGCAATGGGCAATCTCCTCTCATCGGTTTCTGATAGCAGCGCACATCCCTGGCAGGTCCAACCTCTTGGCAGACAGGCTGAGCAGAGCCATTCTCATGCCTCACGAGTGGTGTCTCAATCAATCTGTTGTGGACCAGATTTTTCTGAAGTGGGGCACACCTTGTTGCGATCTTTTTGCTACTCCCCAAAACAAGTGCCCCGACTTCTTCACACTCTTTCCCCTACCAGGCCAACCCCTGAGAGACTCTTTAACCCAGGATTGGCCCGGGGACTTCTTTACGCATTTCCACCCTTTCCCTTGATTCCACAAGTCATTCAGAAAGCCACCGTTTTGAGGGCCAAGTTGATTCTCATTGCCCCTTACTGGCCTCGACAAATTTGGTTCCCGACTCTGCATTGTCACCTCCTGGTGCGACCTTGGCATCTGGACCCAGTTCCGGATCTTTTGATCCACCAATCGGGTCAACAGCACCGGGCTATTCATTCTCTCAACCTCACTGCTTGGTTGCTCCACTTCCTTCCCTAGCCAGGCTTCCTATGATCTCTGATCCTGTCAGAGATATTTTAGTAGCTTCTTTGAAGTCGTCCACCAGAACCGTGTATGCTAGCAAGTGGTGACGTTTTTCCCTTTGGGCAAGCTCCAAGCACATTGTTCCCTTTACTGCTCCTGTGCATTCTGTTTTAGATTTCCTGGCTGAAGTTTTTCAGTCAGGATCTTCTTCTTCAACAGTCAAAGTTCAACTGGCGGCCATTTCCAAATACCATGTTGGATTTCAAGATCATAACATTGTCACATAGGCTATGCAAAGCCTTTCTGAGAGGAGTTTGTCTTCTGAAGCCGCCAATAAAACATCCTCCTCCACAATGGGATCTGAATTTAATGTTAGCATCCTTGATTTTACCACCCTTCGAACAGTCTGCCTCATGTTCCTTGAAGTTATTGACCTGGAAAACTATATTCTTACTGGCTGTCACTTCAGCAAGAAGGGTTTCCGAAATTCAAGCTCTCTGCATCCGTTCCCCTTACTTGTTTTTTCACAAGGACGGGGTATCCTTAAGAACGAACCCGTCCTTTCTTCCCAAAGTTGTTTCTCAAACTAATATTAATCAATCCATCGATCTACCAGTCTTTTTCCCAAATTACTCTGACAGAGCTGAACAAAAGCTTCATTTTTTGGATGTCCATCGTCAGCTCAGGTACTATTTGCATAGAACTAAACAGTTCAGGGAATCGGACCAATTATTTGTCTCCTATGCAGAAAACAGGAAAGGTGTCCCAGATGTTCTTCGTCCCACATTGCTGCAGTCCTAACACTTGGGTAGTCCGCTGTCCCTCGGTCGGCCCGAATATCAGAGTATAAGGCTGACGTCGGTCAAGGCGCATTTGACTGACATCAGAACGTCAGGGTACAAATGCGCATGACCGACGTCATATCCTCAGTCTTTTTTGCCGCATGGTCCGATGCAGAAGCAGTGTTGCAAGTGCCGTTTGGCGTTCTGAAATTTTTCGAATTCGGAGTTTCAGACCGAAGTCAGAGTTGGTTAAGTACCCCGTTGGGGAATATTTTGGTTTTTTTCTTGCCTCAGTGGTTTACCGGATGTCAGAAAAAGTGAATAACTGTATTTCTTGTGGGAAACAGATACCGCATAGGGATTACCATAATTTGTGTATACCTTGTTTAGGACCTGAGCACGACGTTGTTGGATGCCGCTTTTGTGCTAGGTTTAATAAACGCACTATAAAGCGGAGGTTGGATTGTGCAAGGTTGGTCTTTGGGAAGCGGTGTAATTACAAAATGCCGTCGGATGCTCCGACGCCGGCTTCCTCTAAGAAGCGCAAGGACAAGGCAGTTAAACCTAGGTTAGAGGAGTCGTCCGAACCGGACGCCAGTTCTTTAGAGGCGTCAGTGGAACCGGTGGTTCCGACGGAGGCCTCTCTGGAGTCCCAGGGAGAAACTTTGGTTTTACAGGATGTGGCCTCCCAGGAGGCAGGGCAGGCTGTAGGGGCTTCTCAAGTAACTATTCTCCCCTCTCTTCCTAAGGGGTCTAGGCCTCTCTTCTGCCTCCAAGGCTTCTCCTAGAGGCAGGTCTAGTTTAGCTTCTGTGGGTGTCGCTCCCAGTTCTTCAGGTGCTGTACCCAAGAAGCACATGCTCAAAATGGCAGAGGATTTAATTACTTTAATTAGAGGCTCTATGCCCCCTCCTGACAAGAGGCCTAGGATGGAACCTGTGTTGGGGATTATGAGCAGGCTTGGATGTGTCTGAGTCTTCGGCTGAAGACTTGCAGGAGTATTCTCATTTTTCTGATTCTGATGTGGATGATTCTACTCCTTCTGCTTCTCCTCCTGAGGATTTTTCGTTTTCAGAGACCCTTCACTCCATGAGAGAGCATTTTAAATGGGAAGGTCAGGATTTTTCTGATTCCAGGAAAAGGCTTAGGGAATTTTGTTTTACCCCAGCATAGGCCTTTAGCTATTCCTCCTGTTTTGAATGTGGTGGAAGATGTGTTTGCAGAGGCTTCCCTTAATCCTGATTCTTTGCCTCCTGCTCCTGTTAAACCGGATAGGTATTACAGGGTGCCTGAAGCTAATAAGTATCTTTTTAAGAGTCCTAGGGCAGACCCAGAAACCGTTAGCCAGGGGCCTAAGGGTGTTAAGGCTTCTGTTGTCAAGAATCCGGTTCCTGCAGATAAAGAGGCCAGGGCCTTCGATAGATGGGGAAAGAAAGTTTATACTTCTTCCACTCTAGCCATGAGAGCTTTGAATTGCCAGTTTCACATGTTGAAATATCAAAATTATCTCCTTTCTCAGTTGAAATCTAAGGTTGATGCTGTAGCGGAAGGTATTGACTGTAAAGAGTTACAAGATTTAGTGCATGTTTCTGAACAGGTGGGTAAGCATTCTTTGCAATGTGGTTTTGATGCTGTACAGGCCTCGTCTAGGGTGGCTGCCACTGGGTCAGTTCTTCGTAGGCATGCCTGGCTGAGGGATCAAAATTTATCTGACCATGTTAAAACTAGAATTTTGGATGCCCCTTTGCAATCTGATGTCCTGTTTGGTTCTCCTGTTGAGGCAGTTTTAAAGAAAATGGAAGACAAGGCTAAGTCTATGCAGACTGTTAAAGATTTTTTGCAGGTTCAGCCTCCAAAGTTTAGTAGAAATTGGCCTACTAAAGGGTGGACGTATCCTTCTTATGATTCCCAGTCTAGGGGTAGATCTAGACGTGGCAGGGGCAGAGGTCAGGGCTCTTTCAGGCCTAGAACAGGGAGTTCTCCTGCACAGTCTGCAAGTGAGGGCAGGGGTCAGTCCTTTCGTAAACAGACCCAATGACCTACCTTTTCAGCTGCCAGATTCTTCTCGCCTGGCAGCACCATTGGGAGGAAGGTTGGCACTTTTCAAAGAAAATTGGAGTTTGATTACCCAAGACAAATGGGTACTGGATATCATACATCACGGTTACAGGTTTTATTTCCATACCTTGCCTCCTTTCAAAGGCATGCCAGACATTCCTCCTCACCAAAGACTAGAGGCTCACAAGCAAATTTCAATGTTACTCCAAATAGGGGCCATACAGCCGGTTCCTATGCCAGAAAGAGGCCTAGGATTTTATTCTCGCCTGTTCCTAGTTCCAAAGAAGGGGAACACGTGGAGACCAATTTTGGATTTATCTGTCCTCAATACTTATCTGGACATTCCCAAGTTCAAAATGTTGACGTTGCAGCAGCTTTTACCTCTGCTGGGCAAAGATCATTGGATGGTAACTTTGGATCTCAAGGAGGCTTACCTTCATGTTCCTATCAGACTAAAGTGCAGGAAGTATCTTCGTTTTCGAGCTGGGACTTCTCACTATCAGTTCTCTGCATTGCCCTTTGGCTTATCTACTGCGCCCAGAGTGTTCACAAAAGTTCTGGCTCCAGTGATAGCTTTCTTCAGGCTAAAAGGAATACAAATCTGTCCTTATTTGGACGACTGCCTGATTCTGGCTCAAGGAAGGGAAGAGCTTCTTCATCATTTGGAATATGTGATAGCAGTGCTAAGATGCTTGGGGTATTCTGTGAACGAAATAAAGCCCAGTCTAGTACCCTCTCAAGACATGTGCTTTCTGGGTGTGAGACTGAATACAGCATCCCAGATGGCCTTTTTAACCCCGGACAAACAAAAGAATCTATCCCTTTACTTCCTTCAGCTATCTCATCAGTCCGGGCTGACTGCAAGGACGGTCCTTCAAGCCTTAGGGTTCATGGCATCTTGTATTCTGGTGCTTCCCAATGCCAAACTGCATATGAGGAAGCTACAATGGTATCTCAAAAATGTATGGACACAGCACTGCCAGGATCTGGACACTCATTCAAATAATACCTTGCATTCAAAAGGAATTTTTATGGTGGGCTCAGGAATGTCACCTAAACAAGGGACTCTCTGTGACCCGGCCAGAGGCAAGTCAGATTTTAACAACAGATGCCTCAGACATAGCTTGGGGAGCTCATCTAAATGGAAAGTGGATACAAGACAAGTGGCCTGCCAGACTACAACATCTACATATCAACATGAAGGAGATGTTAGCAGTCCAGTTTGCATTAATAGCTTTCAAGGATTTACTACTTCTAGGGCAGGTGTTGATTCTAACAGACAACACAACTGTCATGTGGTACATCAACAAGCAAGGGGGAACACATTCTTATCCTCTATGCAGGCAAGCAATGATTTTGTGGGAGACTGCTCTCAGTTTACAACTAAATCTTCAGGCAAGGTTTCTGCCGGGAGCACAGAACTCCTTAGCAGACGTGTTAAGCAGACAAATCATGGATCCCCACGAGTGGAAACTGGATCTTCATGTATTTCAGAAATTGACAGTGTCCTGGGGAACTCCAGACATAGATCTGTTCGCTTCTCCTCTAAACCACCAGCTGCCAAAGTTTTGCACAAAGCGGTTTCATCCCACAGCTTGGAAAGTGGATGCTCTTTCTTTCAGTTGGAAAAATCTTCATGTGTATGCCTTCCCACCTCTGCCTCTCCTCCCAAAGGTACTTCTGAAGGTCAGACAGGACAAGCCAAGGATGATTTTGATAGCTCCAGATTGGCCTCGACAGTACTGGTACCCACTACTGAGAAGTCTAGCACGGAAGCCTCCATGGCCTTTGCCTTTGATTCCACATCTGTTGTCCCAGGAGGACAGTCATTTGATCAATGTCAAACTTCACTCTCTTCACCTAACAGCATGGCATATTCTGTTTTAAACCATAAAGGGTCTCAACTTCCACAACAAGTTTTGAATGTGATTTTGGAAGCCAGAAGGCCTAGTACAAGAAAAGTGTACGCAGATAAATGGAAGAGATTTTTATTTTGGAGTGCAGCTAAGGATTTGGATGTTTCTGAGCCTGATTTAAGTGTGGCTCTTCAATATCTTACTGAGTTATTGGACAAAGGTTTGTCCTTCTCTTCTATTAAGATTCATGCTGCAGCAATTTCAGCTCACTACGATTGTGACCCACCATTGTTTTCTCATCCTTTATTCAAGCAGTTTCTTAGAGGGGCGAAGAATTTAAGACCCCCACGAAGAGCTCCTACTCCTGCTTGGGATCTCAATTTTGTGTTGGAGAAACTCACTACAACCTTTTGAGCCTGCAGCTACTGCTGAGTTGAAATATTTGTCATGGAAAACTGCTTTTTTGTTGGCCATTACCTCTGCAAGAAGGGTTTCTGAATTGCAGGCCCTTATGGCAGTTGAGCCTTTCTTGATTTTCCACAAGGATAGGGTATCTTTACGTACTAATCCCTCCTTTATGCCTAAAGTGGTTTCTAGTGTGGCTTTAAACCAAACTATTCATTTGCCTACTTTTTATGCAAATCCCCAAACTAAAGGGGAAAAGATTTTGCACACTTTGGATGTACACAGGCAGTTGCGATATTATTTGGACAGAACTAAAGGGTTCAGACAATCTCAGCAGTTATTAGTTTCTTTTGCTTTGTGCTCTCAGGGCAAGCCCGTGTCAAAACAAACTATTTCTAAGTGGATTGGATTTTGCATTGCCTTCTGTTATTCCCATCATGGCAAACAGATTCCAGCTGGGATTAGACCTCATTCCACTAGGGCTACTGCCACTTCAACAGCTTTTTGAGGGGGGTGGCTACTAAGGATATTTTGGAGGCAGCCACTTGGAGTTCAGTGCATACCTTCTCTAGGCATTACCACCTTCCATTGTACTCTAAATCCAGGGCTGGTTTTGCCACTGCTGTGTTGCAGGGCATTTTGGCAGCTCCTGCTTCATTATAATTTAGCCATCCTCCCTTACCTCTGCTTTGGGATTCTACCCAAGTGTTAGGACTGCAGCAATGTGGGACGAAGAACATAGTACAGTTTTGTACCTACCATAAATGTAGATGTTCGAGGATCCACATTGCTGCAGTCCAATTTACCCTCCCTCCTTCCCCTCTGCTGTTTGAGGTGGTTGTGTGGGTTGGGTTTTCCATCTGAGGTATATGGCATTTTGTATATATTGTATATATTATACATGTTTGTGGTGTTAGGCTAGTTGGTTGTTTAGTTGTGGTCTATGGGTTTTGACCTTTCTTTTTAGGGTCTTCTGACATCTGGGGCAAGAAAAAACTGAGGATATGACGTCGGTCATGCGCATTTGTACCCTGACGTTCTGATGTCAGTCAAATGCGCCTTGACCGACGTCAGCCTTATACTCTAATATTCGGGCCGACCGAGGGACAGCGGACTACCCAAGTGTTAGGACTGCAGCAATGTGGATCCTCGAACATCTACATTTATGGTAGGTACAAAACTGTACTTTTCTAAGGTGACCTTATCTAGATGGTTGTCTTCCACCATTTCTTATGTGTATTCACTCAGGGGCAAGCAACTACCTTCTAAACCTAAAGCACACTCAACTAGGAGTCTATCCACTTCTGCAGCCTTTCAGGACAGACTACCCATTGATACCATTTGTGCAGCAGCTACTTGGGCCACACCTCATACCTTTGTCTCATTACAAATTAGATTTGGCCTCCAGAGACAGGGCCAGCTTTGGTTCCACAGTTCTCAAGAGTCTGTTCCATTGAGCCACCCAGGATACAGGTGCTAGGGACGCGGTCCCATCCAGCAAGAATGAAGGCGAGCTTGACAACTTAACATTTAGAAGTTATGTAC
Source organism: Protopterus annectens (assembly GCF_019279795.1). Classification (NCBI taxonomy): domain Eukaryota; kingdom Metazoa; phylum Chordata; order Ceratodontiformes; family Protopteridae; genus Protopterus; species Protopterus annectens. The sequence goes on from NC_056735.1 coordinate 360,799,293, forward strand.
ATACCATAACGTTCCATGTTAGTTGTCTTCTCTCGCCTTCTTTCTTGCGTCCCTCCCTCCATCCCCCTGGCCTGGACAGATCTTGAAGAGTTTCCTCTTCTCAGGTTGTTCCCTCCTGAGTCTTCAGTAGAAGAGTCATTTGTTAGGAGTTTTTGTTTTCCTAGTTCTACTAGGTTAGTCCTTAGCAGGGTATGTTAGCTACCAAACGAGATCTGAGGTAGTCCCGCCTTGCATCATGGGATATAGTGTTGCCTCGAGCTGGTAAAAGGAGTTCTCAAGCTAAGCAAGTGCCGAGTCGGAGCCGAGGATCGGCTCTGAACCCATCCAGCAAGAAAGAAGGCGAGAGAAGACAACTAACATGGAACGTTATGGTATGTACATAACTTCTAATCTTACACCAGACAAGCAATTACAACTGACTCAATATTTCAAGGCAATGGCAACAAAGACCCAATTAACTGCAAGAAAAATTCTGCAGGCTTTGGGCTTTATGGCATCTTGCATTCTGATAATACCATTTGCAAAACTGCATATGAGGAAATTAGAGTGGTACCTAAAAAGCGTATGGTCTCAACACAGCCACAGCTTGGACACAGTGATATCTGTCATTCCCTGCCTTCAACAGGAATTTCTATGGTGGGCACAGGCATGTCACCTCAACAAGGGTCAGCCTTTCACCTTGCCCCCACCCAGGCAAACTAAAACGGATGCTTCAGACTATGCCTGGGGGGCACACATGGCAGGGCAATGCATTCAAGGCCTATGGACTGCAGAACAAAGAAAACTGCACATAAACCAAAAAGAGATGCTAGCTGTACAGAAAGCTCTGACAGCCTTCAAGGATCTACTACAGCCAGGACAACTTGCAATAAAGAGGGACAACACCACAGTAATGTGGTACATAAACAAGGGGGCACACATACCTACCCTCTTTTCAGGAAAGCAATAATCTTATGGAACACAGCTCTGGCTTACCAAGTCCAGTTACAAGCTCAATTCCTGCCAGGACAGAAAAACACATTGGCAGACGATCTAAGTAGAAACATCAAAGATCCCCACGAGTGGAAGCTAGACCCACAAATATTTACAATGATAACTCAAAGATGGGGTCTACCAAATATAGACCTGTTTGCCAGTCCTCAAAACTACCAGCTGACAAAATTTTGTACAAGGACATTCCAACATCAAGCTTGGAAAGTGGACGCTCTCTCCTTCAGTTGGAAAAACCTGACAGCATATGCCTTTCCTCCATTACCTCTTCTCACAAAGGTCATTTTGAAGGTCAAAAAGGAGAAACCTCGACTGATTCTCATAGCCCCAGACTGGCCACGCCATCACTGGTACCCGCTATTGAAGAATATGGCTCGCAGCCCACGATTGATATTGCCTCAAATACCTCATTTGCTCACGCAGCAAGACAAGCCGTTTCTACACAGCCAGATCAAAACCTTAAACCTGGCTGCATGGCAAATCAATTAAGCATCCCACCAGCCCCTCTTTCACAAGCAGTACTGGATGTTATTCTAGAGGCCAGGAGGCCAAGCACCAGGAAGGCTTACTCGGACAAATGGAAAAGGTTTTGTGCTTGGAACCAAGCTAAAGGCCAAGACACAACTCCGCCTCATATGCCTCACATTCTGCAGTATTTAGCTGAGATGTTGCATAAAGGACTTTACTTCTCCTCCATTAAAATCCATGCTTCAGCTCACTACGACACGAATCCACCTTTATTTTCAAATCCTCTTCTAAGGCAGTTCCTCAGAGCGGCAATAAACATTAAACCACCTAGAAGAGCCCCTACACCAACATGGGACCTCAACTTTGTTCTGGAAAAACTAACGCTACCTCCCTTTGAACCAGCTTTTTCTGCAGACCTTCAGTTCCTATCCTGGAAGACTGCCCTGCTCCTGGCAATAACTTCTGCTAGGAGAGTCTCAGAATTACAGGCACTTATGGCAGTGGAACCTTTCCTCATTTTTCATAAAGACAGAATTTCTGTTCGAACTAATCCTTCCTTCATGCCTAAGGTGGTTTCCAGTGTAGCTTTAAATCAAACCATCCACCTACCCACTTTCTTCCCCAATCCACAGAACAAAGGTGAGAGACTCCTGCATTCCTTAGACATTCACAGGCAGCTTCGTTACTACTTGGATAAAACTAAGGCTTTCAGAAAAACTGACCAGCTCTTTGTTTCCTATGCTACAGCTTCTCAAGGGGAGGGCCATATCCAAGCAAACCATTTCTAAATGGATAGGCCATTGCATATGATTCTGCTATACCCATCATGGGAAACCAGTTCCTCCTACCATTAGATCCCACTCTACCAGGGCAACAGCTACCTCTACAGCCTTTCTCAGGGGGGTTCCTACCAAGGAAATTTTAGAAGCTGCAACTTGGAGTTCTGTACACACCTTCACCAAACACGATCACTTACCTCTTTATTCTAAGTCCAGGGCAGGCTTCGCCACTGCAGTTCTGCAGGGCCTCATTGCCTCCACTAACCCTCTATGATGCCTCCACCCTACCTTAGCTTTGGGACTCAAACCAAGTGTGATGACTGCAGCAGGGTAACACGATGAACATAGTACAGTTTTGTACCTACCATAAATGTAGATGTTAGAGTGTTCACCCTGCTGCAGTCCAGGTTACCCTCCCTCCAACCCTCTGATCTATTGGCTAAATCTTTGCTATGCCTTTCTGATGTATTTGCTTATAGCTGAAGGGATTTTGTGTTTGTACAGTATTCACACCTTTTGGTACTAATTTGGATCACCTTTTTGGGGGCACCTGACATCTGGGGCAATAAATACTGAAGAAAATGGCGTCTGTTGCAATATATATATATATATATATATATATATATATATATCTATATCTATATATCTATATCTATATATCTATATCTATATATCTATATCTATATATCTATATCTATATATCTATATCTATATATCTATATCTATATATCTATATATATATCTATATATATCTATATCTATATCTATATATATACCCCTGGCACTCTGACGTCAGGGATGAGACGACAGCAACTTATGTCGGACCAAGACTTTGGAAATCCGGCCGACTGCTGGACCGCCTGATGACAGGATAACCCGTGTGATGACTGCAGCAGGGTGAACATCTACATTTATGGTAGGTACAAAACTGTACTTTGCTGTAATTGTAGTGCCAGTGTCCTCGGTTTGAGACTTGGCAGGGGTGATTATTTTATTAACTGCGGTGGTGGTGCTGCGGTAGCTTTGTCGTTTCACTGCAAGACGTCTTGTTTGATTCTCAGCTAGAGTGTCTTTTGTGTGGAGTCGTGCGTGAATGGGCGTACATTCGTTGAAGGTTGTGCGTCAGGGCTGGCAACTCGGCACATAAAAATCTACTGCCAATCATTAGCGGACCGAAGTTCCGCTGAGGCGACCCCTAACCGGGAAAAGCCAAAAGATACAATATTGCGTTCAGCTGAACAAGTTGGAAAACATGCTTTGCAATGTGGTTTTAATTCTTTGGAGGCCTCTTGTGGGGCTGCTGTAACTGGCTCTGTGCTAAGAAGGCATGTTTGGCTCAGAGCAAACTCTGCCTGATCATGTTAAAGCAAAATTGTTGGATGCTCCTTTACATCAGGACTGTCTCTTTGGTAATAAGGCTGAAGAAGTTTTAAAAAAGATGGAAGATAAAGCTAAATCTATGCAAAGTGTGAAAGATTTCTTTCAAGTGCAACCTCCAAGATGTAGTAGACACTGGCCTACTAAGAACTGGTCCTTTCCAGTTCCTTCGAGAGCCACTCAAGTCAAACCCAGACATTCCAAAGGCTCCAGGTTTCAGTTGCAATGGACTTTTAGAACAAAACAGTAGGGTGCCTCCTCCAAACAACAAGGCACCTCCCTATGGTAAGCAGTCTCAATGACTTCCCTCTACACTTATCAAGCACTTACCTTTCAGCCACCCCTTTAGGGGGGAAACTGGCACTTCATGTAAGAAACTGGCAACTTATAACCCAGGACAAATGGGTTTTAAATTTAGTATCCCAGGGATACAGATTTAATTTCCACACGTTGCCAATCCCAAACGGATGGCCAGACCTGCCCCCAAATCAGTGGGCAGAAGCACAGAAACAAGTACAGTCTCTCATGAACATGGGAGCTATTCAACCAGTCCCAGAAGAGGAAAAAGGACAAGGTTTCTGTTCGACTTTTCCTGGTACCCAGAAAAGACAAATCCTGGCATCCAATTCTGGACTTATCTACTCTAAACACATCTGGACATTCCAAAATTCAAGATGCTGACTCCAACAGTTACTTCCTATGCTAGGCAAAGATGCCTGGTTGGTAACTCTAGATTTAAGAGGCTTACCTGCATATCCCAATCAGGGAATCTTGCAGAACATACCTCTGCTTCAAAGCAGGCTATTTGCATTACTCGTTCTCTGCACTGCCCTTTGGCTTATCTACTGCATTGAGTCTTCACAAAGTGCTTGGCTCCAGTAATTGAGTTTTGCAGGCAAAGAAATATTCAAATATATCAATACCTGGATGATTGTCTAATTCAGGCAGAAAACAGGGACATTCTTCAAAAAAATATGGCATTTGTTAAAAAAAAAAAAAAAAAAAAAAAAAAAAGTTCTAACTTGTCTAGGGTACACCATAAACGAAAAGAAATCGCATCTGGTTACCCTCTCAAAAAAATTACATTCCTGGGTGCAAGCTTGAATACAACTGCCCAGATGGCATACCTTACGCCAGAAAAGCAAATTCATTTGGTGACTTACTTCAAACAGGTGGCCACAAACGCCCTGCTATCTGCAAGACAAATTCTGCAAGCCTTGGGGTTCATGGCCTCCTGCATTCTTCTAATTCCATATGCAAGACTGCATATGAGGAAACTTCGGTGGTACTTAGTTTATGGAGTCAACATTGCCACAGCCTGGAAACGATACCTATCATACCTTGCCTGCAGCTACAGATCCTATGGTGGGCAGAGGCCTGCCTCCAGAACAAGGGACTGCCATTCACTCCACGCCCTGCCGCCCAAACCCTAATGACAGATGCATCAGACTATGCTTGGGGGGGCTCATCTGGCAGGGAAGTGCATTCAGGGCAAATGGAGCCCAATCAAATGCACCTTCATATCAATCAGAGAGATGCTAGCTGCACAGAATGCACTGACGGCCTTCAAGGACTACCTTTATCCAGGGCAATTAATGATGGACAACACCACAGTTATGTGGTACATAAGCAGGGGGGTACACACTCCTACCCCCTTTGCAGACAAGCCATGGCATTATGGAACACGGCCTTGACCTATCCAATTCAACTACAAGCTCCGTTCCTGCCAGGAAAGCTGAATACTCTGGCAGACTGACTAAGCAGAAATCTCATGCACCCACACGAATGGAAACTGGGAACCACAGATTTTCAACATGTTGACACGCAAATGGGAGAGTCCAGACAGTTCTTTTTGCCTCACCCCAGAACTTAGACAAATTCTGCACAAAAACTCATCACAAAAAAGCCTGGAAAGTGGATGCTCTATCATTCAGCTGGAAAAACCTATTAGTCTATGCCTTTTCCCCTCTGCCTCTGCTCTCCAAATTTCTACTAAAAGTCAAACAGGACAAACCAAAAAATGATTTTGATTGCTCCAGACTGGCCTCGCCAACACTGGTACCCACTCCTGCGCAATGTCACACCTTCCACCGTGGCACCTGCCTCAGACACCTTACTTACTGTCTCAGCAGAACCAAATTCTGCACACACTGCTCCAAACTTTGAATCTTGCAGCGTGGCTAATCACCTAAATTCACTCTTAGCATTCCTCAGCAAACCTGTGATGGATGTCATTTTGGAGGCAAGAAGGCCTAGTACTAGAAAATCTTATGCTGACAAATGGAAAAGATTATGTGCCTGCAATTTATCACAAGGGATAAGCACAACAGTGCCCAATATTCCTCAGATTTTACAATACTCTGAGATGCTTCACAAGGGCCTGTCCTTTTCTTCCATAAAAATCCATGCCTCGGCCATTTCAGCTCATTACAACACAGAACCCTCCCCTCTTCTCCCATCCTGTGCTAAAGCAGTATCTCAGAAGGGCCAAAACATTAAGACCACCCAAGAGAGCTCCAACCCCTGCCTGGGACCTCACTTTTGTATTGGAAAAACTCGCTGTCTTTGCGAGCCAGCTGCTACTGCAGACTTAAAATTTCTCTCCTGGAAAACAGCTTTCCTTTTAGCAGTCACTTCAGCTAGGAAGATTTCCGAATTACAGGCCTCTTATGACAGGGGAGCTTTTCATTATTTTTCATGCGGACAGGACGTCTCTCAGGACCAATCCATCTTTCATGCCTAAGGTGGTATCTAGTGTGGCTCTTAATCAGACCATTCATTTGCCAAATTTCTTTCCCAATCCACAGAACAAGGGGGAATGGATTCTGCATTCATTGGATGTACACAGACCACTTAGATTTTACTTAAACAGGGCAAAATCTCAAAGAAAATCTCAATTACTGGTGGCATTTGCTGCAGGGGCAGAGGGAAAGGCTATTTCAAAGCAGACCATTTCCAAATGGATAAGCCATTGTATTCGTTTCTGCTATATGCACCATGGTAAAACTATCCCCCAGGGGATCAGGTCTCATTCCACCAGAGCTTGCATCATCATCTACAGCCTTTCTCAGGGATGTTCCTACCAGAGACATTCTAGAAGCTGCTACTTGGAGCTCAGTTCATATGTTCACCAAACATTACCAATTATCTTTCTTTAAATCCAGAGCTGGCTTTGCCACTGCTGTCCTGCAGGGCCTTTTAGCTGGTCCTAATGCTGTATAAATCCATCCTCCCAACCATAGCTTTGGGAATCTAACCAAATGTAATGACTGCAACAGTGAAACACGAAGAACATGGTACAGTTGTGTACACTTAACATAAATGTAGATGTGCGAGAGTATTCACTGTTAAAGTCCTGATTTCCCTCCCTCCAACCCCCTGTTTTTCTCTTACTATACCTCTATTTTTCTTTGCTATGCTTAAAAGCCTTTTTGGTGTATTTGCTTTTGTTTGGAGGTATATTTTTGTGCTTTTAATTAAACATTTGGCTCCCCATTTAGGGGGCACCTGACATCTGGGGCAAGAGAAACTGATATAATGGCATCTGCTGAAAGTTTTATACCCCTGTCTACCTGACGTCATGGAAGCAGGGACAGCAACCGACGCAGGACCCAAGACTTCATCAGGCTGACTGAGGGCTACCTGCCAGCAGATTACCCCAAATGTAATGACTGCAGCAGTGAATACACTCTAACATCTTCATTTATGGTAAGTGTACACAACTGTACTATGCCCAACTTCTGCACAAGGAGCCCACACGTGTGGAAAGTGGACGCCTTCTTTTCATGGGGGTGGGGTGTGTTCCTGTACACCTCCCCCCCCCCCTTCACTCTGATCCAGAAAGTCCTACTGAAAATTCAGAGGGACAAACCAAAAATCCTACTGGTGGCTCCATTTTGGCCAAGACAGCATTGTATGTTCTTCGTGTTATACTGTTGCAGTCATTGTATTTGGGTAATCCTGCTGGCAGGTTGTCCTCAGCCGGCCTGAATTCCAAAGTCTTGGGTCCTGCGTCGGCTGCTGTCACCCCTTCCCTGACGTCAGGTCGTCAGGGGTATAAAAGAAGCGGCCAATGCCATTTTCTTCAGTATTTCTTGCCACGTAGTGCCCGAAGCAGAAGCATTTGGCAAGTGCCGGTTGGCAGACTCCTAAGATTTTTGTATTTGTGTTTGAGATCTGAAGTCTTCGATAAAGCCAAGTTCCCCATTGGGGAAACTTTTTTTCTTGCTCTAGACCGATGTCAGAAAGTTAATAATTGTATTTCTTGTGGGAAGCAAATACCTCATAAGGATTTTCATTCTTACTGTATTCCTTGCCTAGGCCCTGATCACAACATTTCTGGTGGTCGGTTTTGTGCTAGATTTAACCAACGCACTATTAAGCGTCTGTATGACTTTGCTTTAAACTTTTTTGGACGCCGATTTAATTATCCAGAAATGTCGTTGGATAGTCATCCGACTACCGGAGTTTACAAAAAACGCAAAGAAAGGGATAGAGAGAAACAACCAAGGCCCAAAACAGATGAAGCTTCTCCTAAGCCAGTTGCCGGTTCTCAGTGAAGCGCTTTGGCAGCCCCTGATGTCCATTACCGACTCCGTAGAGTTGGCCATGCTGCTAGATACTCAAGGTATTGGAGCCTCGGACGCTAGCCCCTCAGATGGGTCCGGAGCCGCTGAGCAGGCACCAGCTTCTGAGGGTGTATTCAGACTTAAACATCTCTACATTAAAACTGCTTCAGCTTCAAAGGCAAAGACTAAAGCACCTTCTAAAACAAGGAAACAAACTCAAGAACCACTTGGACAGTCCTCTGCCCATAAAACAGTTGCTCAGAATGGCCGAAGACTTTGATTACCTTGATCAGGGGCTCTCATCCCCTTCCTGATAAGAGGCCTAGGCAAGACACTGACTATGAATCTTCAGATCAGGTTTCTATTTCTTCTGATTCGTCTTCTGATCAGAAATATTCTTTTCCTCCCTGTGAGGATTCTGATGCTGAAGAATCTATACCTTCATCTCCTCCTGAGGACTATTCATTTGGGGAAACCTTGCACACTTTGAGGGAGCATTTCCACTGGGAGAGCCAAAATTTTTCGGAAACTAAAAAGAGGCTCAGGGGTTTTCTTTTACTACCTCAGCACAGGCCTCTAGCCATTCCACCTGTTAGACATTGTAGATTTGTTTTCGGAGTGTAGTCTGACCCCTGACTCCTTACCCCCCAGCTCCTATTAATCCTGACAGATATTACAAGGTTCCTGACTCGCAAATTTCTTTTTAAAAACCCGGCTGCTGACTCAGAAGCTATATCACAGGGTCCAAAGGGAATTGAGGCTTCCACTGCAAGAAACTTAACCCCCTCTGGCAGAGATTCAAGGGCACTGGATAGATGGGGAAAAAGGTTTACACCTCTGCAACTTTGGCTATAAGGGCCTTAAACTGTCACTTTCATATGCTTAAGTATCAGCAGCATGTCATGGGATTCCTTAAACAGAAAATGTTAAATTCTGAATGTGCAGAAAACAAGGAAATGCATGATTTATTGTATGCAGCTGAACAAGTTGGAAAACATACTTTGCAATGTGGTTTTGATTCTTTGGAGGCCTCCTGCAGGGCTGCAGTTACAGGTTCTGTAATTAGGAGGCATGCTTGGTTAAAGGAACAAAATCTGCCTGATCATGTTAGTCATATTGCTAGTTGCACCTTTACAGCATGATACTTTGGTGTTAAGGCAGAATAGGTGTTAAAGAAAATGGAGGACAAAGCTAAATCTATTCTGTCAGATTTTGTACAGGTTCATCCACCTATGTTTAGTAGACACTGGCCTACAAATAATTGGTCCTTTCCTGTGTCACAGACCTCAGAGGGGTAGACCCAGACGGCCTAGGGGCGGATCCCAGGCGCAAGGTCCTTACAGGCACAAGCAATGGGGTGCTTCTACCTCCAAAGCTGGAGAAGATGGATCACAAACATACAGAACAGTCCACGTGACTTCCCCCTGCCTGCACCAAGCACTTAACTTCTGGCAGCACCCTTATGGGGCTAATTACCACTTTTTGCGAAAAATTGGCACATCATAATTAATCCAGGACAAGTGGGTTCTAAACAGTGTCACAAGGTTACAAGTTCAATTTCCATACTCTACCAGAGGCAAACGACTGGCCAGATCTTCCAAAAAATCAGTGGGCAGAGGCACAAAAACAAGTCTCATCCCTCGTGGACATTTGGGCCATTCAGCAAGTACCAGAGCAAGAGCAGGTACAAGCATTTTACTCTACTATTCTTGGTACCCAGAAAGGGCAAGGCCTGGAGGCTGATACCGGACTTATCTATCTTGAACACTTTCCTGGATATTCCAAAATTCAAAATGTTGACTTTGCAGCAGCTTCTTCCCATGCTGAGCAAGAATGCTTGGCTTGTGACTTTAGACCTAAAAGAGGCATACCTGCATGTTGCAATCAGATAATCATGCAGAAGATGCCCAAGATTCAAGGCTGGTTCAATGCATTACCAATTCTCTGCTCTGCTCTTTGGCTTATCTACTGTGCCCAGGGTCTTTACAAAGTGCCTGGCACCAGTAATTGCATTCTGCAGACAAAGTGGAATACAAATATATTCATACTTGGACCACTGTCTCATTCAAGCAGAGAACAAGGACATTCTTCTACAACCTCTGGTGTTTGTCAAAAGACTTCTAACACGCCTAGGGTACACAGTCAACAAAAAGAAATCAAAACTAGTACCAAACTAGTGCCCTCACAAGAGATAACATTCCTGGGTGCAAGCTTGAATACAACTGCCCAGATGGCTTATCTCACTCCAGACAAAGGCAACCGACTACCTACTTCAAAATGTTGGCAACAAAGGCCCAGTTATCTGCAAGAAAAATTCTGCAGGCTTTGGGCTTCATGGCATCCTATTAATTCCATATGCAAGACAGCATATGAGGAAACTTCAGTGGTACCTAAAAAGTGTTTGTACTCAACATTGCCACAGCCTGGAAGCAGTCATTACTCTCAATCCCTGCCTGCAACAGGAGTTTCAATGGTGGGCAAAGGCTCATCAGAACAAGGGACAGCTGTTCACATTACCTCCAGCCAGACAGACTAACAACGGATGCTTCAGACTATGCCTGGGGGAGGCCACATGGCAGGAAGATGCATTCAGGGCACATGGTCCTCAAACCAAATACTTCTACATATCATTCAAAAAGAGATGTTAACTGTTCAAAATGCACTGACAGCCTTCAAGGACCTACTTCATCCGGGACAACTACTGATAGACAGACACCACCATGGTCATTTGATATATAAACAAGCATGGGGGCACACATTCTTACCCCCTTTGCAGACTAGCCATGGCCTTGTGGGACACAGCTTTGACTTATCAAGTACATCTGCAGGCACAATTCCTGCCAGGAAAGGACAAAACTCTGGCAGACAAACTAAGCAGAAAAATCATGGATCCCCACGAGTGGAAGCTGAATCCACAAGTTGTCAGCATGATAACAAGGAAATGGGGATGTCCGGACTTAGATCTATTTGCCTCCCCTCTCAATTACCAACTAAAAGATTCTGCACAAGGACTTATCACAGACAAGCATGGAAAGTGGACGCCCTGTCTTTCAGCTGGAAAATCCTATCAGTATATGCCTTTCCTCCACTGCCTCTCCTTCCCAAGATGCTCCTGAAGGTCAGACAGGAGAAGCCAAAGATGATTCTGATTGCCCCAGACTGGCCACGCCAGTACTGGTATCCAGTACTAAAACTTCTCTACCCAGCTTGGACCTTACCTCAAATACCTCGACTACTGTCCCAGCAAAACAATCAGATCATGCACAGCAAACTCAGGACACTAAACTTGGCAGCATGGCGGATAATGTAGTCATACAAAAAACACCTCTCAGTAAAGCTGTGATGATGTCATTGTGGAAGCTAGAAGGCCTAGTACTAGAAAGTCTTGTGCTGGAAAATGGAAGAGATTCTGTGCGTGGAACCAGGCCCAAGGAACTGATACAGCGGTACGAAATATTCCTCAGATTTTGCAATAATGAACTGAGATTCTGGACAAAGGCCTATCTTTTTCATCAATTTAAATTCATGCCTCGGCCATTTCAGCTTGTTACAACACAGAGCCACCACTTTTTTCTCACCCTTTTATTAAGGCAGTACCTCAGAGGTGCCAAAAATTTAAGGCCCCACGGAGACTACCAATATCTGTATGGGACCTCAACTATGTCTTGGAAAAGCTCACCCTGCTTCCTTTTGAGCCAGCTGCTACTGCTGATATGAAGTTTTTATCTTGGAAAACAGCTCTGCTCTTAGCAATTACTTCTGCAAGACGAGTTTCAGAGCTACAGGCGCTCATGGCTGTGGAACCTTTCATCATCTGTCATCCAGACAGGGTCTCCCTGAGAACAAACCCAACATTTATGCCTAAAGTGGTGTCCAGTGTGGCTCTTAACCAAGCCATCCATCTGCCAATCTTTTACCCAAATCCACAGAACAAGGGGGAGAGAATTCTGCATTCTTTAGACATACACAGCGTAGATTCTACTTGGACAGAACCAAGACTTTCAGGAAGACAGAGCAATTACTAGTGGCATATGCTGCAGTTTCACAAATAAAGCCCATCTCAAAGCAGACAATTTATTTTTATTTATTTATTTGCAGTTGTTTAACCAGGATAGTCCATTGGGCCCAAGGAACCCGTTTTCAATGGAGTCCTGGGGAGAAAAGCTCCACATACAGATTATACAAAGATTAAGTTCCACACATAGAGTGCATGATGATTACAGAGTAACATTATACAATTTCAGGTTATAATCAGGTCAAATATATTTTAATCAAAAGTAATAAATGCAATAGTATTTAATGTAGAATTTTTTTTTTTTTTTGGGATAGGTAGTTAGATGCAGTAGGCTAAGAGATTGCTAGGTATAAGTAAGGAATTTAGGAATTATAGGGGTAGGTAGTTAGATGCAGTAGGCTAGGAGATTGCTAGGTATAAGTAAGGAATTATAGGGATAGATAGTTAGATGCAGTAGGCTAAGAGATTGCTGGGTATAAGTAAGGAAATTATATACTACAAGCAAGCTTGAAATCACTATCTGGGATTTGTAAGAAGGGGAAGAGAAGAAGAGTGGAGAGTAGGTTATGGGGGATGGGAGCAGGGGCATTGCCATGTTGACGTTAGATGAGAATGAAGTAGTTTTTTAAAGTATGGGAGGCTAGTGGTTGTACGAATGGAGGGGGGTAGGGAGTTCCATAAGCATGCTAGTGAGGAGGACAGGAGGTTTTGTCCTGGGGTGCGGAGGGGTCTGTAAACCTCAATAAGGTTTTGATTGTTTGATCTTAGAAGTCTTTGGGTGTGGTGCATTTTAAAGGTAGTTGAGAGGGAGGGATAGAGGTATGGTTGGAATATGAGTTTATGAACATAGGTAAGCTGAGTGTAGGATAGGTAGTTGGGGAGTTCTAGCCAGTTGAGTTTGTGAAGAGGTATACAATGATGGGTTGATGATTTGTTGCTGGTGGCAAATCAGGCTATTTTATTGTAGCAAGAGGACAGTTTGGTTTTGAGAGATGATTGTAGGTTTGTTAGAAGAGGGGCACCATAGAGAAGGGAGGGAAGGAGAAATGTGGCAGAAAGCATATGTTTTGTAGTTGAGGTGAGGAACAGATTATGTCGGTTGAGCATGCCGAGTTTTTGATGGGTTTTTTTATGTTTAGTAGCAGATGGGAGTTGAAATTAAGCTCGTCATCTATTTGGACTCCTAGTAGTTTGGTTTCAGATACCAGCTCAAGAGGTGTGTTATTTTGGCTGGTGATGGAGAATAAATTCCTGTCAGTTATTAGTTTGAGGGAGTAAATATCATTAGTTTAGTTTTAGCAGCATTAAGTGCTAGATGGTTGTCTTTCATCCACTGTTCAGTGGAGAAGAAGGCATCGAGTAAGTTTTAAAAGGGTTGGGATGGATGAGGCAGCACAGATAATTGTGGAATCGTCTGCATATTGAATAATGTTTGCAAGAGGGATAGAGTGGAAAAAGTCATTAATGAAAATATTGAAGAGGAGGGGTTCCAGTATAGAACCTTGTGGGACACCTGTGGGGGTGTTGAGAAAGGAGGAGGTGGCTTTCTTCCACTTGACAGCTTGTTGCCTATTAGATAGCTGGTAAACCAAGTAAGGGATGATAATGTAAGGTTTAGTTTAGATAGTTTAGTAAGAAGTAAGTTATGAGAGATAGTGTCAAAGGCTTTAGAAAGATCGAGTAGGATGGTAGAAATAGTGAGGCCAGAATCTCTAGCTTTATTCACAGTTTCTAGGAAGGATAGGAGGGCTGTCATGGTACTGGATGGGGTCTGAATCCATGCTGGGTTGGAGTTAATAGGTTGTTATCTAAGAGATGAGGAAGGAGTTGAAGATGGATACATTTCTCTAGGATTTTTGAAATGGGAGAGGATGGCGATGGGACAGAAGTTAGTGGTATTAGTATTAGTTCCACCTTTATGGAGAGGAATGATGTAAGCTTTTTTCCAGATTTGGGGAACAAGTGCCTTCTTGGATGGAGCGGTTGATTAGGATACTGATAGGAAGAGCTATGGCTAGAGCAGCTATGCTGAGGAAGTATGAGGGAATGTTATCAGGGGCATTGGTGCATGGTTTTAGTTTCTGTAGGAGTTTTTTTACGGTGGAAGTAGGAATCATTTTAATGTGGAAGGCTGGGGGTTGAGAGGGTGGGGGATCAGAGAAAGAAGATGGAGGGGGGAGCTGGGTGAGGAGAAGTGGAAGTAGTTGGTTGATTGTTATTTGAGAAAGAGGAAGTAAGTTTGGAAGTAGAATCTATGAAAAAAGAGTTGAATTGTGTGGCAAGATCATTGTCTTGTGTATTTGGGCAGGGTATTGGGTTTTCTAAAGTACCAGGTTTTAGGAGGGTGTTTATACCTCTCCAGAACATTTGTGGGTTGGTTTTGTGGTTGCTTTGAAGTTGGGAGAAGTAGTTGCGATGGTCTGCATAGATAAGCTTTTTAACTGAGTTACGAAGAGTTTTGTATTCATTAAGGGTAGATGAGGATTTGTTCCTGTGATATTGTGTCCAGGCTTTGTCTCGAAGTCACATGTTTGTCAGTGTGTTTTTTGTTAACCAGGGGCTGGATTTCTTTTTTATTCTTTTAGTTAAGGGAGCGTAAGTATCTAGAAGATTTAGAAAGGTAGTATTGAAGTGAGTGATTGCATTGTTGAGGGGTAGAGTTTTTAAAGGGTACCAGTTAAGGGATTTTAGGGAGTCAGAGAAAGCTTCTAGGTTAAAGTTTTTATGGCATCAGGTAGTGAAGTAATTATGAGTAACTTGTAGGGGAGAAGGAAGACTTGTGAAGATGGGAAGGTGGTCACTGAGGGAGTCGGGAAGTGTTCCACTTTTGGGGTAGTAGTGAGGGTGGGAGACTAGAGTCCAGTCTAAAATGTTGCCACTAGTGAGGTCGTTGCATGGCCTAGTTATGGAGTTGAGTTGAGAGTAGTTATATAGGTTGATGTTGAGGGAGTCAGTAGGGGATAGATTGGAGGACCAGTTTATGTTGGTGTCTCCCATGATTATAGTTTCATTACAGATGTTAGTTGAAAGCCAGGAGAGGATCTCTTCGAGTATTGGTATATTGTTTCCAGGGGGTATGTAAAGGGAGGCTATGTATATATATTTGTGTTTAACTGAAGATGGGCTAGTATTAATTCTGCATTACCGAATTGGGGAATGTCTTTGTTAAAAGGTGTTATGCATAGGGAGGATGAGTAGAGTAGTGCTACTCCACCACCCTTTTTATGGGTTCTATCTGTTCTGATGATAGAGTAATTGGGTGGCATTATCTCTTCATTTTTGATATGAGGTTTTAGCCAGGTTTCAGAAATGGCTAGGAATGTCAGGTTTATTGTGGAGTAGCCAGGCATGCAGATTTGGAATTTTGTTAGTTAAGCTTTGTGCGTTGAGAGATGCAAATAGGATGGATTTTGATATTGAGAAAGAGGGGTATGGGCCTGGGTTGGGGTGTACGTCACCAGATAAAAGTATGGCAGTTAGAAGTTGAGTTAAGTAGTTGTGGTATTTGGATTGCTTTGAATGGGAGGTGCAGGTTGAAAAATTAGTGGAGGATATGGAGGGGAGAGTGGGTGTTGAGGTATTATGAGGAGGGATTAGTTTGTAATGAAAACATAGGTTGAGATTGATGGGATATAGTTCAGGAGAGATGGAGTTGTAATGGTAAGCTAGTGATGTGTGGTGTGGGTAGGTTGTGTGTAGGAGAGGGGTGTGGGTGATGAGATTAGGTTCCGTCAGATAGTAGATATAGGAAAGGTTGAGAAGTAGTAGAAGATTAATAGGGAGGGTTGAATATTTTATAAGCATATTGGGTTATGATAGTTAAAGTAAGTGTTGAGTAAGGAGGAAGCAGAAATGTGATGGTGTGTTGTGAGGGGGTGGGGATAAGAAGATGATGGAGAGGAAGTAGGAGTGGTTATAAAGGTATACATGTAGATGTAGTGGAGGTGGGTGGGAATTGGGGGTAGGGTAGGGGAGCGGAGTGAGCCCGCAGGGTGAACGGAGCGGGGAAGACCAAGAGGAGAGTGAATAAAGTATCAGCTACTACTGCTGATGATATACAAAGGTTAGCAGGTATTGTAAATATAGAATAGAAAAGGAGGAGTATTTTGTAGAGATGTAAGAGGTGTTATGAGTCAGGTAGTTATACAGGGGGTGAAAAAAAAAGATTGTAGTCAGAGAGAGAATAGAAAAGTTTGTAGTCAGAGAACAGAAAATAGAATACAGGCTTTTAAGTTGAGGAGTCAGGTTACTAGGAGGGAAGCCAGGTAACATTACAGTTGCATCGGCAATTGGTTAGAGGGCACTGCCACCTAGTGGTGAGTGAGGAAAACAGGCAGCAATGTTGAGCAGGTTACTTGCAACTTTCGCTGTGAAAGTGTCTGGGACTAAGGTGACTTGGGGGGAGAGAGTATGTCCGGGTGGTCCACGGTAGGCTGCCGAGTCACTTACAAGGGAGGATAGACAGAAGTAAATGTATTACTAGGTAGGTAGTACAGACACAGTAGATGGTTTAAGGCTACCTACATTCAATATTAAACTTTAAGGGCAGTCTTCAGGAGTTCTATGAGTCAGTCTGGTAGGCAATCTCCAGGGAGTTTGCAGGAGGTATTCCTTGTTTGGTGGAAGGGAGGGGGCTTCTGAGGTGCGGAACGAGGAAATGAGATGCGAGCAGCACTACTGCAGGGACCACCGGGGCTGTTGTGCCAGCTTTGAAAAAGAGAGCGACACAGATTGTGACCTCTAGAAATAGATTCAGGGCCGGACAGCTGATGTAGGGGGAGGGGATATAAGGAGAGGAGTTAAAAGGCGGGAATTAAAAGCAGTGGGCATGGAGCAGTATGAAGGACAGAAGACCAAGAGGAGAGTGAAAAAAGTATCGGCTACTACTGCTGATATACAAAGGTTCGCAGGTATGGTAAATATAGAATAGAAAAGGAGTATTTTGTAGAGATGTAAGAGGTGTTATGAGTCAGGTAGTTAAAGTTGTACAGGGGGTGAAAAAAAAGATTGTAGTCAGAGAGAGAACAGAAAAGAAAATTTCTAAGTGGTTAGGCCACTGCATTCATTTCTGCTACTTAAACTTATGCTCAACGGCATTGGGCCTCATTCCACCAGAGTCTGCAGCCACCTCAGCAGCCTTTCTCAGGGGAGTACCAACCACAGATATTTTAGAGGCGGCTACTTGGAGTTCAGTGCGCACCTTTACAAAGCATTATCACCTGCCACTCTACTCTAAATCCAGGGCAGGCTTTGCAACTGCAATTCTGCTGGGCCTCATAGCCGCTCCTTCTGCTGTCTAGTTCCAGCCTCCCAACCATATCTTTGGGATTCTACCCAAATGTAATGACTGCAACAGTGAAACACGCAAAACATACTACACCCATGTACACTTACCGTAAATGTAGATGTTCAAGTGTATTCACTGTTGCAGTCCAGGTTACCCACCTGCCTACCCCCTCTTTTATTTTTGGTCTTATCTTTCCTTCTCTGATTTGTGCTACCTATGTGGTGTATTTGCTTATAGACGAAGGTAAAATTTATTATATATATAAATATATATATATATATATATATATATATATATATATATATATATGTATGTAAAGTTTGGCTACCCTTTTTGGGGGCACCTGACATCTGGGGCAAGAAAAACTGAAGAAAATGGCGTCTGCCGCATCTTTTATAGACCTGACGTTAGGGAAGGGGCGACAGCAGCCGATGCAGGACCCAAGACTTTGGAATTTAGGCTGGCTGAGGGCAACCTGCCAGCAGGATTACCCAAATGTAATGACTGCAACAGTGAATACACTCAAACGTCCACATCTATGGTAACTGTACTTTTCCCCTCCTTTTTTTCTCTAGCCAAGGGCAATCACTGCAGGTTACCCCACCGGATAGACCAGATCACACAGAACAAGTGGTCTCCGCTACACCTGCAGGTGAAGAATCTAAAACTAACCTTATGGGTGATAGAAGCCTGATCCCTTACAGACACCTTTACTCAGAAGGGCGTACTTAATGTTCTGCAGGAGGCCAGGAAACCCAGCACTATGAGGAACTATGTGGCTAAATAGCTCCGATTCTCCAATTGGTGTCATAGGAACAAACAGGAACCCCTCACTACCTCCCTCCTTAGGGTTCTGTCCTACTTGTGTGAGCTGTTCCAAACAGGTCTGACATATTCCTCCATCAGAGTTCACTTGTTTGCCATATCTGCCTGTCTGCTGTTTTCACCTCCCCTGGCATCCAGACTGGAAGTCAAACTCTTAAGAGTCCTCCACCTCAAACCCTCATGAAAACCCATCCCTCTAAACTTTTGTATTAGAAAAGCTAACACTATCTCACTTTGAACCAGGACATTCTGCTTCTTTGAAATTTTGTATGTTCAAAACAGTTCTGCTAGTTGCCCTCACATCAGTCAGGAGATTGTTCAGAGATCCAAGCCCTAATGGCCACATCCCCCTACCTAGTCTTTCACAGGGAGAGAGTGGTGCTCAGGACCAACCCCTCCTTCATGCCCAAGGTAGTTAATGAACTCTTGTTGAATCAGACTATTAACCTTACCTGTTTTCTACCCCCATCCTCAAAATGCTTCAGAGAAGACCCTTCACTCTCTGGACGTACAGAGACAACTAAGGTATTACCTAGAAAAAACCAAAGACGTAAGGAAATCAATAAAGTTATTTGTTTCCTTCCATCCCAGAGCACTAGGGAAGTCTATCTCAGCAAACCATCGCCTCATGGATCTCCATGTCCATCTTCTTTGCTACTCCCACCATGGGAAAACCTTGCAAGGCAGTATCAAACTGTATTCCATCAGAGCAGCTGCCTCTTATGCCTTTTTCAAAGGCATTGATTCCCCTTCACTTTTAGAGGCAGCCACTTGGATCTCAGTGCACACCTTCACCAAACACAAGCTGGTCATGGCATCCTGTGGTTGAGCCGGTTTTGCCAGAACTATCCTACAGGGTCTCCTGGACCACGGAAACCCTTCCTCCTCCTCCCAGGATCATACTTAAAGCTCTGGTACTCTCCCTACTGTTATGAATACTGCAACATCAGAATAGAAGGACATAGAATAGTTGTGTAAGACCTTACCATCACCATAGATGTCCTTTTCTTCTATGTTGCAGTATTAAATCCCACCCTCCTACCCCCTGTTCATGCTTCTGCTGTAGCAGGCATTTTATGAACACCTGCGGCCATAATCTTCCCCAAGTCTTGTGGCCATCTTCCCCAAGTCTCTGCCTATATAGCCTTATTTCTGCCCTGGCTGTAGCAGGCATATAAGTCTAAGGGTCTCATTTAGAATCCTCCTGAAAAACCTCAGTGGCACTAGTATATGCAGCAGAAACTATTCTGAGGAGGGTGCATGCAGACTTCACTTTATACCTATTGCCAGTTTATGGCTCTCGTAGCAGTCACACGTACCCTCCAGGACAAAGACTTTGGTATACTGGCTGGACAGTGTCGCTGCATGCAGCTACTCCCTACTGTTATGAATACTGCAACATAGAAGAGGGCATCTGTGGTTATGGTAAGGTTTTGCACAACTATTCTTTCCTCAGGATTCCAATTCAGTTGCAGGTCATTCTGTCTCCTGTCAAACCTGAGAGTCTGCCTTCAGCCTAAGCTCAACTCTTTACTCCTACTCTGATCCATCCAGTTGTTACAGAAATCTTAGACCTGAGAATTCAGAATTTGTGTCTGATCTGAAGGCTTGTCCTTCGTGGACTGTGACTGGATTT
The DNA here is from genome assembly GCF_019279795.1 of Protopterus annectens. Classification (NCBI taxonomy): domain Eukaryota; kingdom Metazoa; phylum Chordata; order Ceratodontiformes; family Protopteridae; genus Protopterus; species Protopterus annectens. The sequence goes on from NC_056735.1 coordinate 360,819,238, forward strand.
CTGGTCTAGTTGACCTTGACATTTTTCGAGCAGGAGGGATCTTGGCTCTGTAGTACTGGCATCCAGTGTTGGGAGTTTGGTTTGATTCTGCTGTTGAAACTATCCTTGCCTCTTATGTCTCTGCGCTAGACAGCACTGTGGGGATGCTCTGATCCTGGACAGGTCTTTGGCCCCTACTTGGATGGCTCTTGGTTCCCCCCATAGGTTCTGCCTTTTGAGGAGTGGAGAGAGCTATTTCCATCTCTGTAGACAAGACATCCTTGTCCCCCTCAGGTTGTCCCCTCTTTCAGCTGTGTGCTTTTGGCACTGAGCCTCTCCATCCTGTCCCATTGAGGCAACTTATTCTACTTGCACTTCTGAGTCCTTCCTGGAGCATCCCACTGTGACCCCCTCAGAAGCATTCTTGCAAAATGAGACATTGGACTCCCCACAGGAATTTTTGATAGAAGACAAAGTTTGATTAAGTGAAATGGTTCCCCAGCTCGCCGCCTTGAGGATGCCTTGGTGAAGTACTTGAACTTTTAGGACAGAAAGGTGGTTGCTCTTCCAGTCTGTCTTCCCAGGAGAAAGTCATTGTTTTTCAAGGTTTTTCGAGCTGGCTAAATTACATCCTTGGCAGTCCCCCTGGGAGACGAGATAAACCATCTTCCAGGCTCTGAAGGATCTGAATGTTACACAACCAGTCCCCAGCAGCTGGACAAATACCTTGTTGTGCCAAAGGGTTATGTCCATTGGAACAAGTGTCCCCCAGTTGATGCTGTGGTGGTTGCAGCAACCACCAAGAAGGAACTTGTTGAACAGAGATCTTTCCTTCCCCAGAACAGGGTGCCCAGGGTGTTGGACCAATTTGGGAAGTGTTTATGCTTCAGTGACATTTGCCTTCAGATCGCTGAGCTGTTTGTGACACGCACAGATTTCAGAGGGTGTTGATCAAGGAGTTTTCTATTGCCCTCTGAGTCCATGTCTGCGGAGGGCAAGACTGTTTCTTCACAATTGGCCACCCTCCAATCCCATTCGAATGCCTCTGAGGCTGATTACTCTTGCCTCAGAAGGAGCTTCCAGAGCCGTGGGTTCAGGAATTGCCATGAGAAGGCATGCCTGGATGCATCTTTGATTTTGTGGACTCCAAGTTGTGTCTCTATGGATCCACCTTATTCGGCGGTAGAACCCCTTCGAAGTGAACAGGGTGAGAAGACTCATCTGTTATAGGGATACATTTCTCTACCCTTCAAAGGACTTTTTCATGGAACCGGAGAGGGAGTAGGATGATGTGGTTTCCGCATGTTACAAGGGGTGGGGAACTGGTAATGGTAGATGTCCTACACTCAGAGGAGGCACACAGCATCAGGACTTCAGAGGTCCTTTCTCTGATAAGCCCTTTTAGTGGTCCTAAAAGGCTGCTCGACTGCTGCAATCTAGAGGCAGTTGTAAGTGGGGGACTTATCCCTGCACCCAGAAGTCTGGACAGCCATCACCAAAGATGCTTGAGTGCAGAGGATAATGATCAGAAGTTATTGCGTACCTTTTTCCTTTAACCTTTCAATCGGCCCTAGGAAAATTCGGACGTGAACTCTGGTGTGATGATACTCGGCGGCTCTGATCAAAAATCTACCAAAACAGCAGAGGCCACCAAAGCAGACACCCAAACAACCACCACCTCAGAACACAACACCTGCAACACATAGACCTCACAGTCAGAGTGTCAAACAGTCACAGCCCTTAAGGCCAAACACAATGCCAGACACACTAGTCATTGGTGACTCCATAGTCAGACACACTGACGTCCCGCTCACCAGACTGAGTAAGGAGAAGGTCACAGTAAGCTGCCTGTCGGGTGCTAGAATCCGCCACATAACGCAAGCACTCAGGTCTCTCAACAGCAGGTACAAATACGACTCAGTCATTGTCCACGCTGGTGTAAACGACCTGAGACGTACCTCCTTGGACTACATGAAAAGAGACATTGAGGAGCTCTCTGATTATGTAGCCCAGGCAGGTATGACCCTGACCTTGAGCAGTATCCTACCTTCACCAAGAATGATGCCACAATACAGAGATAAGATGATCAGCTTTAACAATTGGCTTAAACTCTGGTGTCATTCAAAGGGGATCCAATGTCTGTCTGCCTGGGATGATATGCTGGACAAGCCACGCTGCTCAAGAAGGACGGCTTGCACCTGTCACCCTGGGATTCCGGATATTGGCAAAGGCTCTTGCCACCCCATAGTGCCTTTTTAGGCAAGGCTCAAATTCTAAACCTACCACCCTAGAACACAAAAAGGAAAAAACTAAGGGTAATGCTGCTCAATGCCAGAAGTCTAAATCTCAAAATGCACGCACTCGAGGCCCTTCTCAGTATGGAGAACATCGATGTCTGTGCAGTGACAGAAACCTGGTTCAAGGCTCCTGAGAGCACCCCAGCACTATCAGGTTTTACCTCTTATCATGCTCCGCCCCAAAATCCGGACAATACCAAGAAAGGAGGGGTATCCATATTCATCAAAGACACCCACACCTCAAGACTGGTGGCAACGCACGATGCATCGGAGACCATCCAGGTGCAATTAACCATAGGCAAGACTGCTCTGCAAATTGTAGCATGTTACAGGCCACCCTCACAAACTCAGGAACCTCACATGGCCTTCCTGAAAACACTAGAGGGATAAATGTATCACCAAACACCATCATACTAGGTGACTTCAATTACCCTAATATAGACTGGGAACACTACTCAAGCCCAAACACCCTAGCCCAAAAGTTCCTGGAATTCATAAACTCAAATGCCATGGAACAACTAGTCACCATCCCCACAAGAGGAGAAAACATACTTGATCTCATCATCACGAACATGGGAGCACAATGTTCAACACCAGAAGTATACCCCTCACTGGTGAGATCAGATCACAACTAATCTCGCTGGAGGTCCTCATCCCACCCCCACCTGAAATAAAAAGACCACAGTAAAGAACTTCTCGAAGCCGACTTCACACTTCTAAAGACTAGTGTGGTCTCCTTTAAGGCCCCGAGCCGGCAGTGGAAAACAGTACTCAAGCCGCTGAATCACTTACAAATGCCTTCTACCAGCACCTGCAGGACTGCATGGATAAGGCAATCCCAAGCAAAACAAAGACTCTTTGTACCAAAGGCAAGCGTCCAGTCTGGTGGACCCCAGCCATAAACAAACTCTACAACAAAAGGAGGAAGCTACTACAAGATAGAGCAAAATCCTTAAAAGGTAAGACACCCTTGATCACTATAAGTAAAAACTAAGAGCTCTCATAAAATCATCCAAAGCAAATTTTGAGAGAAAAATAGCTAAAGACTCAAAAGACAATCATAAGGCCTTCTTTAGCTATGTTAGAAACCTGGGAGGAACCTCCCAGTTATGCTCAGAACTAGTTCAAAATGATGTGAAGATTACTGATCCTACAGACATTGCCAACATACTGGCTGACAGGTTCAGTGCAAACTCCCTCCCCCCAAAAGGAGAGATATCTATACCAAGCGATTGCAGCCCCCCAAACATCTCCAACACCCAAGTGAGAACTGCTCTCTCCAAAGCAAAAAACACAGCATCCATGGGACCTGATGGTGTCCCCGGCTGTGTGCTCCACGAACTCAACGAGGAATTAAACCCACAGCTAGGACAGCTGTTTAATCATAGTCTTACCTCTGGATACGCACCCAGGAGTGGCGCACTGCAACTGTGGTCCCACTTCACAAAGGCGGTGCCTCCACCGACCCTGGAAATTACCGCCCATTAGCTTGACAAGCCTTATCTGCAAAGCCATGGAGAGGATCATAATGGACCTCATAAATAAAGACATAGGGAATTTGCAGACTTTGGATCCATCCCAGTTTGGCTTTGTCAAAGGCAGATCATGCCTTCTAAACTTGGTTGACTTTTTCAAACAGTCACCAAAGCCATTGATGAGGGAAAGGCAGTCCATACAGCCTACCTCGATCTGGCGAAGGCCTTCGATACAATACCCCACTCGGGTATCATTGAAAAACTCATCAGCTTAAATGTTAACCCATACATCACAAGATGGGTTGCAAACTGGCTGAGTGACAGAACCCACAGGGTCAGAGTTGCTGGCGCCATGTCAGACTCAAAGCCTGTCACAAGTGGTGTACCACAGGGCTCAGTCCTGGGCCCACTCTTGTTTGGCATCTACTTTTCCAAGTACAAGCAAACACAGGAGGGTTATGGCTGACAAAGTTTGCAGATGACTGCAAACTGGGCCATAGTAGAAAACACATCTGACACAGATATCCTTCAGAAGGGTCTCACAGAAACGGATAACTGGTGCCAGAGCCATGGCCTAAAGTTAAATGCCAAAAATGCATAGTCATACCCTTCGGGAAAAACAAGGTTACCCCTAGCTACCAAATAGGTGGCAATCCACTGAGCATAGAAGAAGTTATCAGGGACCTGGGGACCCAGGTTGATAGTAGTCTGTCATTCGACACCCATGTAGCTAAAGTAGTTAGGAAGACCTTCTACATTGCCCACCTTATCATGAAGGGATTCTCATCTAGATCAAGGGAGGTCATAGTCTCCCTATACTCATCACTCATCAGACCAATGATTGAGTACAATGCCCCATTCGAATGTATCTGACCCGACACTTGCAGCAGCTGGAGAGGCCACAAAAGTTCCTCACCAAAAGGATAAAGGGTCTCAAACATCTGTCCTATGCTGCCCGACTGAAAGAACTCCAGCTCTATTCAGTCGCACCGCTTGCTCAGAGGTGACCTTTGCCTAACATACAAGGCCATGTCAAACCCAGATTTGATGAATATGCTTCACCTCAAAAATCTAGATCCATCAGAGCCACAAGGGCGGGAGACTTAAACCTCGACACGGCTATTAATAGGACGCTGGAGGGATAGATTCATCACCCAAAGACTCCTATGCTGTGGAATAAAATCCCGGTATATGTGAGGCAGAGCACCTCACTGGCCTTGTTCAAGAGAAATCTTGACCAATGGATGGGAGATCGCAGATATACCCCAGGGATTACCTCAGTGTCACTGCTCAACAGAGGCACAGCAAAATAATGGGTATAGTTCCCCATACTAAAGGGGTGGCGTAAGCCACAAAACTATGGGCTAGGCTTGTAAATGCCCTTGGGCAGATAGCCTAGTATGAACCTATGAACCTATGAACCTATCCAGTCAGAGGAAAGCAGCAGCTCCAGAAATAGAAAAACTGCTGGCAAAAATGATTCAGTCCCGTCAGACAAGCAATTATTCAGAACTTTTATATTGCCAAAGTAACATGGGGACAGAAGACTGATCTTGGATATCGGCAGCTTGAATCAATTCATCAAACACACTAAGTTCCAAATGGTCAGGGTTCAGTCCATTCTGCTGCTGCTGTTGTAAAAGGATGATTGAATATTCCCATTAAATTTCCGGTATGCATACTGTCCCATCTGAGTAGACAAGCAATGCAGTAGGTTCCTACACTTCTGGCTGGGAGTCTTGTCACTAGCAGTTCAGGGCTCTACCCTTTGGCCTTGGCACAGCCCCTCCCCCACCCCGGGTGTTCAGTAACTGCATGGCAGTGGTCAAAGCTCACTTGAGACTGCTGGGATTCCAAGTGTATCCATGTCCTCAAGACTGGCTCCTCTGCTGTCACCAAGCTTCTACTGATTAAAGCCAGGGGCTACTTACTCCAGGTATGTCTTCAACTGGGCTTCACACAAACTATGCCAGAGTTCAGCTCTCCCTGTCTTAAGTTCTGAAATTCATTGGTGCTTGTCTGGATATGGTGGCATAGATTACACATTTACCACAGACAGGTTAAACACTTTGCAAAGTCCACTTTCTGTCTCTTCTCCTCCAGCAAGATTAGTATTGTAGCTTCTTGGATCTGTGGCAACTTCCCAACTCTCTAGTACCCTTAACAGTGTGTCAGATGAGGGTACTGCAGTGGCTGCTTGCAGTGCAGTGGTCTGTAAGACAACACCCCCCCCCCCACCGTACTGATATGGATTACAAGGATTTGGAGAGAACACACAACCTGGTGGCTCACCACTAAAGTTTCTCAGGGCCGTCCTTTTATCCTTCTAGTGCCCAAAGCCACAGTGACTGTGGACACCTTCCAATTAGGGTTGGGGGAGCATTGCTTGGGGAAGGTAGTCCAGGGAACTTGCTCTCATTTTGGAGGTCAGTCTTCATATCATTGTCCTTGAGGTGAAGGCAGTCCTATTAGTGTTGTAGGCACTTCAAGATGCCACATCCCTCCAGGAATGGTTACTGTTCAAACTGACAGCATGTCAGTAGTCTAGTACATCAACAGATAAGTTCTAACCTAATCCTACCACTTGTTTCAAGAAGCATTGAGTATGGCAGTGGGCTATCTCTTCTGATGGTTCTTCATGTTTCACTGTTGCAGTCATTACATTTGGGTAGTCTGCTTGCAGGTTGACCTCAGTCGGCCTGATTAACAAAGTCTTGGGTCCTGCGTCAGTTGCTGTCCCTTCTTTCATGACGTCAGGCCGTCAGTGGTATAAAACATGCAGCAGACACCATTACATCAGTCTTTCTTGCCGTGCGGTGCCCAAAGCAGAAGCAGTTCGCAAGTGCCGGTTGGCCGACTCCTGAAATTTTCGTTTGAGTTTCAAAACTGAAGTCTTCAACTGAAAGCTATGTACCCTGTTGGGGAAACTTTTTCTTGCTCTAACGATGTCAGTAAAAGTTAATAATTGCATTACTTGTGGAAAGCAAAAACCTGATAAAGATTTTCATTTGTACTGTATTCCTTGCCTAGGCCTTGACCACGACGTACCTTGCTGTCGGTTTTGTGCTTTATTTAATCAGCGCACTGTCCGTCTGTATATTTTTGCATCTAAATATTTCGGTGCTCTGTTTAATTATCCAGAAATGTCGTTGGTCAACCATCCAACTACCGGGATTGTGAAAAAACGCAAAGATAAAGACAGTTACAGGCCACCGAGGTCCAAAACTGCCGACGATGCTTCTCCTAAGCCAGTCGATAGTTTGCCAGTACTCTGTGAGGCGCTTTTGCCGCCCCTGATGCCCGCTACTTCTGATTCGCAGGCCTCTACTGAGACCCATTCGGAGTCTGGTATGCGGCGAGGTACTTCAACTATGGAACCCGCGAATGTCTCCACCTTGGATGGGTCCGGAGCCGCTGTGCAGGCACGGGCTTTTGAGGTTGTATTCAGGCCTACAGACTTGCATATGAAATCGATGCTGCCTTCATTACCAAGGCCTAAATCTCGATCCATGTCTAAAAAACCGACACCCAGGCCACATGCTCAGGCCTCTATGCCTAAAAAACAAATGATAAAAATGGCTGAAGGTCTAATACCTCTAATCAAGGATAGCCAACTCCCCCCTCCCTTTCTAAGAGGCCTAGGGCTGAACTTGTCTATGAATCTTCTGAACAGGATTCTGTTTTTTATGACTCTTCTGAAGGCCTGGGTTTGTCCTTGCCTACTTATGAGGATTCTGATGCGGAGGACTCTATTCCCTCTGCTTCCCCTCCTGAGGATTTTTTTTTTTTGGGGAAAACTTACATACTCTATGGGAGTATTTTCACTGGGAAACCAGGAATTTTCTGTTTTAAAAAGAGGCTTAGGGATTTCCTTCTCCTACCTCAGCTTAGGCCTTCGGCTATTCCTCCTGTACTAGACATTGTTGATGCTGTCTCGGAATCCAGTTTGGCCCCTGATTCCCTGCCTCCTGCTCCCAGTAAACATGAAAGAGATACTACAGGGTCCCAGAGTCCCACAAGTTCCTTTTCAAAAATCCTATTGCAGATCCAGAGACTTCTACATGGGCCCAAGGGCATTAAGGCTTCTACTGCTAAAAATCCTACCCCTTTTGATAGAGACTTCAGGGCACTGGATAGATGGGGTAAAAAGGTTTACACTTCAGCAAACTTGGCCATTAGAGATTTAAACTGCCAATTTCATATGTTAAAATATTAACAGCATGTTATTGGACTGTTTAAACAGAAAATTATGATTCCTGGCTGTGTGGAAAATATAGACTTACAGGATTTAATGCATTCTGCTGAACAAGTTGGAAAACATACTTTGCAGTGTGGTTTTGATTCTTCAGAGGCCTCGTGCAGGGCTGCTGTTACTGGGTCTGTGCTTGGAAGGCATGCTTGGCTTAAGGAGCAGTCTTTGCCTGATCATGTTAAAGCTAAATTGTTGGATGCTCCTTTAAATCAGGACTGCCTGGCAACAAGGCTGAAGAAGTTCTTAAAAAGATGGAAGATGACGCTAAATCTATGCAAACTGTTAAAGATTTTTTACAAGTTCAGCCTTCTAGATTTAGTAGGCACGGCCCTCTAAGAATTGGTTCTTTCCAGCCCCTTCCAGGTCTTCTCAAGCCAAACCCAGTCGCAGCAAAAACTCCAGGTTTCATTCCCAGAGGACTTGCAGAAATAAGCAGTGGGGAGCCTCCGCTTCCAAGTCTGGAAATAAGACTCCCCCTATGGTAAACTGTCTCAATGACTTCCTTTTAAAATTTCCAAGCACTTATCTTCTGACACCCCCCCCCCCCCCTTGGGGGGAAAGATTGCTCTTCATGCAGAGAACTTGGGAACTCATTACCCAGGACAAATGGATTTTAAATAGTGTCCCAGGGATACAGATTTCACTTCCACACATTGCCAACGCCAAATGGGTGGCTGGTCCTACCCCCAAATCAGTGGGCAGAGGCTCAAAAACAAGTACTTTCTCAAGCATGGGGGATATTCAACTTGTACCAGAAGAGGAAAAGGGACAAGATTTCTACTAGAGACTTTTCCTGGTACCTAGAGAAGACAAATCATGGCGTCCTATCCTGGACCTGTCTACTCTAAACACCTTTCTGGAGTTTCCAAAATTCAAGATGCTGACTGTTCAGTTACTTCCTATGCTAGGCAAAGACACCTGGTTGGCAGCACTCGATTTAAAAGAAGCATACCTGCACATCCCAGTCAGGGAATCTTGCAGAGGATACCTACGCTTCAAAGCAGGCTACACGCACCGAAAGTTCTCTGCATTGTCCTTTGGCTTATCTACTACACCCAGGGTATTCACAAAGTGCCCACCTCCAGTTATTGCATTTTGCAGGCAAAGGAGTATTCAAATATACACATACCTGGACGATCGTCTAATTCAGGCAGAAAGCCAGGACATACTTTTAAATCATCTGGCCTTTGTATAAAGGGTTCTAACTTGTCTGGGGTACACCATAAACAAAAAGAAATCACAACTGGTACCCTTATAATAAACAAAAAGAAAAAAACCAACCAGAAGACAAACTGCCACAGTCCTTTGAGCACACCAAAGTCCACAGGTGTTAAATAATACCACGAGGAAGAAATACTTTGAACAAATCTTACAGCTTGTTGGGTATCCTTAATAGAAATACCAAAACCAAGTCTTTGGTGAAGAAACAGGGCTTCTTTATTAATCCACTGGTACAATAAAAAATTAGCGCTTTCGCCTGGCGAATCCCAGGCTTTTTCAAGATAAAATAACTGTGTGGCCATGCAGTTTATATACTCTAAAAGATAGGCCAATTGCTAAACAATGATCGTGTCAATTTAATTAAAGCCAACAATTATAAAATTAAACCATTAAAATAAGTTTTCAACATGAATTTTGTTTAAAATGCAACCGTGCTTTTTTCATCATCATTGTTTGTATATGTAGTGCTCATTGTTACAAAATTCTGAGCAAGTAAATGTGCGTTTAAATCTTGTGTAAAATTAATGTGTTAATTACACATTTTTGATTGTTATTTTATAAAAATTCCCTACAAGACTATACATCTTAATAAATGCATGTTGTGCATCAAAGCACAAATCATTTTGAATGAAAGAAAGTGTCTTTGGTGAATATACATTATTAAACTACACCATAAATTTCTTGAATGTTTATATGTAGCATGTTTTAAGATATATTACTTAAGCTTGTGTTCATAAACAGTTATAACTCAATATAACTGAGATATACATTGAAAAATAAAAAAATAAATGAAATATAAAATAAACGAATAAAAGTAAATATATATATATTGGTGTAAAATAATGAAAAACTTAAAACTGAAATTCATTATTGTTAATAATCAAAATTGTAATTAATTATTAAAATTATTCTTATTAATTAATTAAAAAATGAATAAACCAAAAAATTCATAATTTGTCCCTTCTTGCTTTGAGCACACCAGCTAGGCTAACACTATCATTCATCCCTGGGAATCTGGTTGCATCCAGTTTTAGCTGCCATATTAGTTCTCTGTTCTCAAGAAGATTCTCCCAATCACCACCTCTGGGGTCTTGGTTAACTCACTCAAGTACAAAAAATCTAATGGTCATGTGGGTACAAATCAATGAGTGCCTAAAGAATGAGTTGCTCTTTTTTCTTCTCAATGTCGTATGTGTGCTCATAAATCCTTTTCTTGAGCACTCTAGTCGTCTTCCCCACATAAAAACCATGGCAAGCCAGGCAGATGCCTAAATAAACTACCCCAAAGGTATTACATGTGTAGTGTTCATATGCCCTTAACGTGCGCTTCCTAGATGGTAAATATATGTGATCATCATGTAACATGTATACACATTGTTTGCACATGCCACATTTGAATGAACCTTTCTTCCTAGATGAAGAGTTATTGTGGTTGAAATTCTGAGTGTGAGAAACTTGTTCAAACATACCCTTCAAATTTGTGTCCCTCTTCCTAATGGTGTACCCTATCTGGGAGAAAAGTTTTGATGTCATCTTGTGATGTCAGACTGGGCCAAAAAGTACTTATAGTATTTTCATTAAAATGTGAATCTTCTGTATATGTGTATGCAAAACCCTTTTGTGTTTCAAGATGACCTGATTTAGTAGTTGTAGGTAGGGGAAGTCCTTTTCCCAAAAGAGGAGGATAAAGTAAATCTCTTTTTGACAAGATCTCTGAAGTGAGAGAGTTAAACAGTTGGAGAGGATAACCTCTCTTCAAATAAAGCAGACAGAAAAAGAGTGTCTCAGAAATAATTCAAGAGAGCTGCACGTTCTTGAGGCCCGTATAAGTTGGCCTCTGACTATGCCTTTCTTGATGTAAATAGGATGGGAACTATCGAAAAGCAAAAATGCATTAGAAAAAGTGTTCTTTCTAAAGATTTGAGTTTGGAAATGTCCATTAACCTTGTCCTTAGTTAAAAGCACATCCAAATAATGTAAAGAATGCTCGCTAATATTGTAAGTGAAAGATAGAAAATCTGTGGTCGAATTGATGTAGTCAAAAAATTCGAGAAAGCTACTTCTAGTACCCTGCCACAATATGCAGATGTCATCAAGATAACGTTTGTAATATAGTATAAATTCTTTCCATTTAGATGAATGGATAAATGATGTCTCCCATTTATGCAACACTATATTTGCATATGATGAAGCACAAGGAGCGCCCATGGCAACTCCTTTGCACTGTCTAAAAATTTTTCCACTGAAATAAATGTCGTTATGCAAAAGTGTCCATAAATTCAGCCATAAGGTTAACCATGTTACTTAAACCTGATTCGGTAGCAAGAATCTCAGTAAACCAGTCTATTCCAATAGTGTGTGGTATACTTGGAAATAATTCAATGACATCTGTAGTCACCATTAGTAAGTCTGGGTTGTAAACATTTGGAGAAATACTAGCTAGAAACTCCCATGAGTCTTTACAGATAAAAGGAAGTGTGGACACAAAATGCTTTAAATTGTGTTCAACAAATTTACTCAAAGGTTCAGTAATACCTCCCGCACCTGCCACAATTGGCCTAAATTTGAGAGGTTCAAGACCTTTGTGAACCTTTGGTATTCCGAATAAAATTGGGATTTTTGGGTTAGATACATTCAAATAATTGAACAACTTTTCGTTGATTACCCCTTGGGTTAGGTGGTCTTGTAAAGTGTATTTAATTTTGGCATATGCAACATTAAGTTCATTTATTGATATTTGCTCATATGTATCAATATCTTGTAAAATATTATGAATATGGTTTTCATAAACAAAAGAATGCATCAAGACCACCCCCCCCCCCACCACCCTTATCGGGTTTCATAACTCTGATTTTTTCTTTTTTATCAGTAAGTCAACCACTTCCTGTAACTTAAAATTAAAGTTGTTTGTGAGGGAATTAGAACAACCAGTGTAGTTCATTCTAATCTGTCCCTTCTAGACCTGTTTATTTGCCTAAACTGCTTATCGAGTTGAAATTGTTTATCAGGAATTTAAATCTTTCATTATATTTTAAAGGCCAACATGTCCCTGATAATTCCATTAGCAGATGTAGCACATTCAATCCACCTACGCATCCTAGTTTGAGTTTGAGGAATTAATAGAAAAAGTATTTAGAATGAACTACACTGGTTGTTCTAATTCCCTCACAAACAACTTTAATTTTCAGGTACAGGAAGTGGTTGACTTACTGATAAAAGAAAAAAATCAGAGTTATGAAACCCGATAAGGGTGGGGGTGGTCTTGATGCATTCTTTTGATTATGAAAACCATATTCATAATATTTTACAAGATATTGATACATATGAGCAAATATCAATAAATGAACTTAATGTTGCATATGCCAAAATTAAATACACTTTACAAGACCACCTAACCCAAGGGGTAATCAACGAAAAGTTGTTCAATTATTTGAATGTATCTAACCCAAAAATCCCGATTTTATTCGGAAGACCAAAGGTTCACAAAGGTCTTGAACCTCTCAAATTTAGGCCAATTGTGGCAGGTGCGGGAGGTATTACTGAACCTTTAAGTAAATTTGTTGAACACAATTTAAAGCATTTTGTGTCCACACTTCCTTTTATCTGTAAAGACTCATGGGAGTTTCTAGCTAGTATTTCTCCAAATGTTTACAACCCTGACTTACTAATGGTGACTACAGATGTCATTGAATTATTTCCAAGTATACCACACACTATTGGAATAGATTGGTTTACTGAGATTCTTGCTACCGAATCAGGTTTAAGTAACAACATGGTTAACCTTATGGCTGAATTTATGGACACTATTTTGCATAACAACTTCATTTATTTCAGTGGAGAATTTTTTAGACAGTGCAAAGGAGTTGCCATGGGCGCTCCTTGTGCTTCCTCATATGCAAATATAGTGTTGCATAAGACTTCATTTATCCATTCATCTAAATGGAAAGAATTTATACTATATTACAAATGTTATCTTGATGACATCTGCATATTGTGGCAGGGTACTAGAAATAGCTTTCTCGAATTTTTTGACTACATCAATTCGACCACAGATTTTCTATCTTTCACTTACAATATTAGCGAGCATTCTTTACATTATTTGGATGTGCTTTTAACTAAGGACAAGGTTAATGGACATTTCCAAACTCAAATCTTTAGAAAGGACACTTTTTCTAATGCATTTCGATAGTTCCCATCCTATTTACTTCAAGAAAGGCATAGTCAGAGGCCAACTTATACGGGCCTCAAGAATGTACAGCTCTCTTGAATTATTTCTAAGAGAGACACTTTTTCTGTCTGCTTTATTTGAAGAGAGAGGTTATCCTCTCCAACTGATTAACTCTCTCACTTCAGAGATCTTGTCAAAAAGAGATTTACTTTATCCTCCTCTTTTGGGAAAAGGACTTCCCTTACCTACAACTACTAAATCAGGTCACCTTGAAACACAAAAGGGTTTTGCATACACATATACAGAAGATTCACATTTTATTGAAAATACTATAAGTACTTTTTGGCCCATTTTGACATCACAAGATGACATCAAAACTTTTCTCCCAGATAAGGGTACACTTTATTAGGAAGAGGGACACAAATTTGAAGGGTATGTTTGAACAAGTTTCTCACACTCAGAATTTCAACCACAATAACTCTTCATCTAGGAAGAAAGGTTCATTCAAATGTGGCATGTGCAAACAATGTGTATACATGGTAAATATATGTGATCATCATGTAACATCTAGGAAGCGCACGTTAAGGGCACATGAACACTACACATGTAATTCCTTTGGGGTAGTTTATTTAGGCATCTGCCTGGCTTGCCATGGTTTTTATGTGGGGAAGACTACTAGAGTGCTCAAGAAAAGGATTTATGAGCACACATACGACATTGAGAAGAAAAAAGAGAGCAACACATTCTTTAGGCACTCATTGATTTGTACCCACATAACCATTAGATTTTTGGTACTTGAGCGAGTTAACCAAGACCCCAGAGGTGGTGATTGGGAGAATCTTCTTGAGAACAGAGAACTAATATGGCAGCTAAAACTGGATGCAACCAGATTCCCAGGGATGAATGATAGTGTTAGCCTAGCTAGTGTGCTCAAAGCAAGAAGGGACAAATTATGAATTTTTTGGTTTATTCATTTTTTAATTAAGATTAATTTTTTAATAATTAATTATTACAATTTTGATTATTAACAATAATGAATTTCAGTTTTAAGTTTTCATTATTTTACACCAATATATACATTTACTTTTATTCGTTTATTTTATATTTCATTTATTTTTTATTTTTCAATGTATATCTCAGTTATATTGAGTTATAACTGTTTGAGCGCAAGCTTAAGTAATATATCTTAAAACATACTACATATAAACACATTCTTCATGAAATTTATGGTGTAGTTTAATAATGTATATTCACCAAAGACACTTTCTTTCATTCAAAATGATTTGTGCTATGATGCACAACATGCATTTATTAAGATGTATAGTCTTGTAGGGAATTTTTATAAAATAACATAATCAAAAATGTGTAATTAACACATTAATTTTACACAAGATTTAAACGCACATTTACTTGCTCAGAATTTTGTAACAATGAGCACTACATATACAAACAATGATGATGAAAAAGCACAGTTGCATTTTAAACAAAATTTGTGCTGAAAACTTATTTTAATGGTTTAATTTTATAATTGTTGGCTTTGATTATTTAATTGACACGTTCATTGTTTAGCAATTGGCCTATCTTTTAGAGTATATAAACTGCATGGCCACACAGTTATTTTATCTTGAAAAAGCCTGGGATTCGCCAGGCGAAAGCGCTCGTTTTTTATTGTACCAGTGGATTAATAAAGAAGTCCTGTTTCTTCACCAAAGACTTGGTTTTGGTATTTCTATTAAGGATACCTAACAAGCTGTAAGATTTGTTCAAAGTATTTCTTCCTCGTGGTATTATTTAACACCTGTGGACTTTGGTGTGCTCAAAGGACTGTGGCAGTTTGACAACTTGTACCCTGTCAACAAATTACATCCCAGGGAGCAAGCTTGAATACAACTTCCCAGGTGGCTTACCTCACGCCAGAAAAGCAAATTCATTAGACAACCTACTTCAAACAAGTGGCCACAAAAACCCCACTATCTGCAAGACAAATACTGCAAGCCTTGGGGTTCATGGCCTCCTGCATTCTTTTAATTCCATGTGCAAGACTGCATATGAGGAAAATACAGTGGTATCTAAAAAGCCTATGGAGTCAACATTCTCACAGCCTAGAAACAGTGATTCCTATCATACCTTGCGTATGCCTAGAGTTCCTTAGTTGGGCATAGCCCTGTCACCAAAACAAGGGACTAACTTTCACACCACCCCCTGCCGCCCAAACCCTAACAGATGCATCAGACTATGCATGGGGGGTTACCTGGCAGGGAAGTGCATTCAGGGCAAGTGGAACCCAAGTCAAATGCACCTGCATATCAATCAAAAAGAAATGTTAGCTGTGCAGAATGCTCTGACAGCCTTCAAGGACTACATTCTTCCAGGACAACTAATGGTAAAGGTGGACAACACCACAGTTATGTGGTACATAAGCAGGGGGATACACATTCTTACTCCCACTGCAGAATAGCCATGGCATTGTGGAACACAGCTTGAGCTACCAGGTGCACCTACAAGCTCAATTCCTGCCAGGAAAATTAAGTACACTGGCAGCCAGACTAAGCAGAAACCTCATGGACCCACACGAGTGGAAATGTGAGCCAAGGATTTTCAGCGAGTTGACAAGCGAATGGGAGGGCCCAGATATAGACCTATTAGCCTCCCCATAGAACTACCAATTTGACAGGTTTTGCACAAGGACTCCCCACAAACAAGCCTGGAAAGTGGATGCACTGTCCTTCAGCTGGAAAAACTGGAAAAACCTATCAGTGTATGCCCCCCCCGCTGCCTCTGCTCTCCAAAGTACTACTAAAAGTCAAACAGGACCAACCAGGGATGATTTTGATTGCTCCAGACTGGCTGCGCTAACACTGGTACCCCCTCCTGCGCAGTGTCACTGTTATCTCCATGTCAACTGCGTCAGACTCCTTCCTTGCTGTCTCAGCAGGAGAACCAGATTCTGCACCCTCAGCTTCCAACACTGAACCTTGCAGCCTGGCTAATTACTTAAACTCTCCCTTACCATCCCTCAGCAAACCTGTGATGGATGTCATCTTAGAGGCAAGGAGGCCTAGTACTTGAAAATCTTATGCTGAAAAATGGAAAAGATTATGTGCCTGGAACCAATCTCAAGGGATGAGCACAGCAGCGCCCAATTTACCTCAGATTTTACAATACTTAACTGAGGTGCTTCACAAGGGCCTGTCTTTTTCCTCCATTAAAATCCATGCCTCAGCCATTTCAGCTCATAACACAGAACCTCCCCTCTTCTCTCTTTCACTGCTCAAGCAGTTCCTCAGAGGGGCCAAAAATTTGAGACCACCCAGGAGAGCTCCAACCCCAGCCTGGGACCTTTAACTTTGTATTGGAGAAACTCACTCTACCTCCTTTCGAGCCAGCTGCTACTGCAAACGTAACATTTCTTTCTTGGAAAACAGCTTTCCTTTTAGCAATCACTTCAACTAGAAGAGTATCTGAATAACAGGCCCTTATGGCAGTGGAGCCTATCATCTTTCATGCGGACAGGGTGTCACTCAGAACCAATCCATCCTTCATGCCCAAGGTGGTATCCAGTGTAGCTCTTAATCAGTCCATTCATTTGCCAACCTTCTTTCCTAATCCACAGAACAAAGGGGAATGGATACTGCATTCCTTGGATGTGCACAGACCACTTAGATTCTACTTGGACAGGACTAAACCTCAAAGAAAATCTAAACAACTGCTGGTAGCATTTGCTGCAGGACCAGAGGGTAAGGCTATTTCAAAACAAACCATTTCTAAATGGATAAGCCATTGAATTCATTTCTGCTATATAAGCATCACGGAAAACCTATCCCCTAGGGGATCAGACCTCACTCCACCAGGGCTGCATGTACTTCTACAGCCTTTCTCAGAGGCGTTCCTACCAGGGACATCCTAGAAGCTGCTACATGGAGTTCTGTACATACTTTCACCAAGCATCATCATTTGCCAATTTTCTCTAAATCCGGAGCTGGCTTTGCCACTGCAGTGTTGCAGGGCCTTATAGCTGGCCCTAATGCTATCTCAACTCCTCCTCACAAACGTAGCTTTGGGAATCTACCCATATGTAATGACTACAACAGTGAAACATGAAGAACATAGTACAGTTGTGTACACTTACCATAAATGTAGATGTTAGTGTATTCACTGTTGCAGTCCTGGTTACCCTCCCTCCTGCCCCCTAACTTCTTTTGACTGTACCTCAACTTTCCTTTACTATGCTTAAAAGCCTTTTTTGGTGTATTTGCTTTTTTGTTTGAGGTACACCTTTGTGTTTTTATGTTTAATAGTTTCCCATTAGGGGGGCACCTACCATCTGGGGCAAGAAAAACTGATGTAATGGCGTCTGCTGCATGTTTTATACCCCTGGTGACCTGATGTCATGGAAGAAGGGAAAGCAACTGACGCAGGATCCAAGACTTTGTTAATCAGGCTGACTGAGGGCAACCTGCAAGATTACCCAAATTTAATGACTGCAACAGTGAATACACTCTAACATCTACATTTATGTTAAGTGTACACAACTGTACTTTCTCTTTCTTTTGGCAACACATATCCCAGGGAAGTCCAGTGTGCTAGCAAACAAACTGAGCAAGTCCACCTTATTCCCTCACGCAAGTGGTCTTTGAACCCTGTAGAGGCTGATTTTTGTCAGTGGGACCTCCAAACTGAAATTTCTTCGTTTGTCCTCATCTCCAAGTGCAGCAAGTAATTTGCCCTTGCACTCTGATCCACGATTGGCTCCTTATTCGTCTTTATGCCTTTCCTTCCCACTCATCTTCTCTTATTCCCAGGTTTCTTCAGAGATCATCTCGATGGAAGAGCAGAGAAATCTTTACTGCCCTCTTCTGACCTCAACAAGTATGGTTACCCTTCCTGTGGCTTCCTGTAGTATATCACTCCTGAGTGTTGGATCCATCTATGGATCTTCTGTCTCATCCATTGGAGATAACTCATCTAGACATTTTGACCTTCAGTTTAACTGCATGGTTTCTCCACTTCCAGTGGTAGCTGGCAGAGTCCAGGCTTTCTTCCCCAATTAGACGCATCCTCTCAGAAGGATTTTTCTAGGAAGATTTATAAGAGCCAATGAAAAAGATCTTCCCTTTGGGCTTTTCCAAGACTAGACCCCTTTTCAGCACCTATTCCAGCTGTCCTTTATTTTCTTGCCTCGGTTTCGGTAGCTGAGCTGGCTATTCTATGATAAAGGATCAATTTGCAGCTGACTCTAGTTTCTACATAGGAGGAAACTATTTGTCCATGGCATCATCAAAACTTTGTAAAACCTTTCTCAGTTACCTTCTTGCTGCGACCACCTTTTAAGGATCCTACTTATCCTGTGGGATTTAATAATACGTCAAGCTTTGACTCTGCCCCCCCTTATAGCCATCTGACAAGATGGAGAGAGTTTTTGTCTTGGAAAACCATTTTTTCTGATTGCATTCACTTCAGCCTGACAGTATCAGAACTGCAGGCTCTCCCCAGCCATCATATCTGATTTTTCACAAGGACAAGGCATCCTTCAGTACTAATCCTGTTCTACCTAAGGTGGCTTCAGAAACTGCTGTTAAGTCAGTCCATTAGCCTTCTTTTTTTCTTTCCAAGTGTTTCCAGCAAGGGAGAAACCATGCTACACCTGTTGTATGTTCATAGGCAGCTTGAATTGTCTCCACAGAACTAAAGATTTCAGAAAATCAGACCAGGTACTTGTATTCTGTTTCCTTTTCCCAAGATAAGTTGAGCAAGTTGATCACAAAGATAACTTAGGCCAAATGTCTCAGTAATTGCATTTCATTTGTTTATATGAAGGAAGGATTGACATTACCTAAACCACCTCAGGGTTATTCCAGTAGATCTGTGGCCACATTCTCTACTTTCTGGTCCCGAGCTTCCATAGATGACATTTGTGCAGCTGCAACTTGGTTTAATGCTTATAATTATTGCTCATTACCAATTGAACATGTTTCTAGTAGTAAGGCAGCATGTTTCTAGTAGTAAGGCAGCATTTGGCTGTGCCATACTCTGGAATATCCTTCCATAAGGACCACCTGGGGGATCTCTAGCTGGGGACTTTGCCCCATCACTTGAAGGGAAGAAAGACATCAGATATAAAATCTTTGTACTCACCATAATAATGCATCTGTGTTGTCTGTTTTCATCCTTCATCGATCCGCCGCCATCCAAACCCCTTCCTACTTGAAAGATTTTCATATGGACTCCTAGTGTGTCCAGAGGAGTGTTGCCCTGTTTGCTTTTCTGATGAGCTCCAGCCCTTTTCTCCCCCTTCCTTCTAGTCTACTTGGAATTGGATTTGCAATTACACTGCATTCTTACAGATTTTTTTGTTGTGGTGTAGGGTAATGGGTGGTATAGAGGACAAACACGACGTGAGGTAATCCATTCTAGAGAGGCAATTACGGATAGGGGAGGAGCTCAAGCTACAGAGCCAAGGTGTGTGGAAGTGGCCAAAGTCAGATTAAAGACCACATCAGTTAAGGAAGGACGAAAACGAACACATATGCATCATTATGGTGAGTACTTAACTTTTGTTCACTGTCGTGCTTTCAGAATTTGGATTTCACACTCTCAATTTCAACAAGTCCAATCTTCTTTCCTTGCATTTTCTAGTGTTTTCTAGTTTGTCAGCTCATCACATTCTCGTGATGGTTTCTTTTTGATAGGATTCAATTCTTAAGACTACTTTTTATCCCCCAACAAGCCTTTCTTTGACTTCCGCAAGAAAGATTGAGAGTCCTATGTTACATGTTATCCACCACACAGATGATTCCATTTGCCAATCTGCACACTAAGAAGAATCAGTGGTGGTGGTGTGGGCCAAGGGGGACACAGTCTTATCACTTGTACAGAATAGCAGTGGTAGCTTGTGACTTGTGCTGTTCATCAGTTTTCCTTCAACAGTCTGTATTCCATCAGAACAAAATAGCCTGGCAGATCCTCACTAATCCTTGTACAGAGCGGTCTCCCTACAGATAATCCACCAGTGTGAAACCCCCGAGATAGATCTCTCTCTCTCCCTTCTATCTGAACCCTCAGCTTAGAATGTTTTGCTGGAGGATCCCGTGCAAGGAAGCATTGGACAATAGACTCATTCTGTCTTCCATGGAAAAATACATTTCTGTATGGTATGTCAAATTAGCTTTTGGACTAGACCCAAACTCAGTTACTGAGATGGCCTTATTGGGTTTTTCTGGTGTAGGAAAAATTATGGGAGTTTTATTCACATCTGTTTCTGGTCACAAAGGAGACTGGTGTCTTTGTCCTATTCTAGACCTCAATAGCAAACCACCATGTCTGCTTTACTTAGCTTAAGTTTCACTGTGCAAGGGATCGTGGTCTTGCTCTTCGAGAGCTGTGATGTCACTGAACATGGACGTTGGCCACATCAGTATTGAGCTCCCAGTGGCGAGTCCTTCAGTTTGCTCTAGATGGGCATCTCTACACTATGAAGCATTTCTGTTTAGACTTTCCTTAACCTCCTTTATTTTCACAAAGGATTTGTCCAGTTTGAATGAAGCCAGCCTGAACAGTCTGCTGATATGCTATTTGGATAAGTGACACCCGGTTGCCCTGTCTAGGGACTCTTTTGAGGTGTTCTCCTTTAGGCCCCTTTAGATGCTTTCCCTGTAGATTACAAGTTGGAGTAAGTTGCACACGGCCCCCCAGCTCAGGTCAAGTGTTTAGTTGGGATAGAGTGGGACATGTCAGTTGCTTGTTATTTGGTAATTGCCATTCTTGGAGCACAGGAATTCATACTTTTCTGGCAGCCTGGGTGAGAATGCAGTGTGTAGTTCAGGCCCACTCTTTATTGCACCTTCCGAGCATACTGAAAGCTATGTTCATGTTGCGCGTGTGTGCACGTGTGTGTACGTGTGTGTGTGTGTATGTGCATGCAGTGCATCAGTGGAATGAGAGAGGAGATATTGCTACATTAGTACCACATGCTCTTGGACCTTATTTTAGAGTTGGACCCGTGTTGAAAGGCCCTGAAGTAGTTTACAGTCCCTGCCTTTTGTTCAGCTCAATCAGTTGCATGTGTTGAGCATGTTCTTCAGAGGCTGAGGAGCTTGTCTTTGCCCCTTCTATTTGAAGGCAGTGCTGGACTTCTAGAAGTAAAAATTTGTCAGTAAGTTGAAGCTCAGAGCTGAGGTCCTGGCTATGAAGGGCTTGGAAGGACAGCTTTTTCCGTTGCTTTTTATTCTATTAGATGGCTAGTTGGCGGTTTGGTTTGTAAACGACCATAAAAAACTTATGGTATTGTACCTCCCCCTTGTGCAGGAAAGATGATTATTGTTTGACCTTTGCAGAACTGTTTAAAAAAATACATCAGAAAGGCTCTTTGAAATAGAGATTGAATGACGTTGTACTTGCCGACAGATTTGTTAAAGGCAAGTAAGTGCAGTGCATCTAGTGAATTGTAGGAATTGTGTTGAGCAAAACAGTTAATGATCAGGAGCTAAAGCTGTGATTTCTGTGATAAAACCATCTGATCATTTTCCATTGAATAGATCAATTTTGTTGATGCACCATATGTGGAGAATGTTAATTTTCCAATCCTCACTTGTTACCAAACTCTCCACCAGAGACCACCATGCAGAGTAATGAGACACTGATCAAAGAATTAAAACCAGAACCAAGAATACAACAAGGAGTGAGAGTTCAGCTCTTGACTAAAGAGTGCAGTTAATGACATTGATTTAGAACTTGCACATGGCTGAGAACTGATGTGTACTAGTAATTGAGAAAACTGCTATGGGCTGTTTGAGTGGCTGCTGAAATAGGTGCATACTAGGAAATTATTAAATAGGTCTGATTAAAAAAAAAATCATATACTTGGTAGTGTCTCTCTGACTATTAAAGTGAGATCACATGCAGAGTATAACATTTTGTTTATTTTACATTTGTTAACTGGGAAATTCTGACTGGACCAGGTCCATTTTCAGCGGATGCCTGGGGAGAAAAGCTCCATCAAGTTATACAAATACAGTACATCCAGCATAATACACAAAACCGGTTACATCATGTATGCTGAGCATAGTAATATAACAAGAAATTAATAAAAACACTCCAGGTAAAAGAAAATGTAGAACATGGGTAAAAGATAATGTCAGTCATACATTGGTAAGAAAAGAAAATATATCAAGTAAGATTCTACAGTTAAAAGTACCCTTTCAGATAACTTGACAGTGCATGTTCTGTGCTTTGCTTGGTGGCTTCTGTCTGTGGTTTTGTTTTAAAGATGAATTTAAACATTTAACAACCAGAGTAATGGAGATCACTTACTACATACCTTGGAAACCCACAGAGTACATAATTACACCATGAAAACGCATCCTCTCTGTGTCCCTTTCATTAAAGTAAGGGAAGATGTGTATTGCAAGTAGCCTGCTTAAGTTTCTGGCCTGTCATTTATTTTTGCTTTGTTACTGTAAAGCCAGACCTCTAGAGGGCATTTAGAGCCCATTTCAGTAAGAAAGCCTTTATTTCTGCAGCATATTTTGTGTCCACACCTGCACTGAATGTTTAGTCTAGTCCGGAAATGATTTGCATGGCAGTTCCACAAGAAGAATCTTGCAACTCCACCTTCCAGGAGTGTAATGTTGGGTATTCATTGGAATCCTACTCGGATGTAATGGATTACTATTGCAGCAACTTTTAACAAAGAAAACAGTACTTTCATTGTAAAGTGTTGTAACAGTGGGTCTTTGAGGAGAGATCATTGTAACAGTAGATCTGATGTTAATCTTCTTTCCATTCATCACTGATGGGTTCAGTTCCGAGCCCTCTGAACCAAGTCGGCCTATTACCCAGCTCACGCCAGCCAAAAAAAAAACTCTCGAGCTAAGTCTCTACGCAGATTGCCCTTCTGCCTGTTACCTCCGATCTTGTTTGCTGTGTAGCTGTAAAGTTGCGTTTCAGACGAGCTGTCAGCTAATTTGTCAGTTTTTGGATATCTTCATATTTTACTAATCCTTTAGTATTGCTAGTGTTTTTTCTTTGGTCTAACCTTATTCTTTCCACTCTACCTGTTGTTACCATTGGTAAACTTTTAAGCACCATTGTTGGTGCAGCCTTTTTCCCTTACCCTTGTGGTACTTAACTTCTATAGCTGGTATTTTCTCTTGCTTAACCTGTTAGCTTTCATCTTTATTCAGCTGTTTACCTTTCTTCTCTTCATACAGTGTCTTGTTATATTGGAGATTTTCTTGTGATTTTTTGAATGGAGTTGACTTCATTATTGTTGGATTATACAGTTAGTTGTAGTGTCCTTTTTCTATCTATGTCTGATAAGAAGGGTACTTCAGGCTTTAAGCATTGTACTTCTAAGGGCAAGTTACCCAATAGTGATTCGCATGATGACTGTGCATACTGTTTCGGAGTGGCCCAACTTTTGCTGCAGCCTCCTTGTGATATTTATCAAAGTTTCAGCCAGCGCACTCTTACTGAGCACAAAAATAAACTTATTCTGAAGGGGTTACTCAAGTCTCCCTTCTCTGAGACCATTTCTGCAATGGAGGTCTCAAGCCCTCCTAAGGACAGAGAGATCCCATTCTGTTCCTTCACCATCGGGTGATCAGAGCAAACCTGGGAAATCTAAGGTCCCTAAATTATCTGAGCATAAATCTGCCTCTTCGGCTCCACCTACTTCTGCTCCAACTGTCTCAAAACCTTAGATACGGACGCCTGTTTTGGCAGACGCTCTGCCTCCGGCACCGATCATTGATCTTACTATGCCTATTTCGACTTCGGCACCTGTAGCTACTTTGGCTCCGGACGCACCTTCGACTGCGACTTCAGTTTCCATTTTGGAACAGACCTTTTTGCTCAGTGCGCCACTTTGGCACCGAACGTTGTACCTACTCAGTCTGACCCCTTTGCTTCTGGTCTCGAAACTAGAGACTTCAGTGCTGGCAGACCTTGCACCACAGACCCGATACTGTCCCTCTGTAGACGTGTTTCTGGGCCAAGCGTATAGCCCATTTCTCAAACGTCCGAACTCCCCATCTGGAGTATCCACTAGATCTACCAGGAGCTTTTCGGAACACGACGTGGTGTGTCTTGTGGACTGGCTGTTGATAGCCAGGGGGATTTCTTCACTTTCTAAAACCGTCTGCTGGACTTGGGTTGCCTTATCCAAGGACTCAGTCTTACACTCCTCCTTTGACCGTCTTTGTTCCGAAGCCTACTGCTCTGACATCCTTCTTGGAACCCATCACATCTGCACCTGCGGTGCATCTCACGCCGGCTCTGAGTTTGTC
This sequence comes from Protopterus annectens, assembly GCF_019279795.1. Lineage (NCBI taxonomy): Eukaryota > Metazoa > Chordata > Ceratodontiformes > Protopteridae > Protopterus > Protopterus annectens. Next base: position 360,843,915 of record NC_056735.1, read on the forward strand.
CCTTTGATCCTCCTTCCTGCTGAACCGGTCCTTCCTCACACTGGGGATTGGGGGACGGGCGTGTTGGCCCAGGTACAGTGCCGACTTTCTCCTTGGTGCTGATGGCTGAGTCCGTGCTGATCCTGCTTGAGGCTCCACCCGTGGGGGTGGGTCCATCGGAGCGGGGTGTGACCCCAGTCCCGAGGTTGTCTCTCTCTGTTCTGGGCTCCCATCCCCTCTTTGGGTGGGCCTGCCTTTCATGCGATGAAGAGGGCTCTTGTTTCTGGCAGCACTCCTTTTATGTCAGAACCCCAGATGCCCTTCCTGTTTCAATGTTGCAGTCATCACATTTGGGTTATCCCAGCCTGGGTAGCCCTTGGCCGGCCAAAATACCAGAGGCTTAGTATTTCTGCATTGGTTGGTGTCTCTCCAGGACTGACATCCGGTTGTCAGTTGTATAAAGTAAGGCAGAAGATGCCATTACATCAGTATTTCTTGCTGTGGAGCCCGAAGCAGAAGCAGTTTGCACGAGTGCCAGTTCGCTGCTGCCTGAGATTCCTCTACAGAATTGAAGCTGAAGACTTCTAAAGCCAAGTGCCCCATCGGGGATCCCTTTTTCTTGCACTATCCAATGTCAGAAAAAGTTAACAATTGTCTCACCTGTGGAAAGCAAATACCACACCGAGACTTTCATTCTTAATGCTTCACTGGCTAAGGCCCAGACGACTGTCCCCCGCTGTCACTTCTGTGCTTTAAATACCAGAACTATCCATCGTCTGGCCCTTATTGTAGGTAGATATTTTTGCTTAGTGTCTCCTTCACTGCGATATGGCTTTGGTAAGCCATCTGACAGCAGATCTTCCGAAAAAACAGACAGAGACAGACCATGCAGGTCCAAACCTACCAACGACGTTCCCATTTAAGCTAGTCAGTTCTCTGGTCCTCAGTGAGGCGCTTTCGCAGCCCCTGATGCCAGCTTCTGCGAATTCGCAGGCTGCTACAGAGACCCTTTCAGAGTCTGATATGCCGCAAAACTCTTCGACTAAGGATCTTGCGGTCTCTACCTTGGATGGGTACGGAGCCGCTTTAAAAGGCAACAGCTTCAGAGGAAGTCCTTCGCACTACTGATTCTTGACACAAACCAAAGTTGTCTTTCGCGACTACTGTTCTTTTGAAAACAAAGTTTTTTTATCCCAGGGTACGAACCACACCCAAGAAACTAACCCAATCTCAGGCACCTGCTTCCTTGCCTCGGGCTCAAATGCTTAAAATGGAGGAAGACCTTATGCTGATCAGGGGAAGCCAGGCTACCCCCGCCAAAAGGAAAAGAGATCTGTCCCCTGTAGTTTTGTCTGAACAGGAGTTCGATGGCTGATGCATCTGCATATGAAAACATGTAGTCTCTGTCTGCTTATGAGGATTCTGATGCAGAGGATTCCTTTCCTTCAGCCACTTCCCCCAGAGGATTTTCCTTTAGGGAAACCCTTTTAAGGGAGAATTTCCAATGGGCGAGTCAGGACTGCCCTCAGTCTGAGACCCAGAGAATTCTTCGATCTTCCACAGCACAGACCCTTGGCCATCACCCCAGTCCTGGATGTTATGGAGGATGTTTTCCTGAAATCCAGTTTGACTCCTGGCCCCCAGAAAACCAGACTGGTACTACAGAGAGCCTGAATTTCTTTTTAAAAATCCTACTGCTGACCCCTGAGGTAATTTCTCAAAGGCCTAAAGGAATTAAAGCAAAGTCTGCTAAGAATCCCACCCCCTCAGATAGGGATTTCCGACCACTAGACAGATGGGGTAAAAAAGTATACACCTCAGCTACCCTTGCTATCACAGCACTGAATTATCAGTTCCATATACTGAAATTTCAGCAGCATACTTCGGAACTTATCAAACAAAAAATGTTTTCCTTTCCTGCTTGTGCAGAATCTAGAGACTTACAAGGGTTGTTGCATTCTGCAAGTCAAGTAACTAAACACACCTTGCACTGTGGTTTTGATGCCCTAGAAGCTTCTTGCAGGGCAGCAGTCACTGGATCTGTCCTTAGAATTCATGCATGGCTTAAGGAAACAGCCCTTGCCAGACCATGTTAAATCTAAATTGTTGGATACCCCCTTGAACAAAGACAACTTATTTGGCACTAAGGCAGAGAAGAGGTCCTAAAAAAGATGGAAGAAAAAGCTGCAAGACAGTTAAGGATTTCTTGCACGTCCAGCCTCCCAGGGTTCATCAGGCATTGTCCCACCAAGTACTGGTCCTTTCCTGCTCCCACCAGTTCACTTCAGTCCAGACTCCTCCCCCCAAGACAGCAGCCACAGGGAATGCAGAGATCTAAGCAGTGAACTACCTTCACTTCAAACCAGGGAGTTCTAAGCCCCCACTCCCTTATGGTAAGAACTTACAATGACTTTCCTCCCCCAACCCTCCCTCTGCCCACCTGCACTTACCCCTAGGAGGAAAACCCTCCTTTCATGCAAGCATCTGGGCCACCATTATCAGCGACCGCTGGGTTGTCACCATTGTGTCCCAGGGATACAAATTTTCATTCCACACCCTTCCACCTCTAAAAGGGTTCCCAGATCTACCTCCAAACCATTGGGCAGAGGCGCAAGAGCAAGTCCTTTCCCTGCTCTCTGAGCAGTCTAGCACGTTCCTGCAAAACAGAAAGGCCAAGGTTTCTACCGCAGACCTTTTCTGGTACCCAGCAAAGTGGGCATCTGACACCCCATCCTCGATCTATCCATTCTAAACACCTTCCTGGTGATAGCAAATTTCAAAATGCTCACATTCCAGCAACTGCTACCCATACTCTCCAAGGATACTTGGCTAGCCACCCTAGACGTAAGAGGCCTACCCTCTCCCATTTCATGGCAGGATCTCTGCACTTTCAGTTCTCTGCACTTTCTATTGGCTTATCTACTGCTCCCAGAGTTTTCACAAAAAGTCTGGCTCCGTCCATTGCCTTTTGCAGACAAAGGAATATCCAGATTTACCAATACTTAGACTGCCTAATTCAGGCATGCAGCCAGGAAAAGCTGCTCAAGCACTTGGCGTTTGTGTACCCTAGGGAGGTTAGTAGGCACTTTACAATCAACAAAAAGAAATCCAAACAGGTTCCCACTCAAAGGATTATATTCCTGGGAGCAAGTCTGGGCACAGCATCCCAGATGGCATTCCATACACCAGAAAAGCAAACTTTCCTGACAGCTTATTTCTTTCAACTAGCCACCAGACCCCAGTTATCTGCAAGGAAAATTCTGCAAGCTCTGTGGTTCATGGCATCTTGCATTCTACTCATTCCATATGCCAGACTGTGTACGAGCAAACTTCAGTGGTACCTAAAAAGCCTTTAGTGTCAACACTCTGAAGACCTGGCGACTCTTATACCTATAATACCTTGCCTCAGAAAATATTTTTTTTTTGGTGGGCAGCAGCATGCTCCCACAACAAGGGACTACCTTTCTCACCACCCCTTGCCACCCAGACCCTCACCACAGATGCATCAGACTATGCTTGGGGTGCACACCTGGACGGCAGGTGCATACAGGGCTAAAGAAGCCCACAGCAAATCCATCTGCACATCAGCCAAAAAGAGATGATAGCTGTCCAGATTCCTTAATAGCTTTCAAGCCCCTTCTCTCCCCAGGGGTCTCCTGATCATAACAGACAACAGCACTGATGTGGTACATCAACAACCAGGAAGGGACTTGCTTCTACCCTCTATGCAAGCTGGCCATGACCCTTTGCCACGCACCCTCTGCCATGCAACTCCTACTGTTAGCACAAGTCCTACCAGGTTCTCTCAACTCTCTGGCAGACCACTTAAGCAGAAATCTTCTGTACCCACACGAGTGGCAGCTTAACAGAAGAACCTTCACCCTAATAACTCAAAAATGGGGGCACCCTGAAGGTAGACCTCTCTTCCTTCCACACCAACCATCAGCTCAGCAAGTTCTGCATCAGGGAGAATCACTGCATGGCTTGCAAAGTGGATGCCCATGTCCTTTCCCTAGATCAATCTATCTGTCTATGCCTTTCCTCCACTACCCCTCATCCCCAGGGTACTGCTCAAAATAAAGGATGAAAAATCTAGGACAATTCTTATAGCTCCAGACTGTCTTCACTAGCACTGTTACCCCTTGCTGTGCAGCCTGTCCCCACTGCCACCATGACATCTTCCTCACCTCCTGACCCAGAGGGAAGGGGAATTCATGCATCCCCAATTGCAGACACTCAATGTGGCAGCTTGCCTTATTCCTTAACCCCTGATAAATCTGCCATCCTCAGTAAATAGGTTGTAGATGTACGTGAGGCCAGACACCCTAGCACTAGAAAGTCTTATGCTGACAAATGGAAAAGATTCTGCACCTGGATTCAGGCTAGGGGAGCCAGTACAACACAGCCCTCCCTAACTCTCATCCTGGATTACTTAGCTGATCTGCTACACAGTGGCCTCTCTTTTTCCTCTGTTGAAATTCATACCTCTGTCTCTGTTCATTTTCCCACTGAGCATCCCCTTTTCTCCCACCCTTTGATCAAACAGTTCATAAGAGCGACTATCAACTTGAGGCCACCCAGAAGAGCACCAGCCCCAGCTTGGGACCTTAACTTTGTGTTGGAAAAGCTCACCCTGCCCCCTTCAAACCAGCATCTTCAGCAGAGCTTAAATTTCTCTCCTGGAAGACAGCTTTCCTTCTGGCCATCAGTTCAGCCAGAAGTGTCTCCAAGCTGCAAGCACTCATGGCTGTGGAACCCTTCATCTTCCATGCTGACAGGGTATCCCTCAGGACTAACCCACCTTCATACCCAAGGTGGTGTCCAGTGTGGCTCTCAACCAATCCATTCATTTGCACAACTTTTTTCCTAACCCACAGAACAAGGGAGAAGGGATCCTGCATTCTCTAGATGTGCACAGACAGCTCAGATTTTATCTACACAGGGCTAAATCCTTAGTCTGATCAGTTGCTGGTTAGCTTTTCTGTGGGGGCAGAGGGTAAAGCCCATCTCCAAACAAACTCATTTCCAAATCGAAAGCACACTGCATCCATTTCTGCTACAAACAACAGGGAAAGGTTCTCCCCACGGAGGTCAGGACTCGCTCCACCAGAGCAGCCTCCACTTCTGCAGATTTTCTCAGAGGAGTCCCCGCCAGGGACATCCTAGAGGCTGCCACTTGGACATCTGTTCACACCTTTACCAAACATTACCACATGCCTATCTTCTCCAAATCCAAGGCAGGGTTTGCCTCTGCAGTCTTGCCAAGGCATCCTAACCAGCTCCTAGTTTCTTTGACTGCCTCCACCCATTTCCTCAGGTTTGGGAATCAACCCAAATGTGATGACTGCAACAGTGAAACATGGAGAGCATAGTACAGTTGTGTACACTTACCTTAAATGTAGATGTTTGAGTGTATTCACTGTTGCAGTCCTGGTTTTCCTCCCTCCATCCCCCTTTTTCTTCTCTTTCCTTTCAAGGGACATATTGGTATTTATTTTCTACTGACGGGGTTCTTCCACCAGAACCTGGCTCCCACATTGGGGCTCCTGGCAGGTTAGGGCAAGAAAAACCGATGTAATGGCGTCGGCTGCCTTACTTTATACTACTGAACTGACGTCAGTCATGGAGCGACAGCAACCAATGTACAAATACTTAAGCCTCTGGTATTCAGGCCAGCCGAGAGTTACCCTGGCAGGGATAACCCAAATGTGAGGACTGCTACAGTGAATACACCCGAACATCTATATTTATGGTAAGTGTACACAACTGTACTCACTCCCTGAGCTACAGCTATCACAGACCACCCCCTGGGACACCAAGCAGAAAAACTGCAGGACACCCCTGATGTTCGTGTTACACTGCTGCAGTCATTACACTTGGGTTATTCTGCTGTCAGGCGGTCCCCCAGTCGGCCTGAGTTCCAAAGTCTTGGTCTGGCGTTGGTTGCTGTCACTTCTTCCCTGACGTCAGTGCGACAGGAGTATACAAGATGCAGCCGGCACCTTTTTCTCCAGTCTTTCTTGCTGCACGGTGCCTGAAGCAAAAGCAGTTCGCAAGTGCCGGTCGGCCGACTCCTGAGATTTTCATTCCGAATCCAGAACCGAAGTCTTCTACAAAGCTAAGTACCCTGTTGGGGAAACTTTTTCTTGCCTCAGACCGATGTCAGTAAAAGTTAATAACTGTATTTCTTGTGGGAAGCAAATACTTCATAAGGATTTCCATTCTTATTGTATCCCATGCCTAGGCCCAGACCACGACGTCACTGGTTGTCGGTTTTGTGCTAGGTTTAACAAGTGCACTGTTAAACGTCTGTTTGATTTTGCCCTACATTATTTTGGCAGAAAATTCAATTACACCATGCCGTCGGAACTACCGACGACCGGAATACATAAAAAGCGCAAAGACAAGGACAGGCATCAGAGGCCCAAAACTGACGACGAAGCCTCTTCTAGGCCAGTCACCAGTTCTCCGGTTTTCAGCGAGGCACCTTCGCAGCCCCTGACGACTATTTCTTTAGAACCACTGGCCGCCTGTGACTCCCACGTGGAGATGGCTGGGCCTTCGGACGCACAAGATTTTCAGCCTACTGAGACTAACCCTTCAGATGGATCCGGAGTAGCTGAACAACCCGTAGCTTCAGAGGATGTTTTCAGACCTACTCAGTTAACCATTAAATCTTTTGCTAAGTCTAAACCTCCTTTAAAAACAAAGAAAAATTCAACATTCACCAGGACAGGCCTCCATGCCTAAGAAACAAATGCTCAAAATGGCCAAAGACCTAATCACTCTGATCAGGGGGTCCCATCCCCCTCCTGATAAAAGGCTTAGACAGGATGCAGACTGACTCATCCGGCCAGGTGTCCATCTCTTCAGATTCATCCTCAGACCTAAGATACTCTTTACCCCCTTATGGGGATTCTGATGCTGAGGAATCAATTCCATCAGCCTCTCCGCCTGAGGACTACTCCTTTGGGGGAACCTTACATACCATGAGGGAGCATTTCCATTGGGAGGGCCAGGATTACTCAGAATCCAAGAAAAGGCTCAGACTTCCTTTTATTACCTCAACACAGACCCCTTGCTATTCCGCAAGTGTTAGATATTGTGGATGATGTGTATACTGAATCCAGCTTAAATCCTGATTCCTTACCTCCTGCTCCAGTTACGCCAGACAGATACTACAGAGTCCCTGACTCTCACAAATTTCTTTATAAAAGCCCTGTTGCTGACCTTGAAACTATTTCTCAGGGCCCCAAAGGGGTAAAGGCCTCTTCAGCAAAGAATCCAGTCCAATCTGTCAAGATTCCAGAGCATTAGACAGATGGGGGAAGAAAGTATATACATCTGCAACTTTAGCAATGAGGGCCTTAAATTGCCAGTTTCACATGCTAAAATATCAGCAGTATTTGTTGTCTCAGTTGAAACAAAAAATGCGTTCAAACTCAGATCCTCCTAATTATAAGGAAATGCAGGATTTATTGCATGCAGCTGAACAAGTGGGGAAACATACTTTGCAATGTGGTTTTGATTCTTTAGAGGCCTCCTGTAGAGCAGCAGTTACAGGTTCTGTCATTAGAAGACATGCTTGGTTAAAAGAACATACGTTACCAGATCATTTTAAAGCAAAACTATTGGATGCACCTTAGCAGCAGTATGTGTTATTGGAGTTAAGGTAGAAGAGGTATTAAAGAAAATGGAGGATAAGACAAAATCTATGCAAACTGTGAAGGATTTCTTACAGGTTCAGCCTCCTCGATTTAGCAGAAATTGGCCAACAAAGAATTGGTCCTTTCCAATTACAGACAGACCTCAAAGGGGCAGATACAGACGTCCAAGAGGTAGAGGTCAACCACAAGGTCCTTACAGGCCTCGACAATGGGGGTGCATCAACCCAGAAAGAAGGGGAAGACAGGCCCCTACCTTATAAAAAAACAGCCCCAATGACTACCCACTGCACCTGCCAAACAGTTCTCTCTTGGCAGCCCCCTTGGAAGGAAAACTGGCACTTTTCTATTACAATTGGCATATGATCACCAAAGACAAATGGGTTCTCAACATTGTATCTCAAGGTTACAGGTTCCACTTTCACACACTGCGACGGTTAAAAGGAATGCCAAATCTGCCACCAATTCAATGGGCAGAGGCTCAAAGACAAATACAGCACTCATGGACATGAGAGCTATTCAAAAGGTACCAACACAGGAGCAAGGACAAGGATTTTACTCGAGACTCTTTCTGGTTCCCAGAAAGGACAAAGCCTGGAGGCCCATTGTGGATCGATCTTCTCTAAACACTTATCTGGATGTTCCAAAATTAAAAATGTTGACACTACAGCAGCTTCTTCCCATGCTGGGCAAGAAAGCTTGGCTCGTAACTTTGGACCTCAAGGAGGCATACCTGCATGCCCCTATCAGACAAAACTGCAGAAGATACCTCAGATTCATAGCTGGTTCAATGCACTACCAATTCTCTGCACTGCCCTTTGGCTTATCTACTGTGCCCAGGGTCTTCACAAAGTGCCTGGCACCAGTAATTGCATTTTGTAGATAGAAAGGAATTCAAATTTATCCGTACCTGGACGACTGCCTGATTCAAGCAGAGAGCAAGGACATTCTTCTAAAGGATATGGCGTTTGTAAAAAAAAAAAAAAAAAGTTAAGTTGCCTAAGGTACACAGTAAACTAAAAGAAATCAAAACTAGTGCCCTCACAAGAGATAATATTCCTGGATGCCACCTTGAATACAATGGCCCAGATGGCTTCTCACGCCAGACTAGCAAGGATAACTGACTCAATATTTTCAATTGATGGCAACAAAGACCCAACTCCCTGCAAGAAAAATTCAGCAGTCCTTGGGTTACATGGCATCTTGCATATTACTAATTCCATATGCCAGACTGCATATGGGGAAACTACAATGGTACCTAAAGTGTGTCTAGTCACAACACTGTCAAAGTTTGGAAACAGTAATACCACTAATTCCTTGCCTTCAACAGGAGTTTCGATGTTGGGCTCAAGCTTGTCACCTCAACAAGGGACAGCCTTTCACTCAACCCACAGCCAGGCAAACACCGACAGCAGATGCATCGGATTACGCCTGGGGAGCACACATGGCAGGAAAATGTATTCAGGGCAAGTGGGCCGCAGAACAAAGGCATCTTCACATCAATGAAAGAGATGCTAGCTGTACAAAATGCCCTTATAGCTTTCAAGGACCTTCTGCATCCAGGACAACTACTACTAAAGACAGACAACACCACAGTTATGTGGTACATAAACAAGCAAGGGGGCACTCATTCTTATCCCCACTGCAGACAAGCCATGACCTTCTGGAACACAGCTCTAACCTATCAAGTTCATCTGCAAGCACAATTCCTGCCAGGAGAGAAAAACACACTGGTAGACGACTTGAGCAGAAACATAATCGATCCCCACGAATGGGAATTAAATCCACAGATATTCAGAATGATGATACAAAAATGGTGGAGCCCAATGAACTGCCAGCTTCAGAAATTCTGCACAAGGACTTACCACCCACAAGTATGGAAAGTGGATGCCCTCTCATTCAGCTGGAAAAACCTACAAGTATATGCTTTCCCACCACTACCTCTCCTTCCAAAGGTACTCCTAAAAGCAAGACAAGAAGAGCCAAAGATGATCCTGATTGCCCCAGACTGGCCACACCAGTACTGGTACCCAATCTTAAAGAACTTAGCACAAGGACCACCCTGGATTTTGCCTCAAATCCCACATCATCTGACTCTTCACAACAATCAGATACTTCACAGCCAGCTAAAGACTTTAAACCTGGCTGCATGGAAGATTCCTTAGTCAAGCAAGCAATGCCTCTCTCCAAAGCTGTTATGGATGTCATTCTGGAGGCCAGAAGGCGTAGCACCAGGAAAGCCTCTTCTGATAAATGGAAGAGATTCTGTGCCTGGAACCAGGCTCACAGCCTTGACCCTCTTGTCCCAAATATTCCTCAGATACTACAATATTTAACTGAGATGCTGGACAAAGGCCTCTCCTTTTCATCCATCAAGATCCATGCCTCTGTCATCTCTGCTCATTACAACACGGATCCACCAATTTTTTCTAATCCCTTGATAAAACAGTACCTCAGAGGGGCTAAAAACATAAGACCGCCCCGTAGAGCACCTACTCCAACTTGGGACCTCAACTTCGTGTTGGAAAAATTAACTTTACCTCTTTGAGCCAGCTAACACAGCAGATTTAAAATGTCTGTTGGAAAACTGCTCTGCTCCTGGCACTAACATCAGCACAAAGTGTTTCAGAATTACAGGCACTAATGGCAGTGGAACCTTTCATCATTTTCCACCAAGACAGGGTGTCTTTAAGAACAAACCCTACTTTTATGCCAAAGGTGGTATCAAGTGTGTCTCTAAACCAAACTATTCACTTGCCAACTTTTTATCCAAATCCACAGAATAAAAGGGAGAGACTTCTGCATTCTTTGGACATACACAGGTAGTTATGCTTCTACTTGGACAAAACCAAAGCTTTCAGAAAAACTGAGCAATTGTTGGTAGCATATGCTGCAGGGCACAGGGAAAAGCCATTTCAAAATGGATAGGACACTGTATACGTTTCTGCTATATACACCATGGGAAACCAGTACCTAACAACATTAGGTCTCATTCCACCAGGGCAACAGCCACTTCAACTGCCTACCTCAGAGGAGTACCTACCAAGGACATTTTGGAAGCAGCAACTTGGAGTTCTGTACATACCTTCACCAAGCATTACCATCTGCCTCTATACTCTAAATCCAGCGCTGGCTTTGCCACTGCAGTGCTGCAGGGCCTTACAGCCCTCCCTAATGCCTTATAGAACCAGCCACCCTACCTCAGCTTTGGGATTCTACCAAAGTGTAATGACTGCAGCAGTGTAACACGATGAATATAGTACAGTTTTGTACGTACCATAAATGATGTTCGAGTGTATACACTGCTGCAGTCCAGGTTACCCTCCCTCCTTCCCCTCTTACTTGCTGGTACGTACCTATGTCTTCTACCCTTTACTACCTATGTGGACTATTTGCTGGTAACTGAAAGTTGTTGATTGCTTTTCTTATGCATGTTTTATTAGCAATTTGCATTGCCTACCTTTTTGGGGGCACCTGACATCTGGGGCAAGAAAACCTGAAGAAAATGGCGTCTGCTGCATCTTCTATACCCCTGTCGCACTGACATCAGGGAAGAAGCGACCGCAACTGATGCCGGACCAAGACTTTGGAACTCAGGCCAACTGGGGGACCGCCTGACGACAGGATAACCCAAGTGTAATGACTGCAGCAGTGTATACACTCGAGCATCTACATTTATGGTAGATAAAAAAAACGTACTTTCAGGGGACCCACTCTTCCGAGTCCTCCTCAGAGACCCCCAATGAGGAGCCCCTTGAAAGAAGACATGCACGAGGAAGCACATGGACTCTCCTGAGGAGTCCTTAGTGGAGGATACGGATTACGATGGTGGAGGGTCCCCATGGTTACCTCCTCATGATGTCTCCTTCGGAGACATGCTGGAGATGTTAAAGCAGAGAGGTGACTGAAAGCCCTCAAACCCTTTGAGGAGTCAGTGTTCCGGCATACTATTCATGCCTGGCCGTCTAACTCTTGGGTGACCCTGCCTGCCGACGGGCTCGTGCAGTGTGTGGAAAAACCCTGATTCCATTGAGATGAGCCCCCGGAGACCAGACAGAATTCTTTCCCCTCCTGTGGAGAATATGCACTGGTCCAAAGGGTTACCAGTTGATGCTATGGTGGTGCCGGTGGCCCGAAAAGGACTTGGCTAAGGAAAATCCCGCTGTCCACCTGCACCAGAGGGAGTCCCGGGTGGTGGACAGACTTGGGAAACGGGTTTTTGCATCGGGGACCTTTGATATATGTTCCCTGAATTATTTAGCACATTTTACAGTGGTCCAGAGGGACTTGATCTCTGATCTGTCTTGGAGACTCGCAGGACAGTTGTTTGACGAGGTCAGGGACAAAGTGGCTTCACAGCTAGCAGCCCTGGAATCCATATCCAACTCGTCCATGACGTTGCTCTCGCACGTGACTGAAGGGGTGGCTAGAGGAGCGGGTTTGGGCATTCCTATGAGGTGTCATGCTTGGATGCGCATTTGTGACCTCATGGACCCCTTCAAGTCTTCCTTCCTGAATGCTCCCATCGAAGCTTCATCCCTCTTTGGTTTTAAAGTGAAGGACACGCCAGCCATGTTGCGAGCAAGACAGAAAAACCCGGTCTGCCATAGGCCTACAGTTTTCCAACCCTCAATTAACCTTCTCCCGGAATCAGAGGAGTGGGAAAATGTGGCATAAGAAACCTCAAGTTTCTTTCTGTGCCGCACGTGGTGGTACTCCCAGAGGCAGAGGGAGTAACAATTCTGGAAGGCACCCCCTATAGAGGCAGAGGGGGTCCTCACATCCAAGGCTCCAGTAATGACTTCTCTGGACAGCCTTTTCAGTGCTCCTGAGGTGGTGGCCCGATTGCTTACCTCTGGAAGCAGTCGCAATTCATTTCTCTTTGCACCTAGCTGCCTGGCACTCTATCACCACCGATCGTTGTGTGCAGAGTATTATCACCAGAGGTTACACCATTCCCCTTTCTTGTCGGCCAAAATTTCCAAGAAAACATCCCGATGTTCCACCCAGTCAAAGGAAAGAAGTAGCTTCAGATGTTATAAAGCTGTCTCAAAAAAGTCACCCAACCAGTCCTACCAGACTAGTGTGGATCTGGATTTTACTAGAGATTCTTTTTGGTTCCAAAAAAGACACGGGACTGGAGACCCATTTTGGATCTCAGCAACTTAAACAAGTCTGTCACCCACACCAAATTCCAGATGGTCACGGTTCAGTTCATCCTTCCCTTTTTAAGAGAATGTAATTGTATGTGCTCTATAGATCTCCGGGATGCATATTACCACATCAAGATGGGCAAATGCTCCAGGAGTCTGCTTCACTTCGGCTAGGAACCAGTCATTACCAATTCCGTGCCCTGCCATTCGGTCTCTCTTCAGCCCCCAGTGTGTGTTCACGAAATGCATGGCAGTGTTAACAGGTCACTTGAGACTAAAAGGATTCTGGGTGTTTCCATATCTAGATGACTGGCTCCTTACTGCCCGCACCAAGCACCTTCTGTAAACTGCGCTACAGCATACCTTGCCTCCAGCAAAATTCTTGGGAATAATGATACATTGGGAGAAATCAAATCTTATCCCCTACACAACAAATGGAGTTCATTGGAGTAGTGTTCATTATTCAGTCCTGTCTGGTATCACTCCCTCTTCAGACTCCATCGATTGAGGTTTCAAATCAGAGTGATTTTCTCAAACCTCAAACTCTGAAAGAGAAGTTCTCCAAGCCCTAGGTTCTATGGCTGCGTCAATTCCAGTAGTGCCTCTAGCAAAGCTACATATGCGAATTCTGCAGTGGCTCCTTTTGTGTCAGTGGTTCCCGAACTGTCATCCCCTGGATTACAAGATTCGAATAACCAACTCCTGCAAGCAGGACCTGCTTTGGTGGATGAGGCCAGATGTAGATCTTTGGAGCCGCCCATTTCAACCCTCCCAGCCCACAGACATTGTGACCATGGATGCTTCCCTGATCGGTTGGGGGGGGGGCCATTTCCAGGGAAAGACTGTTCAAGGCACATGGTCCACCTCAGAGGCCCACCTGCATGTCAGTGTTCTAGAACTGAGAGCCGTGCTGTTAGCATTGCAGGCATTCCCTTAGTCTCACCCTTATGGGGCAATTGGAGTTCCATCAGCAATGTCAGTGGTCTGGTACATCAACAAGCAAGGAGGAACCAAGTCCTACCATCTATGTCGAGAAGCCATGAGAATTTGGTAGTGGGCAGTAGCTTCCAACCGTTTCCTGATAGCAGTGCATATCCTGTGGAATTCCAATGTGATTGCGGAGAAACTGAGCAGATGCATCCTCGTGCCTCACGAGTGGTCCCTCAACCCCGAGGTGGCCTCTGTAATCTTCAGCCACTGGGGCCAGCCTTGCTGTGATATTTTCGCCTTCCCATCAAACACCAAGTGCAGCAGCTACTTCACCCTACTTCCTCTGTATTACCGAGGGAGGCTCTGGTCCACGATTGGCCCACGGGACTTCTCTATGCCTATCCTCCCATTCCTCTGATCTCTCAATTTCTAAAGAAAGCTCTTCAGTTGAGATGCAAGGTGATCCTCATAGCCCCATTCTGGCCTAGACAAGTTTTGTTCCCCTTTCTTTGGCCTCACCTAGTATACCCGATGTGAATTCTGGACCCTTTACCAGATCTGATCACTCACCCCCAAGGGTCGAGTCACCTGAACCTGTCCACACTCAAGCGGACAGCTTGGTTTCTCCACTTCCACTAGTCGCCAGGCAGGCTAATTTCTCCTCACCTGTTTGAGACATCATTCTGGCCTCTTGCAAACCATCCACCAGATGACTATATCAGGATAAATGGAGAATGTTTTCCATTTGGTCCAAGGATAACATGCTAGACCTGTGTTTGGTTCTAGTTACTGCAGTGCTTCAATACTTGGCTACGTTTTTTGATAATGGAGCCTCTGCCTCTACAGGTGCATCTAGCAGCAATTTCCACAATGTTTTAGATGGTACCCCTCTTATCTCTTTCCACCTCTGCAAGGCTTTCCTCAAAGGGCCCTCTCATCCCAGGCCTCCTGTCAGCCCATAGAACCATGGAACTTCACTTTAGTCCTTCAGTCTTTGACTCAAAAGCCCTTTCAGCCTACGGCTAAGTGTGACTTAAAGTTTTTGTTTTGGAAATCTTTGCTCTTGGTAGCCATTATCTCAGCCAGAAGAGTTTCGGAGCTACAGGCATTGTGCATCAAGAGGCCATATCTAGTTTTTCATAAAGGCAGTGTCACTTCGAACGAACCCTCTTTTTTTCCCAAAGTTGTTCCTGAATTCTCTTTTAAACAGTTGATTTGATCTACCAGTGTTTTTTCCCAAATTTTGCTAATAGAGGCGAGTATTGCCTTCACACCTTAGATGTACATAGACAATTAAGATTTTACCTAGACAGGACCAACCTTGTTAGTAAATCTGAACAGCTTTTCATCTCCTTTTCTGGACCCAAAATGGGAGAAGCTGTTTCCAAGGTTACATTATCAGGATGGCTAAGGGACTGTATACGTGTCACCTATTCCCTTCATAATGAGTCCATGCCAAAAGTTAAAGCCCACTCCACTAGATCTATGGCAACTTCTATAGCATTCCATTCCAGGGCATCCATGGATGACATCTGTGCAGCAGCTACTTGGGCTAACCCTCATACCTTTATCAGTAATTACAAATTGGACCTGGTCTCTAGGGGGAGAGCTGCCTTCAGCTCAATGTTACTCAAGAATGTTCTTCCAGAAGGGCCACCCATGGACCTCAAGGTAGCTTGGGATTCTGTCCCATCAGTGATGAATGGAAAGAAGAATAATAACATCAGATAAAGAAGTTATGTCTTAGCTTAACGTTCCATCTGTGGTGTTCATCTTCTTTCATCCATCACTTCCCACCCTCCTTCCCCCCTCCAAAGGCTCCCTGGGGATGCTTTGGGTCTAAGTGGTGCACTAGGGTACTTGTGTAGAAGTCGCCTCGGCTTGACTTCCTTTCTTACCAAACTCGATCTGAGGTAACTGGGAGAAGGGCATTCTGGGTGGAGACTTAGTTTTTGTTGTATTATGTATAATTTTCTTTATCTGAGCACAGGGGATTTGTCTTTACAAGATAGTTTCCCCTGCAGGGATTTTGGGCTCAAAGAAGCAAAGGTAGCTTGTGCTGGCACTGAATTTAAGTGGGAGTCTGGCTGTGCACCTACATCACTAACTTCATGGGTGCAGAACTAGTGTTAGCCTTCTTGGGGAACAAACTGCTTTGGAAAACCAAAGCCCAATTAATTTGGATAAACTCAAGTGCAATGACTTGCTGTAAATGCACCTCTTCTCAAAGATTTGTTATAGTATCTTGTACAGCTGTACTTCTGCGATATTTGGTTGAACTAATGTGTTAGCTGTGTGGACTGCCATATCGGAATATCTTGCAAAGAATATATGGTATTAAATGGTGACTTGCCTTTGTGTGTTGAGGTAGTGATTGGGACACTTACACAAAATTAATCGTACAGAATTTGCATGCATTATCTGTTGGTGCAGTGGTTAGCATTATCACCTCACAGCAAGAGGTTCTCCGGTTCGATCCTCTGCTGGGGGTGCCTTCTGTGCTGACTCTGCATGTCCTCCCTGTGGTTGCGTAGGTTTCCTCCCACATTCCAAAGACATGCTGTAGGTGGATTGGACACTCCAAATTGGCCCTAGGTGTGAGTATGTGCATGTGTGCGCCTTCCGTAGAATGTTGGGCGCCGGGCTGGCAACTCGACACCATAAAACTCCACTGCCAATCATGAGCGGACAGGTGATCCGTTGTTGTGACCCCTAACCGGGAAAAGCTGAAAGAAAAAGAAATGTTGTCCTGGGAAAGTAAAACATTGAAATATGTTCAGAGCAGACACCTAAAGCTGTTTTACTGACTGCTGTCTATTATTTTGAAGTAGTTAAATTTTGACTTGGTAATTCTAACTGGAAGTGCTAATATTTGAAGTTTGTATATTACATTTTTTTTAACTTTAGGATCGTGATGCACAAAAGATTCAGTGGATAGATCGGTTCATAGAAGAACTACGTACTAATGATAAATGGGTCATTCCTGCACTGAAGCAAATCAGAGAAATATGCAGCTTATTTGGAGAGGCACCACAAAATCTGAGGTTTGAAATGCTTCCTTTGTGTGTATGGTTTGTAACAGAGATACTGGAATTGGTGGTTTGCATGCTTTTGTGATACAAGAAAGGACGGCGTGTACTCTTCTCTCATCGGCTGTTTGTTCATAAACATTTCTTAACAATACAGTGTTGCATTCCTGAAGTTTCATCTTTTGTATGAGATAATAAACTGAAGTTTAGAGGGATATAGCTAGGAATGCTGTGTTCCAGGTATTTCAGGTGTTATTGTTCTTGAGCATGTTTGACCAACTGTCTAACGTCTGTAAAGCAGTCATTTAAAATAACACAGATCTTGTCCCCACCTTTTTTGGGGAATGAGGCTAATATTTTGAAAACCTGTTTTTTACAGTTTGAAAACTTCTCTTTTTTTTATTAATTGAGGCAGCCTTTTAATGATTGTTTTTCCCGCCTTTCTAAGCTAGTATAGTCCAGTTTTCAGGTTAGTGCTGAATTCAGGGCTGTTACAAGTTTGTGTTTGCCCATACCTTACTTGGGTAGAAGGAAGTTTTTCTATTCACCTGCGAGAGAGAGAGGGGGGGAGCTTTGAGCAGCCTATCTGTCCCTGGAGGAGTGGTTTCAGCCCAGAAATTAGTAATTTATTGGCCATTTTGGGCTAATTTCTCTTTCATTTCCCTGCTATAAAACCCGCATTTGTGCTCCCAGCAGTGCTGGCTAGCTAGGGTATAACTATTCCTGACTCCACAAAGTCTACTCTTCAATTTTTCCCTTGGAACTAGGCAAGCTTTCAACTTAAGCACTCAAACCATTCACTTTTCAGCCCGGCACTTGCTCAAAACTCATAGCAAGCACTAATAAATCTTAGCACTAGACCCGCCTATACTGTAGAGAAGGACAAGGCTCTCTGTTCAACCTTACCAGCCAATCATTTCACTGTATCTATCCAAGCATGTCCAAAGGGCAGTTTCAGGTGTACTCTCCGGTCCAACTGATGAATCTGGACATTTTGAGGCAATGTTACAATTGCCTCATGTACACAGAGAACTCTCTCTTCCTACCACCAAACAGTAATACATGTGAGAGATGCAGTTATACAGCCAAACTGGAGGCTAAGCTTTCTCAACCCAAGACTGGACCAGACAGTCAAGAGAGGGAAATTACTTGCATCACACCACCAGTCTCATAGACCTATGAAACCAGCACCGGCAAAAAACACACACAGATACACAAAACATACTCTGAGGCTCTAAATAAAAATCTGCTAAAGCAACAGAGACCTCCAAAGCAGACATCCAAGAAACCTCCATCCCCCCAACACAAACCATGAAACACATACTTCACAAAACCAGTGTGCCATGCAATCACAGCCCTTAAGGCAAAATAACATACCCAACACAGTAGTAATAGGTGACACTATAGTGAAGCACACTGACGTCCCCCTCACTAGGCTGAACAAGGTTACTGTTAGCGGTCTGTCTGGTACCAGGATCCGTCACATTACACAAGCACTCAGGTCACTCCAGAACAAGTACAAATACGACTCATTGTCCATGTTGGTGTGAATGACCTGAGCCATACCTCCCTGGACTACATGAAAAAAGACATGGAGGAGCTCTCTGATCATGTAGCCCAGGGGGATCACTATTAAATAACGAACGCCCAAAATCCCGACGCTTAAAACACCGGGACCACATGCCCGAAACCCCACAGTACCGAATATTTAAAACAACGAAATTCAAAATCGTGAAAGTTACACAACCAAACAGTGCACATGCACACACCTTCCCCTCACAACCAAGCAATGCATCCTACACTAGACAACCCCCCCTGCATCCCCACACCCTTCCTACTTTATTATTCTAACTCCGAGATCGCACAGACAGACACACAAGGCAAACTCACACCCACACATTAGTCCCTCACACACACACCACAGTCACACTATACACCCCTCACAAATACACTTATACACGCACACTTACCTGAATTGCAACACCAGAAGCGCTAACGCAAAATCCCTTAACATCGCGATTTTGAATTTCGCGCTTCTGGTCTTTTGGTAATGCGGGGTTTCTGTCATCTGGTCTCGTTGTTTTCAGCGTCGGGATTTTGGGTGTTCGGTATTTCGTAGTGATCCCAGTCCAGGCCGGTATGACCCTGACCGAGTAGCAGCCTGCCCTCACCAAGAATGATACCCCGATATAAAGACAAAAACTATCAGTTTCAACAATTGGCTAAGCTTCTGGTGTCTTTCAAAGGGGATCCAGTGTCTGTCGGCCTGGGATGACATGCTCGACAAGCCACACTGCTTCGCTAGAGACGGCTTGTACCTGTCACCCTTAGGCTTTCGAATACTGGCCAAGGCTTTTTCCACCCCCAGAGTGCTTTTTTTTTAAACAAGGCTCAAAAACTATCCCACTGCCATAAATAGTACAAGTAACAAAAAACTGAGGGTCATGCTACTCTGTGCCAGAAGTCTAAACCTCAGAATACATGCACTCGAGGCACTCCTCGGTATGGAGAAAGTTGATATACGTGCAATAACAGAAACCTGGTTTAAGGCTCCAGAGAGCACCCCAGCACTACCAGGCTGCAACTCATACCATACATTTTGGCATCAAAATCTGGACCGAAATACAAAAGGCAGGGCATATTCAGCAAGGATACCCACACCTCCAGGTTAGTGGCACAGCACGATGCTTCAAAGATCATCCACGTGCAACTAACAATGAGCTAAACTGCAATTCAAAATGTAGCTTGCTACAGACCACTCACCATGTCCCAGGACCCCCATTCCGCATTTCTGGAAATGCTGGGAAACATAAAGGTCCTACCAAACACCCTGATGTTGGGTGATTTCAATTACCCAAGCATTAACTGGGTGAACTACTAAAGTACTAACTCCCTTGCCCGACATTTCCTAAAAGTTATAAACTCAAATGCCCTGGATCAACTGGTCAACACCCCCACCAGAGGTGACGGCATGTTGGACCTGGTCATCACCAACATGGGCGACCAGTGTTCCACACCAGAGGTCAACCCTTTGCATGCTAGATCCGACCATAAAGTAATCACTCTGGATATCCACATTCCATCCCCACCCTCGGTCAAAGAAACCACCATGAAAAACTTTTTTCAAAAGCAAACTTCACGTTGCTTAAGACCGAGGTGGAAGGTTTCCAAATCCCCATGCCAAAGGATAACGCTGTTCAAGCTGCAAAATCCTTTACTAATGCACTCTACGGGCACCTACAAGAGTGCACGAGTCATGCTATTCCAAGCAAAACCAAGACTCACTCCAAGAAAAGGAAACCAGTCTGGTGGACCCCTGCCATAAACAAGCTATACAATAGAAGGAGGAAACTAGTACAGAAGAGTAAAATCCCAAGAAGGGAAGACATCCATGATCAATGTCAGCAAGAAACTACAATCCCTCATAAAATCATCCAAGGCTAGCTTCGAAAGAAAATTTGCCAAGCACTCCAAAGATAACCACAAGGCATTCTTTAGCTATGTCAAGAATCTAAGTGGCAATTCTCAGATCTGCTCGGAGTTGGTGCAGAATGGCACAAAATGCACTGAAAAGACTGATATCGCCAACATCCTGGCAGACAGGTTCATTGCAAACTTCACCCCCCTCTCACCCCCAAAAGGGCCCATAACCTTACCAGAAGAATGTAGTGTCCCTGAAATCACAGACACTCAGGTTAAAACAGCCCTCTCCAAAGCCAATAACACACCATCAATGGGAACGGGTGGTTTTCCAGGCTGCTTCCTACATGAACTCAAAGATGAACTAACCCCTCACATAAACACACAGTTCAAACTCAGCCTCTCCACAGGCTACATGCCCATAGAGTGGCGCACAGCAATGGTTATTCCACTCCACAAAGGTGGAGCCACAACAGACCCTAGGAACTATCACTCTATAAGCCTGACTAGCGTGGTCTGCAAGGCTATGGAGCGCATCATCATGGATCTCATTAACAGACATTGGGGACCTCCAAACACTGGACCCCTACCCAGTTCGGTTTTAAGGGCAGATCATGCCTCCTAAACCTGGTGAACTTCTTTAAGACAGTTACCAAGGCTATAGATGAGGGAAAGGTGGTGTACACAACCTACCTAGACCTCGCAAATGCATTCAACACCATTCCCCATTCAGGTATTATAGACCAGCTCACCAGCCTGAACATTAACCCCCTGCATCACGAGATGGGTTGCCAACTGACTCACGGACAGAACCCACATGGTAAAGAGTGGCAAGAGTTAGGTCCGACTCTAAACCTGTTACAAATGGTATTGCCCAGGGCTCAGTCCTGGGACCCCTCCTGTTTGGTATGTACTTCTCAGAGGTGCAGGCAAGCACAGAAGGACTACAGCTGACCAAGTTCACAAACTCCTGCAAACTAGGGGCTATAATTTACTCTCCGGCAGGCAGACATTCTCCAGAAGGGTCCAACTGAGACAGATAACTGGTGTCAAAACCATGGCCTCAAGCTAAATGCCAAAAAGTGCATAGTCATCCCCTTTGGAAAAAACAAAGTACCCACAAACTGCCACATAGGTGGTAGCCTTCTAAATACGAAAGACATAATAAGGGATCTGGGGACCCAAGTATATAGTAACCTCTCTTTTGATAATCACATTGCCAAAGTAGTTAGAAAATCATTCTATGTGGCCCACCTAATCACAAAAGTGTTTGCATCCAGATCAAGAGGTCATTGTGCCCCTCTACTCATCAGACCCATCATAGAGTACAATGCCCCATTTGGGATGTACCTTACAAGATACCTGCAACAGCTGGAAAGACCACAGACGTACCTCACCAAGAGGATCACTGGCCTCAAACAGATGCCATGTGCAGCTCGACTGAAGAAACTCCAGCTGTACTCGTTTGCATACCGCCTACTCAGAGGTGATCTCTGCCTGACATACAAGGCCATTTCCAACCCGGAATTGATTGACATGTTCCACCTAAAGAAAACCATATCCCCTGAAGCCCACATGCCTTAGGCATCTAAACCCTATCACAGCAATAACTAGGAAGTGCTGGAGGGATAGATTCCTGTCAGAGACTTCCCATGCTCTGGAACAAGATTACGATCTACATTAGGCAGAGCTCCTCGCTAACCCTCTTCAAGAGAATCCTTGACGAGTGGTTGGGAAACAGTGTACCCCGGGGATCACTTCAATGGCTCTGCTGGACAGACGCACAGGGAATTGATCTATGGGGGTGGCGGAAGCCAACGCATTCCGGCTAGGCTTATAAATGCCTTCAGGCAGATAGCCTAGTACCTACCTATGAATCTGTCTGTAGATGTTATTTTTGGCGCTACATTTGGAAAGGTGTGTTTTCTTTTAAATGTTTGTTTTTTGTGGGGGGGTGGTCAGCAGTGTATACCTTTATATGAAAACTATAATTTCCTGACTGCATTTACAAAGGATGGTCCTGTCCGCCTGCTGTAATGACGGTGCAGGGAATTTTGATGCCAAGGCATGGTATGAATTTATAAAGTTTCTGTTGAAACAACATATACTATGGAAGTATTATTATGAAGCATTTAGATTACTGCACAATAACGTAAGTGTTAAAAGTATATATTTTTTCACCCTAATTTTAGAAGCTTCTTGAAAATTTTACTTGATATTTTCAAATGTATCCATTTTTGAGTAAAATCTGTATGTATTTTACTGTAGTCTGTTTTTTTTATTTATTGCATTCTGTCCCCTCAAGGGATATTCACCCTGATGGTGCATGTGAGTCTGCAACTGTGCACTACAGTAGCTAGTACTCCTCTCTTCTCTCACAATGCACCTGCGTATCCCTGTTCTTTGGATCGCATTTGCCACAGCCTTCATGAGATGCTGTTCTCCAACACTTGACAGTTCTTCACAGATAAATGTTTTGTTTCACTTTTTGTACCTCTTATTGATGTTTTTTTTTTTTGCTTCAGCTTGTGTTAAAAAAAAAAAGTGTCTATCCTTATTTTCCTCAGTCATCCCTCGCATAGGCACGGGCCTACTTCCGTAGTTTAGTTTTATACCGTGCAGTTACCTACAGTTTTTTATAGTCCTAGTTTAACTTGAATAGTTGCTGATGATCTTCATGTTTCACTGTTGCAATCATCATATTTGAGTTATCCCTGCCAGGGTGGCCCTCGGCTGGCCTGAATACCAGTGTTAGTATGTCTGCGTCGGTTGCTGTCTCTTCAGGACTGACATCAGGTCATCAGTAGTATAAAGTAAGGCAGCCGATGCCATTACATCAGTCTTTCTTGCCACAGAGCCTGAAGCAGTTCGCATGAGTGCCGGTCTGCTGTTACCTAAGTTAGTCTTCTGAATTGAAGCTGATGCCTTCTAAAGCTGAGTACCCCGTTGGGGATCCTTTTTTCTTACACTAGCCGATGTCAGAAAAAGTTAACAATTTTCTCGCCTCTGGAAAGAAAATATCACACCGAGACTTTCATTCTTAGTGCGTCACTTGCTTAGGCCCAGACCACGAAGTCCCTTGCTGTCACTTTTGTGCTTTCTTCAATACCAGAAGTATACGTCGTCGGGCCCTTATTGTAGCTAGATATTTTCACTTACAGTCCTCGAATTCCGATATGGCTTCGGTAAGCCATCCGACAGCAGATCTTTAGAAAAAATGTAAAGATATAGACCGAGACAGACTGCACAGGTCCAAACGTACTGACGACACTTCCGTTAAGCTTAGTTAGTTCTCCGGTCCTCAGTGAGGCGCTTTAGCAGCCCCTGATGCCCACTTCTGTGGATTTGCAGGCTGCTACCGAGACCCTTTTGGAGGGTGGTATGCTGCAAAACTCTTGTTCGACTAAGGATCCTGCGGTTGTCTCTCCCTTGGATGGGTCTGGAGCTGCTGAGCAGGTACCAGCTTCCGAGGAAGTACTTTGCACTACCGATTCTTGACACAAACTGATGACTTCTTTCGCGTCTACCATTCTTTTGAAAACTACCGAGTTTCTAAGACCCAGGGTATGAACCACACCCAAGAAACCGACCCAATCTCAGGCACCTGCTTCCTCACCTCAGTCTCAAATACTTAAAATGGCGGAAGACCTTATGCTGATCAGGGGAAGCCAAGCTACCCCTTCCAAAAGAGAGATCTGTCCCCAGTAGTTTTGTCTGAACAGGAGTCTGATTAGACTGATGCATTTGAATATGAAAACATGCAACCCCTCTCTGCTTATGAAGATTCTGATGCAGAGGATTCCATTCCTTCAGCCTCTCCACCCGAGGACTTTTCCTTTGGGGAAACCCTTCATACCTTAAGGGAACATTTCCAGTGGGAATGTCAGGACTACCCTCAGTCAGAGACTCTGGGAATTCTTACAACTTCCACAGCACAGACCACTGGACATTCTCCCAGTCCTGGATGTTGTGAGCGATGTTTTCCTGGAATCCAGTTTAACTCCTGACGCCCTCCTCTCCTGCACCCAGAAAACCTGCCAGGTAGAGTCCCTGACTCACGCATTTCTTTTCAAAAGTCCTACTGCTGACAGTGAGGTAATTTCTTAAGGGCCCAAAGGAATTAAAGCAACCACTGCAAAGAATCCCACCCCTCAGATTAGGGATTCCCGAGAACTAGACAGATGGGGTAAAAAAGTATACACCTGTGCTACTCTTGCTGTCAGAGCACTAAATTGCTAGTTCAGTATACTAAAATGTCAGCAACATACTATGGAATTCCTCAAAGTGTCTTCCTTTTCTGCTTGTGCAGAATCTAGAGTTACAAGAGTTAATGCATTTTGCAAGTCAAGTGACTAAGCACACCTTACACTGTGGTTTTGATGTCCTAGAAGCTTCTTGCAGGACAGCAGTCACCGGTTCTGTCCTTAGAAGGCATGCATAGCTTAAGGAACAGCCCTTACCAGACCATGTTAAATCTAAATTATTGTATGCACCCTTGCACAAAGATGACTTATTTGGCACTAAGGCAGAGGAGGTCTTAAAGGAAGAACAAGCTAAATCTATGCAAACAGTTAAGGATTTCCTGCAGGTCCAACCACCCAGGTTCAGCAGGCATTGCCCCTCCATAACACTGGTCCTTTCTTGCTCCCACTGGGTCAGTTCACCCCAGACCCGTGGGAAGCAGACTCCTCAGACCGCAGCTACAGGGAATGCAAAGATTATAATAGTGGAATTCCTCCACTTCAAAACTAGGGAGTTCTTAACCATCCCTTTCATGGAAAGAACTCACGGCTCTCCTCCCCCACCCCCTCTGCCCACCTTCACTTACCCCTGGGAGGAAAACTCTCCTTTCATGCAAGCACCTGGGCCACCATTAGCAGCGACTGCTCGGTCCTCAACATAGTGTCCCACGGATACAAATTTTCTTTCCACACACTTCCAACCCCAAAAGGGTTCCCAGATCTACCTCCAAGCCAGTGGGCAGAGGCGCAAATGCAAGTCCCCCCCCTCTCTATGAGGGCAATAGAGCACATTCCTGCAGAACAAAAAGGGCAAGGTTTCCTCTCCAGACTTTCTGATACCCAGAAAAGAGGGCACCTGGCGCCCCATCCTCTATCTATCCATTCTAAACACCTTCCTGGTGATACCAAAATTCAAAATGCTCACCCTCCAGCAACTGCTACCCATGCTGTCCAAGGATGCTTGACTAGCCACCCTAGACCTAAGAGGCCTACCTCAACATTCCTCTCAGGGAATCATGCAGGAAATGTCTACATCTCAGGGCAGGATCTCTGCACTTCCCTTTGTTTTATCTACAACTCCCAGAGTTTTCTCAAAATATCTGGCTCCCGCCATTGCCTTTTGCAGACAAAGGAAAATCCACATTTACCCCATACTTAGACGACTGCCTACTTCAGGCAGACAGGAAAAGCTCCTCAAGCACCTGGCCTTTGTAAAGTCCCTGTTGACCTCCCTAGGGTATGCTATCAACGAAAAGAAATCCAAACTAGTACCCACCCAAAGGATTATATTCCTGGGAGCAAGCCTGGACAAAGCATCCCAGATTGCATTCCATACACCAGAAGAGCAAACTTACATGACAGCCTACTTCTCTCAACTAGCCACCAGACCCCAGTTATCTGCAAGGAACATCCTGCAAGCTCTAGGGTTCATGGCATCTTGCATTTTACTCGTTCCATATGCCAGACTATATATGAGAAAACTTCAATGGTACCTAAAAAGCCTTTGTTGTCAACACTCTCACGACCTGGAAACTCTTATACCAATGATACCTTGCCTAAGGAACGATTCTCTTTGGTGGGCAGCCGCATACTCCCACAGCAAAGGCCTACTTCAACACCCTCCGTTGCAGAGACCCTCACCACAGACTCATCAGAGTATGCCTGGGATGCACACCTGGACGGCAGGTGCGTACAGGGACAAATCCATCTGCACATCAACCAAAAAGATACTAGCTGTCCAGCACACATTGACAGCTTTCAGGCCCCTTCTCTCCCTAGGGGGCTCTCCTGATCAAAACGGAAAACACCACTGTGATGTGGTATATCAACAAGCAGGGAGGTACTCACTCCTACCCGCTATGCAGGCTGGCCATGACCCTTTGGCACACAGCCTCTGCCATGCAGCCCCACCTGTTAGCAAAATTCCTGCCAGGTTCTCTAAACTCTCTGGCAGACCACTTAATCAGAAGTCTTCTGGACCCACACGAGTGGCAGCTAGACAAGAGCCTTCACCTTAACTCAGAAATGGGGCACCCCGAAATTCGACCTTTTTGCCTCCCACACCAATCAGCTTAGCAAGGTTTGCACCAGGGCACATCACTGCATGGCTTGGAAAGTTGATGCCCTATCCTTCCCCTGGGTCAGTCTGTCGGTCTAGGCATTTCCTCCACTACCTCTCATCACCAGGGTACTGCTCAAAATAAAGGAGGAAAAACCAAAGACAATCTTATTGGTCCAGACTGGCCTCACCAGCACTGGTACTCACTGCTGCGCAGCCTGTCCCCACTGCCACCATGGCATCTCACTCAGACCCCCCCCAACCCTCCTGAACTAGAGCAAAGGAGAATTCATACATTCCCAATTGCAGACCTTCTGTTTGGCAGCCTGACTTATTCCCTGACCACTGATCAATCTGCCAACCTCAGTAAACAGGTTCTGGATATTAAACGTGAGGGCAGACGCCCTAGCACTAGAAAGTCTTATGCTGATAAATGGAAAAGGTTCTGCACCTGGGTTTAGGCTAAGGGAGCCGATGGGGCACAGTCCTTCCTACCTCTCATCCTGGATTACCTAGCTGACCTGCTACACAGTGGTCTCACTTTTTCCTGTGTTAAAATCCATGCCTCTGCTGTCTGTGCTCATTTCCACACTGAGCAGCCCTTTTTCTCAGTCTCTGATCAAACAATTCCTAAGAGCGCCTTGCAACTTGAGGCCACCCAGAAGAGCACCTACCCCAGCTTGGGGCCATAACTTTGTGTTGGAAATGCTCACCCTGCCTCCCTTCAAGCCAGCATCTTCAGCAGAGTTAAAATTTGTCTCCTGGAAGACTTTTCTTCTGACCATTGCTTCAGCCAGAATAGTCTCCAAGCTACAAGCACTCATGGCTCTGGAGCCCTTCATCTTCCATGCCGACAGGGTTTCCATCAGGACTTCATGCACAAAGTGGTGTCAAGTGTGGCTCTCAACCAATCCATTAATTTGCTCACCTTTTTCCCCAACCCACAAAACAAGGGGAAAAGGATCCTGCACACTCTAGATGTGCACAGACAGCTCAGAATCCATCTAGAAAGGACTAAATCATTCAGAAAGTCTTATCAATTACTGGTTAGCTTTGTTGCAGGGGCAGAGGTCAAAGCCATCTCCAAACAATTTCCAAATGGATAGCACACTGCATGTATTTCGGTTACAAGCAACATGGAAAACCTCCCCCTAAGAGGGGTCAGGACTCACTCCACAAGAGCAGCCTCCACAGCTTTCCTCAGAGGAGGCCCCACTAGGGACATCTGTTCACACTTTCACCAAGCATTACAACCTGTTTATCTTCTCCAAATCCAGGGCAAGCTTTGCCTCTGCAATCTTGCAGGACATCCTAGCCAGCCCCTAGTCTCCTTGACTGCTGCTTCCACCATTTTCCTCAGCTTTGGGAATCAACACAAATGTGATGACCAACAGTGAAACACGAAGAACATAGTACAGTTGTGTGCACTAACCATAAATGTAAATGTAGATGTTCGAGTGTATTCACTGTTGCAGTCATGGTTTCCCTCCCTCCATCCCCATCTTCTTTCTTCTCTCTCCTTTCAAGGGACATTTTGGTATTTACTTTCTACTGGCGAGGTTCTTCCACCATAACCTGGCTCCCACTTGGGGGCTCCTGACAGGGCAAGAAAAAACTGATGTAATGGTGTCAGCTGCCTTACTTTATACTACTGACGACTTGATGTCAGTCCTGAAGTGACTGCAACTGGTGCAGAAATGCTAAGCCTCTGGTATTCGGGCCGGCCGAGGGCTACCCTGGCAGGGATAACCTAAATGTGATGACTGAAACAGTGAATACACTCTAACATCAACATTTATGTTTCAGAAAACAAAACTAGCCACTGAATAAGGTACTCATAAAGTACAACAGTCCATATAGCAAAAAACAAACCAAGTGGTACGCCAGGCAGAAGAAATAATAATCCAAACGAACAGTATTCACTTCACAATTTAATGATCCAAGGACAAAGTAAGTGCTTTCACGTTGGTCAGCAACGCTTCATCAGACTTCAATGACTACAAACAGTTCATAACATTTAAATAACCCTCTCAATCAATTCATTAATTAACCAATCAACATTTAAAAACATATAACAATGCTGATGAAAACCAATGTAGTAAGCACAATAAATATATATGTAATATAAAATGTAATATAAAAATGACAGGTATGATATCATTATATCCAAATCTAAAAATGAACCTATATGATCATAAAAAATATATAAAAGCTAGAATGAAGTGCATTCATGGATGTGAAAAAATGTCTAAAAACAGCATTTTTAACATATCAGCTCATAATTCCATTGCAACCCATGTAAATCACAATCTCCTCATCATCAAACCAAGAAGAGAAAGAACACCGAGGAGTTGATCGAACAACCAAAGAAAACTTTGAAACCAGTCACCAAAATTTAGTTCATAATATTTCCAGGTATGAGTTAAATGACTGAGCTACGTGTATTGAGCAAAGGCCTAAGTTTCGTACCATCGGGCTACACCGATGTCACAGATGTCATTTTAGATATTAAATGTTTTACCGGAAACATATCTTTAAAATTGTTGTTTGGTGACGATGATAGGCATATATCTGGAGTTAATTTATTTAAGAAACCATCTACTTTTACACCACCTTCCAATCCTGTATTGGAAGCATTTGAGCGAGCTTGTGAGAAAGATTTGTTTGATCTGTATGCAAGGAAAGATGTTAAATGTGATTATTGCAATATGAATAAAGATGAACGTTTAGCATTATCGAGCTTGCAAAATGATACTATAACATTAACATTATTTTGGTAGAAAATTCAATTATACCATGCCATCGGAACTTCCGACGACCGTAATACACAAAAAGCGCAAAGACAAGGATAGGCATCAGAGGCCCAAAACTGACGGCGAAGCCTCTTCTAGGCCAGTCACCGGTTCTCTGGTTTTCAGCGAGGCGCCTTTGCAGCCCCTGATGACCGCTTTTGTAGAACCACAAGCGGCCTCAGACTCCCACATGGAGATGGCTGGGCCTTCGGACGCACAAGCTCTTCAGCCTACCGAGACTAACCTTTCAGAGGGATCCGGAGTAGCTGAGCAACCCACAGCTTCAGAGGGTGTCTTCAGACCTACGCAGTTAAGCATTAAACCCTCAGCTAAGTCTAAGCCTCCTTTAAAGTCAAAGAAACAACAGCATTCTCCAGGACAGGCCTCCATGCCTAAGAAACAAATGCTCAAAATGGCCGAAGACCTAATCACTCTGATCAGGGGTCCCATCCCCCTCCTGATAAAAGGCCTAGACAGGATGCAGACTATGACTCATCTGACCAGGTGTCCATCTCTTCTCATTCATCTTCAGACCTAGGATACTCTTTACCACCTTATGAGGATTCTGATGTTGAGGAGTCAATTCCATCAGCCTCACCGCCTGAGGACTACTCCTTTGGGGAAACCCTGCATACCATGAGGGAGCATTTCCACTGGGAAGGCCAGAATTACTCAGAATCCAAGAGGCTCAGAGACTTCCTTTTATTACCTCAACACAGACCCCTTGCTATTCCGCCAGTGTTAGATATTGTGGATTATGTGTATACTGAATCCAGCTTAAATCCTGATTCCTTACCTCCAGCCCCTGCTAAACCTGACAGATACTACAGAGTCCCTGACTCATAAATTTCTGTGTAAAAGCCCTGTAGCTGACCCTGAAACTATTTCTCAGGGACCCAAAGGAGTTAAGGCCTCATCAGCCAAGAATCCAGTTCCCTCTGACAGATTCCAGAGCATTAGACAGATGGGGAAAGAAAGTATACATGTCTGCAACTTTAGCAATGAGAGCCTTAAATTGCCAGTTTCACATGCTAAAATATCAGCAATTTTTACTGTCTCAGTTAAAACAAAAAAAGCTTCCAGAATCAGATCCTCCTAATTTTAAAGAGATGCAGGATTTATTGCATGCAGCTGAACAAGTGGGAAAGCATACTTTGCAATGTGGTTTTGATTCTCTGCAGGCCTCTTGCAGAGCAGCAGTTACAGGCTCTGTCATTAGAAGACCTGCTTGGTTAAAAGAACATACTTTACCAGATCATGTTAAAGCAAAATTACTGGATGCACCTTTGCTGCAGGATGTGTTATTTGGAGTTAAGGCAGAAGAGGTGTCAAAGAAAATGGAGGATAAGGCAAAATCTATGCAAACGGCGAAGGATTTCTTACAGGTTCAGCCTCCTAGATTTAGCAGAAACTGGCCAACTAAGAATTGGTCCTTTCCAGTTAGACCTCAAAGGGGAAGAAACAGATGTCCAAGAGGTGGAGGTCAAACACCGGGTCCTTACAGGCCTCGACAATGGGTTGCATCAGGCCAGAAAGAAGGAGAAGACGGGCCCCAACCATATAAAAAGCAGCTCCAATGACTTCCCACTACAGCTGCCAAACAAATCCTCCTTGGCAGCTCCCTTGGGAGGAAACTGGCACTCTTCTGCCACAATTGGCAAATGATCACTAAAGACAAATGGGTTCTCAACATTGTGTTTGAGTTACAGGTTCCACTTTCACACTCTGACAAGGTTAAAAGGAATGCCAAATCTGCCACCAAATCAATGGACAGAGGCTCAAAAACAAATTACACCACTCATGGATATGTGAGCTATTCAAAAGGTACCATCACAGGAGCAAGGACAAGGATTTTACTCAATACTCTTTCTGGTTCCCAGAAAGAACAAAGCCTGGAGGCCCCATTCTGGATCTTTCATCTCTAAACACTTACCTGGATGTTCCGAAATTCAAAATGTTGACATTACAGCAGCTTCTTCCCATGCTGGGCAAGAAAGCTTGGCTCGTGACTTTGGACCTCAGAGGCATACCTGCATGTCCCTATCAGACAAAACTGCAGAAGATACCGCAGATTCATAGCTGATTCAGTGCACTACCAATTCTCTGCACTGCTCTTTGGCTTATCTACTGTACCCAGTGTCTTCACAAAATGCCTGGCACTAGTAATTGCATTTTGCAGACAGAAAGGAATTCAAATTTATCCATTACTGGACGACTGCCTGATTCAAGCAGAGAGCAAGGACATTCTTCTAAAGCATCTGGCGTTTGTAAAAACGTTATTAAGTTGCCTGGGGTACACAGTAAACGAAAATAAATCAAAACTAGTGCCCTCACAAGAGATTATATTCCTGGGTGCCAGCTTGAACACCGGCCCAGATGGCTCATCTCACACCAGGCAAACAAGGACAACTGACTCAATACTTTCAATTGATGGCAACAAAGACCCAACTCCCTGCAAGAAAAATTCTGCAGGCCTTTGGTTACATGGCATCCTGCATACTACCAATTCCATATGCCAGATTGCATATGAGGAAACTACAATGGTACCTGAGGAATGTATGGTCTCAACACTGTCAAAGTTCGGAAACGGTTATACCACTAATCCCTTGCCTTCAACAGGAGTTTCAATGGTGGGCTCAAGCTTGTCACCACAAGGGACAGCCATTTACACAACCCACAGCCAGGCAGACACTGACAACAGATGCACCGGATTACGCCTGGGGAGCACACATGGCAGGCAAATGTATTCAGGGCACGTGGCCCGCAGAATAAAGGCATCTTCACATCAGTCAAAAAGAGATGCTAGCTGTACAAAATGCGCTTATAGCTTTCAAGGACCTGCTGCATCCAGGACAACTACTACTAAAGACAGACACCACAGTTATGTGGTACATAAACAAGCAAGGGGGCACTCACTCCTACCCCCTATGCAGACAAGCTATGAATTTATGGAGCACAGCTATAAACCTTCAAGTTCATCTGCAAGCGCAATTCCTGCCAGGAGAGAAAAACACACTGGCAGACGACTTAAGCAGAAACATCATGGATCCCCACGAATGGGAGTTGAATCCACAAATATTCAGAATGATAACACAGAAATGGTGGAGCCCGGACATGGATCTGTTTGCATCCCCAATAAACTGCCAGCTACAAAAATTCTGCACAAGGAGTTAACATCCACAAGCATGGAAAGTGGATGCCGTCTCATTCAGCTGGGAGAACCTACAAGTATACGCTTTCCTACCACTACCTCTCCTGCCAAAGGTACTCTTAAAAGCCAGGCAGGAAGAGCCAAAGATGATCCTGATAGCACCAAACTGGCCACGCCAGCACTGGTACCCAATCTTAAGGAGCTTAGCAGAAGAACCACCCTGGAATTTGCCTCAAATCCCACATCTGCTGACTCAGCACAACAAATAGATACTACACAGCCAGCTAAAGACCTTAAACCTAGCTGTATGGAAGATTCCTTAGTCAAGCAAGCAATGCCTTTCTCCAAAGCGGTTTTGGATTTCATTCTGGAGGCCAGAAGGCCTACTACCAGGAAAGCCTATTTGGATTAATGGAAGAGATTCTGTGCCTGGAACCAAGCTCACAGCCTTAACCCTCTTGTCCCAAACATTCCTCAGATACTACAATACTTAACTGAGATGCTGGACAAAGGACACTCCTTCTCATCCATCAAGATCCACACCTCTGCCATCTCTGCTCATTACAACACGAATCCACCAATTTTCTCTAATCCTCTGTTAAAACAGTACCTCAGAGGGGCTTAAAACATAAGCCCGCCCCGTAGAGCACCTACTCCAACTTGGGACCTCAAGTTTGTTTTTGAGAAGCTAACTTTACCTCCTTTTGAGCCAGCCAACGCAGCAGAATTAAAATGTATCTCTTGGAAAACTGCTCTGCTCTGGGCAATAACATCAGCATGAAGAGTTTCAGAATTACAGGCACTAATGGCAGTGGAACCTTTCCTCATTTTCCAGCAGGACAGGGTGTCTTTACGAACTAACCCTACTTTTATGCCAAAGGTGGTATCCAGTGTGGCTCTGAACCAAACTGTTCACCTGCCAACTTTTTATCCTAAGCCACAGAAAAGGGGAGAGACTACTGCACTCTTTGGACATTCACAGGCAGTTACGCTTCTACTTGGACAAAACCAAAGCTTTCACAAAATCTGAGCAATTTTTGGTAGCATATGCTGCAGGAGCACAGGGAAAAGCCATTTCAAAACAGAGTATTTCAAAATGGATAGGACATTGTATACGTTTCTGCTACACATACCATGGAAAACCTGTACTTAGCAACATTAGATCTCACTCCACCAGGGCAACAGCCACTTCAACTGCCTACCTCAGGGGAGTACCTACCAAGGATATTTTGGAAGCAGCACCTTGGAGTTCTGTACACGCCTTCACCAAGCATTACCATCTGCCTCTATACTCTAAATCCAGAGCTGGCTTCGCCACTGCAGTGCTGCAGGGCCTTATAGCCACCCTTTATGCCTTATAGGACCAGCCACCCTTCCTCAGCTTTGAGATTCTACCCAAGTGTAATGACTGCAGCAGTGTAACACGATGAACATAGTACAGTTTTGTACCTACCATAAATGTAGATGTTAGAGTGTATACACTGCTGCAGTCATTACACTTGGGTTATCCTTCCGTCAGGCGGTCCCGTAGTCGGCCAGAGTTGCAGAGTGTTGGTCCAGCGTCAGTTGCTGTCGCTTCTTCCCTGATGTCAGTGCGCCAGGGGTATATAAGATGCAGCCGATGCAATTTTCTTCAGTCTTTCTTGCTACGCGGTGCCCGAAGCAGAAGCAGTTTGCAAGTGCCGGTCGGCTGACTCCTGAGATTTCCGAAGTCGAATTTCAGATCTGAGGTCTTCAATAAAGCTAAGTACCCCGTTGGGGAAACTTTTTTTCTTGCCTCAGACCGATGTCAGAAAAAGTTAATTGTATTTCTTGTGGGAAGCAAATACCTCATAAGGACTTCCACTCTTACTGTATTCCATGCCTAGGCCCTGATCACGACGTCACTAGTTGTCGGTTTTGTGCTAGATTTAACAAACGTACTATAAAAAGACGTTTTGATTTTGCTTTACACTACTTTGGCCGAAGGTTCAATTATACTATGCAGTCAGATCATCCGACCGCAATTCCGAATAAACGCAAAGACAAGGATAAAGACAGGCATCAGAGGTCCAAAACAGACAAAACCTCTTCTAGTCCAGTCACCTGTTCTCAGTGAGGCGCTTTCGTAGCCCCTGACACCCACTACCTCAGAGCCACAGGCTGCCTCTGACTCGCCACGTGGAGGCAACTAGGCCTCTGGAAACCAAGGTATTGGGCCTACGGAAACTAATCCCTCAGTGTGGTCTGGAGCCGCTGAGCAGGCATCGGCTTCTGAAGGTGTTTTCAGACCTTCACAACTTACCATTACATCAACAGCCAAGACAAAAGTACCATTAAAGACAAAGAAGCAAGTACAGCATTCTCCTGGACAGTCCTCCATACCTAAGAAACAGATGCTTAAAATGGCCGAAGACCTCATTACTCTAATCAGGGGTTCCCATCCCTCTCCTGAGAAAAGGCCTAGGCAGGATACAGACTGATTCCTCTGATCAGGTTTCCATTTCCTCTGATTCCTCTTCAGACCAGGGATACTCTCTTACCCCCTATGATGACTCTAATGCTGAAGAATCTATCCCTTCAGCCTCTCCTCCTGAGGATTATTCTTTTGGGGAAACTTTACATACCATGAGGGAGCATTTCCGTTGGGAAAGCCAGGATTATTCAGAATCCAAAAAAAAGGCTCAGGAATTTCCTCTTATTGCCTCAGCACAGGCCCCTGGCTTTTCCACCTGTGCTTGATATTTTGGATGATGTGTTCTCTGAATCCAGCTTATCTCCTGATTCTTTGTCCCCTGCACCATCTAAGCCAGATAGGTATTATTGAGTCCCTGGCTCTCAAGTTTCTTTATGAAAACCCTTCTACTGATCCAGAAACTATTTCCCAGGGTCCAAAAAATCCAGTACCTTCTGACAGAGATTCCAGAGCTTTGGATAGATGGGGGAAGAAAGTTTGCACTTCTGCAACTTTAGCAGTAAGGGCTTTAAATTGCCAGTTTCACATGCTTAAGTACCAACAATATTTAATGGCTCAGTTAAAACAGAAAATGCTTGCAAGCTCAGAAGCTCCTGACTTAAAGAAATGCAGGATTTATTGCATGCAGTTGAACAGGTGGGAAAACATACTTTGCAATGTGGTTTTGATTCTTTAGAGGCCTCTTGTAGAGCTGCAGTTACAGGTTCTGTGATTCGAAGACATGCTTTGTTAAAAGAACAGAGTTTACCTGATCATGTTAAGGCAAAATTATTGGATGCTGCTTTACAGCATGATACCTTGTTTGGTGTTGAGGCAGAAGAGGTGTTAAAGAAAATGGAGGATAACGCCAAGTCTATGCAAACAGTCAAGGATTACTTACAGGTACAGCCACCTCCGTTTAGCAGAAATTGGCCAACAAAGAATTGGCTCTTTCCAGTGTCAGGCCACAGAGAGGCAGATACAGACGCCCAAGAGGCAGATCTCAACCCCAAGGCTCAAACAGACAACGACAGTGGGGGCACCTCAACCCCAAAAGGAGGTGAGGACAAGTCTCAACCATACAGGAAACTGTCACAATGACTTTCCCCTTCGTACTCCAAGCACGTCCCTTTCGGAAGCCCCCTTAGGGGGAAAACTAGCACGTTTTTCTCAAAACTGGCAAACAATCACCCAAGACAAATGGGTTCTGAATATTGTGTCTCAAGGTTACAGGTTCCACTTTCATACTTTACCAAGGCTAAAAGGAATGCCAGACCTGCCACAAAATCAGTGGGCAGAGGCACAAAAACAAATTTCAGCCCTCATGAACATGAGAACTATTCATAAAGTACCACAACAGGAACAAGGATTTTACTCAGGACTCTTTCTGGTCCCCAGAAAGGACAAGGCCTGGAGGCCCATACTAGACCTTTCAATTCTGAATACTTACCTGGATATTCCAAAATTCAGAATGTTGACATTACAGCAGCTTCTACCCAAGCTGGCCAAGAAGGCTTGGCTTGTTACTCTGGACCTCAGAGGCATACCTGCATGTCCCCATCAGACAAAATTGCAGAAGATACCTCAGATTCAAAGCTGGTACAATGCACTACCAATTCTCTGCACTGCCCTTTGGCTTATCTACTGTGCCCAGGGTCTTCACAAAGTGCCTGGCACCAGTAATTGCATTTTGCAGACAAAAAGGAATTCAGATATATCCATACCTGGACGACTGCCTCATTCAAGCAGAGACAAAAGGCATTCTTCTACAGCATCTGGCATTTGTAAAAAGATTGCTAATTTCTCTAAGGTACACAGTAAACGAAAAGTCAAAACTAGTGCCCTCGCAACAGATTAAATTCCTGGGTGCCAGCTTAAATACAATGGCCCAGATGTCTTACCTCACGCCAGACAAACAAGTTCAACTAACTCAATATTTTCAATCACTGGCAAAAAAAAGTCCCATCTCCCTGCAAGAAAAATTCTGCAGGCCCTGGGATTCATGGCATCCTGCATACTACTAATACCGTATGCCAGGCTGCATATGAGGAAATTACAATGGTACCAAAAGTGATTGGACTCAACACTCACAGTTTAGAAGCAGTAATACCAACGATTCCCTGCCTACAACAGGAGTTTCGATGGTTGGCACAGTCATGTCACCTAAACAAGTCAGCCTTTTACCCAACCCACAGCCAGGCAAACTCTAACAGATGCTTCGGATTATGCCTGGGGAGCACACATGGTAGGAAAATGCATTCAGGGCAAGTGGACCACAGACCAGATGCATCTTCGCATCAATCAAAAAGAGATGTTGGCTGTTCAAAATGCCCAAACAGCTTTCAAGTACCTTCTACATCCAGGACAACTATTGCTAAAGACAGACAACACCACAGTAATGTGGTACTTAAGTAAGGAGGCACTCATTCTTATCCCTTATGCAGGCAAGCCATGACCTTGTGGAACACAGTTCTAACATATCAAGTTCACCTGCAAGTGCAGTTCCTGCCAGGAAAGAAAAATACTGTGGCAGACTAAGCAGAAATATCATGGACCCTCACAAATGGAAATTGAATCCACAAATCTTGAGCCTGGTAACGCAAAAATGGGGATGCCCAGACAGATCTTTTTGCCTCCCCACTGAATTGCTGACTACAAAAATTCTGCACAAGGACTTAACACAGACAAGCATGGAAAGTGGATGCTCTTTTGTTCAGCTGGAAAAGCCTAAAAGTTTATGCCTTCCCGCCACTGCCTCTCCTTTCAAAGGTACTCCTAAAAGCCAGACAAGAAAAACCACAGATGATCCTGATTGCTCCAGACTGGCCACGCCAGCACTGGTACCCTATCTTAAGGAACTTGGCTCAAGGCCCACCATGGATTTTGCCTCAAATTGCACACTTTCTGACTCAACAAAACAATCAGATCTTGCACAGTCAGCTCAAAACCCTAAACCTGGCTGCATGGCAGATAATTAGTCACAGGCAACACCTCTCTCTAAAGCTGTTATGGATGTCATTTTGGAGGCCAGTAGGCAGAACAGGAAAGCTTACTCAGGAAAATGGAAGAGATTCTGCGCCTGAAACCAGGCTCAAAGCCAGTACCTCAGAGGGGCTAAAAACATAAGACCGCCCCGGAGGTCACCAACTTGGGACCTCAATTTAATTTTGGAAAAACTGACCCCACCACCTTTTGAGGCAGCCAATACAGCCGATCTAAAATTTTTATCATGGAAAACAGCTCTGCTCCTGGCAGTAACTTCAGCACGAAGAGTCTCAGAACTACAGGCATTAATGGCAGTGGAACCTTTTTATAATTTTTCATCAGGACAGGGTTTCTTTAAGGACAAACCCTACCTTTATGCCAAAGGTGATATCTAGTGTGGCTCTTAACCAAACCATTAAACCCCCAGAATAAAGAGGCGAAACTTCTGCATTCTTTAGACATACACAGGCAGCTACGCTTCTACTTGGACAAAACAAAAGCTTTCAGTAAAACTGAGCAACTGTTTGCATCATATGCTGCAGGATTACAGGGCAAGGCTTTCTCAAAGCAAATTTTATCCAAATGGATAGTACACTGTATTCGTTACTGCTACACACGGCATGGAAAATCAGTCCCAAATACTATTAGGCCACATTCCACTAGGGCAACAGCCACTTCAACAGCCTTTCTCAGAGGAGTACCTGCCAAGGAAATTTTGGAGGCTGCAACTTGGAGTTCAGTGCACACCTTTACCAAGCACTACCACCTGCCTCTTTACTCTAAATCCAGAGCAGGGTTTGCCACTGCAGTTCTGCAGGGCCTCATAGCCAATCCTAACTCTTTATAGACCAGCCACCCAACCTTAGCTTTGGGATTCTACCTAATGGGATGACTGCAGCAGTGTAACACGATGAACATAGTACAGTTTTGTACCTACCATAAATGTAGATGTTCGAGTGTTCACACTGCTGCAGTCCAGGTTTCCCTCCCTCCATCCCCGCTGAACTAGCTGGACTTATCTATACCTTTCTATTATATACAACCTTTGTGGTGTATTTGCTTGTAACTGAAGGTATTGTTCTTATTTTGTATGTATATTTTTCATTAGCAATATGTATTGCCTACCTATTAGGGGCACCTGACATTTGGGGCAAGAAAAACTGAAGAAAATGGCGTTGGATGCATCTTGTATACCCCTGGCACACTGACTTCAGGGAAGAAACGACAGCAACCGATGCTGGACCAAGACTTTGGAACTCTGGCTGACTGCGGGGACCGACTGACGGCAGGATAACCCAAGTGTAATGACTGCAGCAGTGTGAACACTCAAACATCTACATTTATGGTAGGTACAAAACTGTACTTTTCCCTCCCATCCCCCTTGTTCTCACCCCCCACCTTTACAAGGAAATTTATGTATTTACTTTCTACTGGTGGTGGTGTTCCACTATAACCTACCTTCCTGTTGGGGCTCCTGACAGGGCAAGAAAAACTGATGTAATGGTGTCTGCTACCTGCTTTTATACCACTGGCGACCTGACGTCAGTCCTGGAGTGAAAGCAACTGACGCAGAAATACTAAGCATTTGGTATTTGGGGCGACTGAGTGCTACACCCTAGCAGTATAACCCAAATGTGATGACTGCAACAGTGAATGCACACTTAACATCTACATTTATGTTAAGTGTACACAACTGTATTTTCCTCTGATTCTTCTAGTTCTGAAGATAGCTCTTCAGTTGAAAAGCAAAATGGTCCTCGTAGTACCATTTTGGCTTCGACAGGTATGGTTCCCCTTTCTCTGGCCTCCTCATCTTTGCAAACCATGGACCTTGGATCTAACTCCATATCTGATTTCTCACCCATTTCTGAGCTCCAAGCTTTGCACCAAACGTCCTCATTTGATTTTCCAACAGGACAAAGCATCACTACAGATCATCCCTTCCTTCCTCCCAAAATTTTATTTCCGAGCTCTCCATTAATCAGACTACTGATTTGCCTGTGTTTTTTCCTAATTTTTCCAACGAGAGAGTATATTTACTGGACGTTCTCAGACAATTGAGATTTTACTTGCAACAAAAACAATTAGGAAGTCTGACCAGTTTTCCTTTTCTGGTCCCAAAATGTGAAAATCAGTCTCTAAAGTGACTCTATCCAAATGGCTGAGACAGTTAGTTATAAATGAGGATTATACAAAGAAAGGAAATCTGTTTCTCCAAACATCAGGGCTCACTCCACCAGATCAGTGTTGTTGCGGTCCACTCCATAGCTTCAGTGGACGACATCTGTGCAGCACTTGCGTGGTCTTCCCTTATACCTTTATTACTTATTACAAGTTGCATCTAATCTCCAGAA